>NC_072803.1:3939393-4242424 GCF_028583425.1 Eublepharis macularius
ATCTGATTTAATCACCATACATCATAATTTGTCCTGGTGTGTGTTAAAAAATAGCAAATCCTTTCCAACAGCAGTTGACTAGCAGAGGCAGCAGCAAGGTCTTGTATGATTAAACCTCTCGTGCTTTTTGTAAAGCATGCCATATATATGTTCCTTGTTGTGTTAGAGCGTGTTATTAGGAATAATGGAAAATAAATTACAGCTGTAAAAATAAATGAACAAAAAGACATTATCATGTGCTGCATTTCCCTTGGTTTCTTTATTATTTAAAGCCCTCTGTACAATTTGTACTGGGTCACCTGGGAATTTGTGGATTGGCAAGCTCAGCTCCTACATCACCAAACCTGGGGGGCAGGGGACAAGGGGTTTGGGGAGCAATCCACCTGGAAGGTCTATGGAGCAGGACACCCATTTGCTTCAATGGGGATAGCAACAGAAAATCTTTATAGCTTGTGTGTAAAGGCAAAATAACATGTTAAGTGGGCACACTATTTCAACTCGGCTTACAGCCAACTAGTACCAGTACTAGTACCAGGTGACCAATCTCAAGCAGGCTTACTCAAATCCTTATTCAGGTCTATTCAATGAGGCTTACTCCCAGGAAACCATTCTAAGGACTGCACTGCAAGGGTTTGATCCAGACTAACAGTGCAATCCTAAGCAAATTTACTTAACTCTGCATAGGATTGCACTGTAATTTTGCCATTTCACAGCCTTTCCATTCCCGCTGCAGATCATGCCATGTCCTTTCTTATGTTCCCCTATCCCTTCAGGAACATTTTATGGAGATAAGTAGGCTGCAGTGGGTTGAAGGAGCCAGAAAAGTTCCATCCCACTGATGGGAAATTAATTCCACATCCAAACCCCACGTGCCTTGCATGAGTACAATCATCATACCAAACAGACATCGCTTTCGGCATTATCTATCTCACATATGTTCAAAATTTGTGGCAGGTGTATGTGTTTTGGGTTTTTTTGCAAACGCTTTATATAACTCCTACCATAGCAGCAGCAGCAAAAATAGCCCATATTAGCCCAAGTCTGTCAGAGCTGGGATGCCAAGCAGGGTCAGACAGTTAGTACTGGTATTGCTGTTTGTTAATTCAGTTATGTGTTACTTCTGATTTTGGTGTTTTCCTTCACAAACCATTTGCACTGCAAGTGGTGAACCAACTACAGGAAAACAATCTCGGCACTGAGCTTATATTTGGGTCAAGTTAAGGTTGATGAAGGACTCCGGGGATATTTTTGCTGGTCGTAATAGAGAAGTCTTTCAGTAATGTTTTATTTTTATTTCAGAGGGACAGACCAGAAGCAGCTCAAGGCTTGCCTGGCTAAGCCTGATACTGGGATGGTTCAGACTGTGCTAGATATAACTGAACAGCACATCGATTCTGCTGTTCTCCGGCTGCCCGCATGTGGCACTGTTGCTTTCCTGACATCTGGAGTTATGGAAACCAGGAACTTCCTCTTTGCAGCATGGAAGTACTTCCAGTCTTTCACCAAGTTACTCACTATGGCTTTCAAGCACCTCTCTATGCCAGTGCCAAAGGCAAACGTCGCTTTGACTGACCATCATCGACGAACAGGCCAAGAATCCTGGACACTGCTGTGAAGCCTACAGGTTTGGAAAATTGCATTTCTGACAAAAGCAGGTTACAAAACAGCACAATACTAAAGCCCAATAAAGGAGCTCAGGTTGGGAGAGTGGAGTGCCCCAGGTCGATTCTCCTGGGGGTCCCTAAAATACCAAGATGCCAATGAAATAGATGATTTTCTTTTACTGCTCTGGCAGTGTCTTCTGTCTCTCAAAGAGCCTGAGGGAGGAAAATCCTCACGCTTGTGGCTCTGACTCCAGCTGTGGCATCTTAATGCCTTGCACACACCACAGCACCGAAATGGTCGGTACACAACTGACCCACAGCACAGGCCAGGGAAGCATCAGACAACACAGCTGCACTGCCTGCTCAGTTCCAAGTAGAGCAACATTTCCCCCCACTAAAAAACAAAAAACACATTGTCTATTGCTCAAATGATGGTAAGTCCCCCGTCCCTGCCATGCATTTAAAATATCTTTCTTTGACCAGAGTAGAATCTACAAACCAGTTCCTATAAGGTACATAAAATGCCTTGGGAAATAGCTATTTTTTTGGGCAGAACACAATACCTCACGCCTGTGCACCTCTTTACTCCCAGCTGTTCCACCATACATTGGGGGAAATCACAATGAGATCACATTTATAAGAGCAAGGAACCTCTGCAAAATGATCACTCACCTTGTGGTGACATTTCCCTGCAACAGATTAATCAACGGAAGACTTGTGATTTGCTGCACTGCTCCGAAGTGCTCTCAGAGCCCCAGATAAACCCTCATGATGAAGACTGCAAAAATGTCTTTTGAGGGTGTTCCCTGTACAGCATCCTGCTTTCCACCTCCTTCCTGAGGTGGCACAGGAACATGGAAAGCTGCCTTCCAAGGGGCTACCACTTCCTCACACCTAGTCCCATCTATCAGGACTGGTGAAAGCTGTCCAAAACCAGACAAGTGGAGGACCTCCCATGCCCTGCTACAGGTGGGGGTGAAGGGGATTGAATGGTGGCCCTTCTGCACTGCAGCCAATGTTCTATCTATGGCCCCTGACCGAAGAACATGGCCCCATGGCAGTCTGCCACCTCCGTCAAGTCATCTGGGTTTTACAGAAACGGCAACGGGCTGCGACCAGCATCATTTGAAGCCAAGATCATCAGAGAGCAAAGCATGTGAAACCGAAGTCTCTCTCTCTGTGTGTTTTAAGTCTTAGGCTGCAAGGAGAAAGATCATTATACATACCCATACACTCGCACACACACGCACTTATGTGGATTAGTACAAGACTGTTTTCACAAAAGGGAAGAAAGTTTCATGAGTTTAGTACGTTAGTTCTGTCAAAACCACCCGGTAATCCTAGCATGACGTTCAACGTGGGTAGCTGAAGAGAGAAAGACGCTTGTAATAAAGGGCTCTGCAAGAATCATGCTCAGAAAACATGCACATGACACCCAGAAGGGAAGGGACTGGAAGCAGAGTTGACAACTGGGGAGGGGGAATGTTTCCCATTTACACAGAGCTGTAGAGAGTCTTTGCAAAATAAGTCTCAGAAATCCCACTACTGAATGATTCATTCATATAAAAGCTAGGAGCAAGAGGTAAAGCTTCCATAGAGACCATGTATCCTAATCCCAGATGCTTAGTGGGACAGGACATAGGTTGCTATGGTTATTCCCTGAGAAGGGATAACGTGCCCTGTGGGTCTGCAAAGACACTCTCAAGAAGTGCAGACTCCATCCTGACTACAGCCCAAAGAATTCAGATTTTTAAAATGAGAACTGCACAGCAATAACAGAAAGCACAGTATGCAAAATATGTAGTCATAGAGAATTTTATGCTTCAGAAGTGTGAAAAGGAAGCTACCCCCAGCCCAGCCCAAGCCCCCTTCTCTGAAGTTGCTGAGCCCCAGAATCAGCTGGACACAATGGGATGAACCATCCACTGTTTGCCTTTCATCAAAGCAGGGCAGGAGGCCATCTCTAGCTAAGAGCTCTCTGCCCAACCTCACCCTGTAAGTTCAACCCCATTCGGCTGCTGAGAATGGAAGTTAATCTTCTATGCTTTAATCTCTTGGTTTTAGTGTGCTTTCTTTCTATTAAACATTACTGTTAAAAATGCACCGGTATATAAAAGCAACGAGCCACATTTAAGATTCTAGGATTGGAGGTGGGGGGCACAGGGGGCAGAGAGAACCTAAGGCCCTATCTCTCATGACCAAAGACAATGCCCGTTTCCTCCCCAGGCCTGTTGAGCCTCTCTAACCCATTCCCTTGGCCACTGTGTAAACAGGTGTGAAAGTGCAGCAAACCACTTGCCACAATTTCAAGCTTTAACTCGTGTCCCCCTAACGTAAAAAAAGAGTAGGGGGGATTCTTAGTAATGCACAAAGAAATGAGCTGGGTCGAAAGAACAAAACAAAAAAGGACATGCTGGATATTAGTGCCACGTGGATGTCGCCCAAACATTTGTGGGTGGAGAGGGAGAATGGGCTAGTGACTCACCTCCATGCGCACAGCAAGGCCTGAGAAGTTACGGGCGTTAGTGTCCTCCTGACCCACCTTTGCCTGAACACTTTCCCCAGTAAAAGGACTAATCACAAGACGAGAATCAGGCAGGACCTGACGCTGACGGACCCAGTGCCTTGTCCAAAGCGCCTCTCTGTCAGGGCTCCCCCTCTCCTTGATCAGTTCACTTGGAATGTGAACTTTAAGTACAACCACAGGAGTGGCTCTCGAAATCATTCATTCCTTGCTGCTAGGAGTTTTGACTTGGAGAGTAAATTTACTGCCTTCATGGCAAGGAGCAAATCATTTGTTTCTAGACTTGGGAGGAACCACATGTAATTGCAGTGGGAATACAACTTCCATTCAGGTTCCTTCTGGCTCCAAGAGATGTCCAGGAAGCTTCTTCAGCCAGGACTTGGTTCTCATAATATGAATAATCCCCACAGTGGGCAAAAGGTATGTGCTTTGGCTCTGCCACTGAATGCATACATTTCTCTGCATCAACATACAACTTGGTTTCTGTTGATACCCACTCTCATCCGTCGTCGTCTTCTGATTTCATTCCAAAATATGAATGCAATCATCTGCAGCCTACCTTTCCCCTGTTCCTACTTACACAGATCAATTAGAGTGATTCTACAAAAACGACTAACAGCTAGATCATGATATGGTGTTGCAAGGTAAAAAGGAGGAAGAGGACAAAGCCTCTTGAATCTGTGGTCAGAACTGGATGTTTTGCTCCAAGAAAGTTGCTGCCAAAAACGGCAGCCCCGTGTGTAATTCTTCTGCTTTCCAAGTCCATTCTGCATGTTTTAACAACATTACTTTGTCCACTTCTCTGCCCCTCCCGCTGCACTTCATTGGCTGCTGCTGGTAGAAGAACCCCACAGCTCTGTGTACCACTGCCTCTGGGAGGAGAGCCAAGGACTTGACACAGGGCTGCTATTTTCAGCGGTATCAAACATGGTCTTTAGTTTTACTCCATGAAAGCAATCTCTTTTCCCTCAGTGTAGGACATGGGGATTGTGTCTTGCGTAAGAAGATATGGTGAGTGCGAGAGGTAGGTGACCTAAGTGGCAACACTAAGGACAGCTCTTTCTACACTGAAGCCATGCTTCTTTCCACCAGCGGGCTAAGAATTGCCTGATGGGCCAAGCACAGTTCTAAATCCCCCAAATCTCTACTGTGCCAAAGAGCCAGACTGGTGGTTGGTCTGCAAATCGCATGCTCTGAGGATGGCTCCATGTTGTATAAGGAGTCGGGACTAATCCAGGCTCCCTAATTAATGTTAGTCACATTCACACTTCCCATTTGGGTGTACACTGAAAACATCTGAGAGGGACACATAAAAATCTAGGAGTTCCCAAACATTAAGAGAAACAAATGATTCAGCCAGCTCCTTTTCCGTTATCTTGCCAGCTCAGCAGAAGGATAACAAAATGCAATTTAAACATTTTTGCATGCAGATAGAATATACTGAACAAAATGCTAAAATGGGGGGAAAATAAAGTTTAAAGAAGAAAATTTCTGAGTGAGGAAAGAGTTTTCTAGTTCACGAGTGGATGGTGTGTGGGATTTGCTTGGTCTTTTGTTTTGTGCTGCGCAGAACTTGTCAACCAATCAGAACAAACCTGTGTTTTATTTGTGATTTTTACCTTCTGTTCACCAGCGTGGACGACATCATCAGCACCATGCAAGCCACATGACAAAGTCACATGATACGCACGCACATGATTGGTTGAAAGGAAAGTGGAGGAGGTCACATGAAAAATACAAAAAAATTAAAAACTGATGTAAACAATGGGCAAGGGCAAACGAATCAACAACATTCACAGATTAAATTAAAGTCTAAACAAAATTAAATTAGCCACTCTGTATTGGGAGAAACATCGCGGGGGGGGGGGGGAAGACAGTAAAAAAACAGCCTGCAAACGTAAGAATATTATTAAACACAAGAAAGCACTGAGTGACTACAGCAAGAGGCTTTGCTGGTTAGGCAGGGCTGTGGGGTGGCAGAATCATTGATACCGAGCCAAGGAAAAAGGAGATTACTGAGAGGAGAAGAAACAGTCTTCCTGAAATCAAATGACCGACAGGATCTGGAACACTGTGAATAAGGAACAAAACAAAGCAAAGAGAGAGAGAGAGAGAGAGAGACATTGTTTAGACACAGCTCGCCCACCCCAAAAGGAGCCGCTGAAATAAACATTTGCCTTCGGGATTGACTGCAAATGGATCTTGCCGCCTCCTGTTGATGGATTCTCCTTTCTGTAGGGACAGCAAAGCAAGCAAACAAACACACACACCCCGCCCACACATCTTCCTAGTCAGGAGAGAAAGAAGTTACAATGGAATTAGTTTTTGCTTAAGAAGCACCTCTTTGCAGGGTGCATGAATGCCATGCGCTCAGGCAGAAGCCAGGGCCAACTCAAAGGGATGGAGTAGGCCAGGGCAAATCTGCAGGGTGGAGCGAATTTGTGAAGAAGTTATGTGGCCCTCTGGCTACATGTGGAAGCTCAGCAGTCTTCGCACACAACTCTTCCACCCAGACTTCCAAGGCCTTTGCTGAGCAGGCAGTCATTTCTTTTCGACTTGCAAATCAACTATTGTGCTCTCACCTCTGACCTATGTCAACGGTGGCTTGTGGTCCCTCAATGTATCGTTTCATGCTAATTAACTAGGCCCGCCCCATCCCAAAAAAGTATGTAACGAGCAATACATACATAACAAAGAACTGCACCTATTTTGAGTGATCAAATGAGCCCCCCTCTTTAATCCTGAAGCCCCCACACCCAGGGCTTCCGGTGCATCCCAGAAGGCACCCCGGGTGGAGCTCTGCTGAGTCAGCAGTGGAAATGGAGGCCCAGTGGTCTGAGGAAGATGGTAACTGGCCCTAAATTATCTAGGCTGCTGTTTAGAGTAGGAGAGGGGGGAAATCAGTCTGTGACCCCATGGGCAGTAGATTCAGGACTGACAAAATGAAATACTTTTTTACAGGAGTGATTAAAATGTGGAATTTGCTGCCAGTGGCTGTAATAAATAAGTGGAGGAGTGGGGAATCAAACCCGGTTCTCCAGATTAGAGTCCCACACTCTTAACCACTAGACCAGACTGACTCTCTGTAGTGATGGCCAGAGACAACTTTAAAAGGAGATGAGACAGTTTCATGGAGGTCTATTGGTGGCTACTAGCTTTGGTGAGTAAAGGCAGCCTCCATACACAGAGGCAGTCACCCTCTGAAACCCAGCGCTAGGTGGCACCGTCAGGGGAAGGCCTTGGCCTCTTGGCCCTGTTGTTGGCCCTCCAGAGTAACTGGTTGCTCACTGTGTGACCAGACGGACCACTGGTTGTCAATATTCCACTGCCTCCAAGTCTCGAGTATTTTCTTCTTGAATCTGTGTGCCCCCCGCCCTCGTTCAGCCCCCTAACCCCATCACTTCTGTGCTTGCTTACAATCAGGGCCAGTTTCATGTTTTTATTTTGCTAGTATCGGGAAGGCAAGGGTGGAGTGTTCAAATGGACCCAACCTCCGCCAGCTGAATGCACCTTTCAAAATGGAAGGGGAAGGCGAAGGAATCATTGGCGGGCCTCTCAAATGACAAGAGACTGTCTTTCTTAGCAAGATGAGAAACGGTGCACGTTCATGGCATTATCTACCTGTGTAACCTGTCCATTGGTTTCCATTATTGTGAAATAGTAATCACCATGCTAAAAAATAAAAATTCAGGAGGTGGGAGGCCCAAAAGAACAGACTTGGAAAAGCCTCTTCCCTCCTTCCTTTCATTTTCTATGCATCTAGACTGGCTCTACTATGAGGCAGTTTGAGGAAGCGCCAGATTTGACAGTAAATCATGCAGTCACTGAGCACGGGGTTTGAGAACTCAAGCACTGATGTCTCAAGCTTCGCCTGATACTGGCCCTCAAAAGGACAGCCAAGATTTGCATGTTCCAATTACACTTTGAAAGAGGCTGGTGTGGAGTTTTATAGCCCTTTCTCAGCTCTTTGCCAGAGGAGACCCCTTAGTAGGGGAGCCCTTTTCACCTTTTCATATTTTTCAGCTAGTTTATGGTTGTGGTTGAAGTGAGGAGGAAAATTCTACCTGAACCCCCCTCATTCACAAATCTTCACTCATATGCCTTGTTTAGAATTGCAATTAAAACCTGGAATAAGAGCCACTGAAACAAAAGGGACTTTCAAGTAAACAGATTCAAGACGGGGATGGTATGATATGAATCTAGGCTTTCTCTCTTTGCGTTGGTCCCCTAATCCAACCAACAAGTGAAGGAATTTGCTCCTGGGCTGAGGAATGTCTGGGCTCAAATCTTTTGGCCTTATTTTGTTTAAAAAAACCTGCAAATCCTCTTTATTCAAACAGAAATTTGAGGAATAAGCATCTGGATTGTTGTTGTTCTCAAGTTGCCAGTGAGCAGAAAGGCCGGAGGGCGGGGCCAGTCCCTTTAAGCTGCATGCCGCAGACCTGGAAGGAAGCCTTGCCTCCCAGTTCCACTGGGCTCTCCCCAGCCCTGGCTGCTCCCAGCTGGCCGGCGGTGATTGACCGGCCGGCTGTTTGATTGCAGCCATGTGGGATCACCTGCAATGGCCACTGGGAGCCCGGAGGCCAGGCAACATGGCAGCCGCCATGCTCCTCACCCTTCTTCCCCCCGCCGCCCCCAACTGGCGAATGTGGTGAGTCTGGGTGCTGGTATTTCTCAGGTTTTTCATTGTTGGTTTTAACAGCAGATTTTGGATGTGTTCCAAGCCTCCTAAGATGTTTTGAGCTGGCTGGAGTGCTTCATGAAAAGATTACGGGGGAATGTGATGTCAGGATCCCACAGAAAACGTTGCTAATCAATGAGTTGAAGACTGAGGCTGAATGAGTTGAAGCCCTGTGTGCTTCCATACAGACAAGGAATTCCATGGCAAATTTGCTAGCCTAGTTTGCCACCTGCTGAGTTGGGAAAGGCCTCTGTCTGACAAGGAAGGACAGACCTGTATAGATGAGAGCCTCGAAGCTGCCCTGAATGGAAGAAACCTACTGTTAGCATGGAGAAGCCTTTTCTGCAGCACAGAACCACTGCTTGCTTCAAAAATACAGAAAAATTAAAATTCTGAGCATGGTGTACCAGAGAAGTCAGATATTACTACCTCTGATCTCTAGCAGATACAAAGGAATTGCACACAATGATAAGCAGGCTGTCAGAGGCCCAATGAGGCAGCAATGGGCTGTAACTCCCCCTCCCCTCCCAGAAGGTCTGTGTGTGTGTGTTTTTTTTTAATATTCTAATATTCAGACATTTGAATATACTGCAAACAAACCAAGTTCCAGGTTGAATACTGCATCCACAATGGCAAATTCTGTGTTAATTGACCACAAAGCAAGCAGGGAAGTGTTATGCAGTTAGTTGTACAAACTTTGCAATGTCTCCTTAGGAGCAAGCCTTCATAAACTGGGGGCATTAGCTGGTATGTTTTGCACAAATCACCCTGCTCTGGCTCTCCATCTTCAAAGCACAGTTTTGCTTTAAATGTATCGGGGTGTCTAAAGAGGACACCTGGAGTGAACAAGATTCCATGTAGGGCCCCCACCGGAAATGGCACCGATTTCTTTTTCTTTTTGTCACTGTCCTGGGACCAGCTGATGTTGCTGGCTGCCTTAGGGGCAGAGAATCAGCCTACAAGGCTTGGTGTTTGTTGGACTTCAAAGTTTCTCAAATTTATTCTGGTCACTTTTAAACCTAGCCTGGGTTTTCATCTGTGCAGTCGTTGAATCGGATCAGATGGATACTTATGAAATAATGGGGTACTATTTAGAAAAGGAGGGGGAGGATGTTATCTTTGAGAGTGGTTTGTATTTAGATATTAGATGTTATTTTCTAGAGGTTTAAAAAAAATGGCAAAAGCCAGCGTGTCTCCACTTAGCAACACACACTCAGGGAAGGGAGTCGTGCAGGAATGGGAATGGGCGCAAAGCCTTCTTTCCACTCGCATCCATTCATGCCAGATTACACCAAAAGAAGGCCCGTTTCATTAAGAGCAAGGGCTGCTGGACATTGTCCCTGGTAACACACAGGCTGGAAACTTTGTGTGCAGAGCTGGGGGCGCAGGGGGAAAATAAGGTGGCGGGGCCACGTCGGGAGGCAAAGACAGACGGAAAAAACCTTCCTGTTACTCACGGGCCGGCTCTGTGCTTTCTGATTCAGTAGGATGCTGGGTTGCTATGGAAACACGAAGGACAGACAGGACACATAAAGGTGAAGCCTGGCATGAAGATAAATTATGAAGGAAAATAAAAGGCAGAGCAGAGAGGTGCAACTTAATGAGCATGGAGCAACGGCTGCAGCAGAATTTACACCCGGGATGCAGGGAAGATTCAACAAATGTCATGGAGCATCGACAACCGACTTTTGGCTATGGCGGAACTCTAGTCCAGCAGGGGATTTTGACAGCCCTGACATAAAGATGGAGCTATGCAGTAGCTGTCTTTTAGAGGATGCAGGTGTGTCATGAGCTGGCAATGACTCAAGGTTTGGAGTGGGACCAAAGAATCTAACTGATACCAGGACAGTCCCAACAGAACATGAGCGCAATGGCCCATCAATTTCCTTCCAAACACAACCCTGGCTTGTCTACAGCCACCTCCACACAAAGCTACTGAAGTCAACAAACCCAGGCTGCCTCTGCCAACCATTGAGGAGTACTATAGGAAATTCACACATGGTGTTGCTACACCTACATATCCTGACCCAAAAGAAGTGATGTGGTGCTAAGAGACTGGGCCGTGAGCCAGCAGGACCTGCTGCTTCAACCCTTATTTCGGTCATGGAAGTAGCCTCAGGTAAACCACCAACCCCCATCAGCTAAGCAGTTTGTTCAGGACAAACAAACGTATGTATTTCTTCAAACAAAGATTCATTAATTCCTCATACTCACTACCATAAGATGGTAAATAAGCTTATATGGCTTTAAAAGGGTATTGGTGGAGGACAGATCAGTTAATGGCTATGAGTCATGGCTAAATGTGCCTGCATCTTCAGAAGCCGTTAACCTCTGAGCATCAGTTGCCAGGGAGGGAGCAGCAAAACGGGGCAGCTTTGGCCTCTGTGCCCTGCTAGGGGACCTTCTGGGACATTTCGATGACCACTGTGGAAAACAAGATGCTGCAAAGATGGGCCTTTGGTCTGACTGAGGAGGGGCCATGTTCTTGTATTCAGAATGTAGGCGAGAACCACATTGACCCACCTCACGGGGTTACTCAATTAGGTTTTCTAAAAGAATATTTGTTTCCCTCCTTTTCTCCCCAACAGGACCCCAAGCGGCTTACAGAATATAAAAATGACAGCCAAAATACAATCGAAGAAGCATTATTTAAATAAAACAAAGAGTAATCGATTCTAATCCTACCTCATCCAAGGGGAGAGGGTGCAAGATTCTTAGGAGCGAAGAGTTATAGACCAAGATCACGCCTGCTCTTGCCCAAACTTTACACCGGAGGCAGGAAGAGCAAACTGAAGAATGGCTCACATATTACAGCTGGCAGCTTATTCCCTCCCAGTTTGCCCTTCCAGCTCAAAGAGCCTCTGGCCATGATGACTGAGGCAACATATGCGAAGTCCTCAGAATGCTTAGAGAAAGCGGAGCAGAAACCAGTTGCTGCTGCTCTGTTAGCTGCTTGTCTAAGGAGGTATGGTGGGGTATAAATATTTTAAATAAAAAAAAACCATTTAAAAAGCGTGGTTATGTTTACAACCAATGTTTCTATAGAGCAGAGCTTGCAAATTATCCTTCAGGGTAAACTTGGTGGCCACCTTAGGTGATCTGCATACTACTGCAGGCTTCCCAAGGGAAGATGATTTCTAATCAACTGCTTCAAAGCAGCGAATTTCTATTTTGGGGCCTCCCATTTTCATTTTCTCTCTCTCATTTAAAAAAAAGTTCCCCAGCAACAGATCAAAATTAAGAAACAGCATTGAGGCAATTAAATGCAAAAGGTTATCAGCTCAATGATGAGGGGGAAAAGATTTCGTGACGAAACGTCTCCCGACATCATCTTGCCAACCTTTCCCCGCCATGCTCTGTGAAAACTGCAATCAGTAGCTCTTTAATGAAGCATAATGCTTCACGTTACCCATCTGGCAATGTTTTGACAGCAGGTACCTTATTTCTTTCTCTTTTTTTCAGATAAAACAGATTTTAAAGCAGAAATGGCATTTAGAGCCCTATGCTTCTGTGAGCTAGTGGAAATATCCTCACTTTCTTACAAGCTCCTCCCAAAGGACACTCCTTGCAAAGCCTTCCCGGAACCTCCATGAAAAATTGCTGTATGTTTCCAACCTTGACCACACTGACTTGCAGTTAACAGTTTTCAGTTGCACACACTGCCCAGTCAGCTGAAAGTAGGCTGCTATTATCTGTGGTAGAAGAGCAAGATTTGGGTCTGGTATCGCCTTAAAAACCTACTAGATTTCCAGGATATGACCTTATCTTATCAGGTTATCCGATAAGGGGGACTCTGACTCTCAAATGCTCATACTCTGGAAATCTAGTTGGTCTTTCAGGCGCCACCAGACCCAAATATTGCTTTGAAAAAAAAAGTTACAGTTTGAGGGACAGCAGTAACATTTTGAGGAGCCCCAGCCTTGAAAAGCTTTCAAATGCAGGTTGCCTGTAGCAAAATTATACACTGAACATCTTGTTGGTCTCTAAGGTGACACTGGACTCAGAACCTGCAGTTGCTTGTAGCGGATTTGGACTTCCACGGATCTCAGCCTTATGGAAGGCTGTACACAAAACCTGTCTCCCAAAATGAAATGGTATCCAAATAATTCTGCCCTTCTTTCCTGAGATTTTGAAATCTGGAACCTGAAATACTCCCTTAATTTTAAATTGAACATCAGCATAAGCAGCAAAAAGCAATTTGCATTTAGTGGGTTGCTTGTTCCCACCGTACATTTCAGATGTTTATGCAAAAGGCTAAGCTAGAATTAAAAGGAAAATTAAAAAGAAAGTCTCCCCCTACATTTGCTTAAGAGCCATTAATTTCTTCTGGGTTTACAATCAAATAAGCCTTTTCACTATACAACAGAAGCTGGCAATGAGAAATCTCCCTCACCCCCTGGCTGGACTGTGTCTGTCCAGGCTCATTCTGAAAGGCTTTTCTTCTGCACCACCTGAACCCACAGGTAAGTCACTACCAGGAAGCAGAGTGGGACGGGGCCAGTGAAAAGCCTTGGCCGGCCAGAGCCAACCTGAGGGCCAGAAACTGCCCACCCCTGCCATGAGGGGGGGGCATTGCAAGTGAAATAGGCATACATGCAGAAACAAACAAGACTGCATGCTTTGGAAATGGGGGAGAAGGAGGCATCAGCCTCTTAAACAACTTCTACAAACAACAATGTTAACTGGGACACAGAACAGCTACTCTAGAGTCAGTATTATTAGGAGATGCAAGAGTTTACCAGCTACTTCTTTCCTCCTAAGAATGAGAAGGGACATACGTATGACAGAGAGAAGAACAAACAAGAGAGAAACTAAGTTAAAAAAAAGGACTAGATCTACATCCAATGTTAGGGGGAAAGCACTCCAGGGAAAAGAAATTCAGAAGCACTTACGTGGTGGTGGAGTGCCTGCAGTTTCCCATGGTTGGAACACGGATGAAAAGAAAAGACAGACACACACCCCAAAAAAGAAAAGATGTAACAGAGATGAAAAAAAAAGAGGCGATAGAACAAAGCGCTGGAAATTTACATTAAGCAAGCCAGTATCACTCTCGGCTGGGCTTTCCAGGGAGGCAGGTAGCAAGATTTGGTTTCCAGACTTTTCAGAGCAGTACAGGAACAAGGAAGGGAAAAATGACTGTCTTTTACTGGAGCACTAAGCGGCTTGCAGGGAAAAGGAGAACCAAAGCAAGTTACGCTGCCGTCCGAAGCTGCCCAAGTGATGTTGAAGGAAACTTGGAGCATGGGGAGTGAACTGGACTCCCTCTAGCTTTTACTGCAATGTCCTGAGCGTGGACAGAACGCCGCAGAACCGAACTGATCGGGAGAGAGGTTAGGCTATATGCTTGCTCGTTTCCAGGCACAAAATACTATGCAGAGAATCCCACGTCAAAGTCATAAAAAGGGGCAGAAGGAAGATCATATAGACAGGAGGAGGCTGGTGACAGGCCCAAGGCAACCTGAGGAAGATTCAAGGACACCCAGGCGCAAAAACCAAGACTGACTTTCCTCACACTGGATAAGACTCAATCACATGTCAGCTCATCCTGTTTGGTTTTTACCACAAAGCTGTGAACCAGGCAAGAATAGCAACAGTCCAGTCTTTGTGACTCCCCATGTGAGGAAAGGTGGTGGTGGATAAAACATGAGGGAAGCATGAGAGAAGCATGTCCACCCCCCTCCCTTGGGAGGCAGGACCGTCTCGGAATTCTCGCCAAGCCCAGGCTCCCAGTGTTTTCACTCCATGCTTAGCCCACACATGGAAAGGGCTCACAGCACACGAAGGGTATCAGGAAAACAGCACGTGGGAGTCATGGGGGAGGGCAAGCTCCCTCCCACACGCACCTCATTTGCAGCAAACACACTTCTACAGTATGCTGGTTTGAATAAATTGCAGTCTTTCTCCCTGGCAGATAAAGTTCCACCGTGTGGTCCAGCAACATTTCACAGAGAGAATTCTAAGGATGCCTTTATCTAGGCAGGGGGGAAACTGACATGTGTGTGTGTGTGCGGGGGTGGCTTATCCAGGCAATGTGAAAATCTTGTGACACCCAACTCCGGTCTTCACGTGTGTGAGCAATGAAGGCACTCAATATTTCATCACAGAGCAAGCTCTGCTTCTTTGCTCCGCTGGCAATCTTATGCCTGTAGTTGTGCCAAGCCTCCCTCTCATTCTTTCTTTCTCTCTCTCTCTCTTTCACACACACACTCATGAGGCCCATATAACTTGTGCTCAACAGAGACTAATAAAAGCAGAGACTAATAAAAGTGGAGGGGAGGACCAAAAGCCTGCAAATAACAGAACGTTTGCTTCTGGAACTGTTGGCTGGCAAGGAGAGGGAGAGAGAGAAAAAGTCCTATTGGAAGAGAGAAAATCTAAACGCTGGGTCAATATTATGGCCCACCAAGAATAGAGAAGGCTGGATAGACATTTTCAAAAGAGCACAGTGCGACCTGCAAGTGGAACAGGCTCCATCCATGCATGGCAGGGATGCTGCGGAGAGGCAAGGAGAGAAAAAAGGAAGACAGAAAGCGAGGAGAGACCGACAAACAGCCTTTTTACTTACGAACTGGCTGTGTCTTGAATTCAGAGATGGCACTGATCTCCCCCACGCCTTTGCCATTGACAGCGGACAGTCGGATCGCATAGGTCGTCTCTGGCTTCAGGCCCATGACAGTGATCACGCCTTCCATGTTGGCTGTTCCAGAAAGGAAAGACAGAGAGGAGGAATGGGGAACCCATTAGCAGAAGCACATCACTCCACACTCACTGACACTCTTTAGCGGGCTATGCAGGAGCTGAACTGGGGCACTGGCAGAGGGGCTTGCTAGGGTGCCCTGCTACACTGTTCTCAACAAGGGAATGAAAGCTTCATTTCATCCCAGTTCTGCTGGTACAAAGACAAGCAGAATTGTTCCCTGAATGCTCTAACAGTAGCCTATAAGTAGGTCGGAAGTCATACGTAGTCATCTATCTAGATTAGTTAACTGCAAGGTACTCTACATGGTGCTGCCCCTGAAGACTGATCAGCAGTTGCAACTGGTACAAAATGCTGTGGGGCAAATTCTGACTGGAGTGGGTCATAGTTACCGTATTACTCCAGTTTTGTTCCATTTACATTGGCTCCCAATTTGCTTCCAGGCCCAGTTCAAGGAGCTGTCTTTCCTGGTTTGTGTTCCCTTACTGATCCTCCTTCCTGTTCATGTGTTTTGGTTATACCTCTCTCCCCATCAGTTTATTTTAATATTATGACTGTTCATCTCCTTGGGGTGAACAATAAAATATTTCAGTCACATCAGAAGGTATGTGAAAAGCTGCCTTCCACTGATGCCTAGAGGAAGATGCAGGCGTGTTCTGAGGACCTGTAAGTGGAGGTTCACATGACTGAACACTCCTCCATGCCCATTCACAGATACTTGTTGAGGCCAGCTTTATCTTCCACTCCACTGCTGGCTTCCTCATCTCACAAAACACTCCTGAACTTTTGGAGTAACACAATAATAACAATAACGTTCGATTTATATACTGCCCATCAGGACAACTTAACACCCACTCAGGGTGGTTTACGAAGTCTGTTGTTATTATCCTCATGACAATCACCCTGTGAGGTGGGTAGGGCTGAGAGAGCTCTGAGAGAGCTGTGGCTGACCCAAGGTCATGCAGCTGGCTTCAAGTGGAGGAGTGGGGAATCAAACCCGGCTGTCCAGATTAGAGTCCTGCCACTCTTAACCACTACACCAAACAGGAATTTCACAAGTGTTTGCAGTCATTTCGGATATTCCCAACCTGAAGTAGTGAAATTTGGATACATTTTTGGCTCAGAAAGATCCATAATCCTATCATGAAGTTTTACCATCCCTTATTGTTCCTTCCAACTAATGAGGGTGTAAATGGAAAAGTGGCCTTTATAGGACTTCTTGTAGGTCAGTCCAAAGCAGCGAGAAGATTTTTCAGCACAAATGTCAGGTAATCTCTTCTGTCCCCAGCCCCAGAACTGACAAATCTTCTTAGCTTAGCACCCCAAACAGCAGCTGGTTCTCGGCTCCCTACCTTCCTTGGCGTCATATACTTTGCCGTGCCAGTCTTCCTCACCCAGGGCTCGCCACTCTGCCCTGTAACGGAGGATGGGCACCCCACCTGTGGCCTCTGGTTCATCAAACTCCACTTGAGCTGTGCTGGAGTAGGGCTCCACTCTGTCGATGGAAGGAGCGGATGGTGTGTCTGAAGCAAACAGAATAAGCAGAGAGGGGAAACCAATAATGCAGAAGGACCCTGGGAATTCCATACCATCCTTGTGTGGATGGGAGAGATAGTTTAAGGGGAAGCCAGAGTAAGACACAGTTGTGAGAGCACATGTACTTCCAAAGCAGGACTGAGTTCAGAGGAGGTGACATAGTTAGGGCCTGGTTCTGCCCCACTAAACTACTCCAGGACTCATCCATTTACCAGACTGGTCTTAGTAGATCTTTTGGCGTACCCATTCTGCTTGAGGAACTTCTAGGTTAGGTATGGTTCTTTGGGGGAGACACTGGCTTTTGCCTGGTCCCTACTATAGTGCATCACCTCACCATGCCCTGTGGATGAAGTCACCCAGACACCCATAGCCTCCTCCAGTCTTGCCTTGTTTTGCATCGTGGCTCCAGGGAAACAAATTTCCCCTGAAACATGGAGACAGACTAAGGATCATGATACAAATTCCAGAGAGGTGGCTGCCGTTTTTGTCGTAATTTTTTACTCTTGCCACTGTTTGACACAAACAATGGTTCCACTGGGAAAAAAATGGGAAGGGAACTTGACAATTTTCCAGGGTGTTGCAGTGCTGGCTTGAAAGCCAGCATTCTCCAACAAACAAACTTCAAGTAGAAATGGCTGAATTAGTATTCATATTCTTGTCTGATAACATTAGCCAGGTGCTTAACCGGTCTGACAATTTTCTCAGCCTCTATTAGTGTTAAATTGCTTTATGTTGCTAAGTAGTCTTTGGTATTACCAGGGACTCCTGCAAACGAGCACCATGCTTATCTGCGTACTTCTGTGTTTTGCATTGCAATGTCACAAAGTGGGCCTTTAACCCTTGGTTCACTTTTCATTCTTCCCCCTCTCTGGATATAAAAATGTTGTTGGTTGAGATTTCCCTTCATCCTTCTGACACAGTGAGCTTGGGTTTGCTTTGCAATAGATATGCTAGTCTTTTGGAAATCAGAAGATGGTTTCTTTCGGCTTCCGCTCCCCAAAGAGACATTCTTGGCTATGCACTTCCCACCATAAGAGGGGTGGACTCACTACTGAGCTGTTACAACGTCACAAGAAAATTTCTGATTCCACTTAGAGCGCAGGTAGGCGAATTATCCTTTCAGGACTGTGGGACATTTTGTGATCAGCTGAGCTACGGAAGCGAAGCTACAGAAAGTTATTAAAATGCTCAGCGAAGGATCTTTGGGAGTTCTGAGTGATTTTACCAAGGGTTCAAGACATTTCTGTAATTCATACCAGAAATAACCAGAGTAGCAGCTTTTATTTAAAACATGTGAGACTGGAAGTTTGTAGTCCTCATGGTCCCACAAAAGGCCACATGGGAAACTCACCTGCTTGCACAAGAATGAATTCTGAGGACTCCTGGCCAATTCGGTTGACTGCTGTGCAGTTGTAGTTCCCAAAGTCATTCTCTGAGTCGGGGGTCACCTGCAAAGGACAAAGGGCAACAGGCTGAGGCCTCAGAGGGGAGTGGCCTTCCCGCTGCCTTAAGCTCACAGGAGTTTTAAGTCAGAGGGTGTGCTGAGAACCCCCATGCCACAATTGGCCAGAGCAGCTGAAAGGGTATGATCTGGGGTAGTGGTGATGGGCTTAAATCTATCCCCACTATTTTTGACCAATACTCTGTGGCATGCAAAGGAGCCAAAGCAAGCTGTTGCTAAGAATTCCTACAGAAGTTACTCTGGAAGGTTCACTTTGTTTCCACGTACTTTAGAAAGGCTGTAGTTGGTTCCCACTTACTCATTGGCAGTTCCTAGGTCTTTATGTGCGAACCCAACCAAAATAGTGAGGCTCCTTAAAAAGCTCTGCACCCCCCAAAAAACTCTAGATCGCAACAAATCATACATCAGCAGGGAACTCTGCCCTGTAAGCAGATGGACATGGCTGCCTGGTCCACAGCCTGGTTTTGGCACTTACTGGTACAACATGGGGTACCCCCAGTAGAAAAAGGATTTAAAAACTGGGGGCATTTGCCCCCAAATCAGCTTTGGTCCACCCTGGACCATATATTACCAGACTCTTGGGACTGTGCCCTGCAGGGAGACATGCACTGGTGCCCAGTCCAAAGCTTGGTTCTGGCACCCAGAGCTTCAGTTGGGTCTCCCCAGAAGCCTCTACAGCTGCCCCAGATCTTTATACGACAGGGGCTTCCTGGAACATCCTGCATGGAAGCTGCTGGTGTCAGAACCAGGTCTTGGGTCAAGCCCTAGAACATATTCCCTGGCAGGCAGAATTCCAAGTAGGACAGCGGTGCTCTGAAGCCCTCTGCGGGGTGCTGAGGTTTTTAAGATCATGCGGTTCTCGCACGAAATTGCACCAGGAAGACACTGTCATTCCGGGAGCTCGGCACGATGTTCCATGGCTGGTAAGCGGTGTGAAAATGGCCCTGGTTGGATTCACAAATAGGGAACTAGGAATGGCAGGTAAGGAACTGGGAAACAGCTTCAGCCTCGTCACAGTTCATCTGTTCATCAACAAGGCAGAAACCTACCCAGTCGGTCTCCTCAGCTCTATGTTTTAGACAGACAGCTGTCCTTTTACCATAAGGAATAGCATCTAGGTCCCCGTCCATAAATACACTGAATTTAATTTAATGATCTTTACCCTGCTCTCCTCCCTCAGTAGCCTCCAAACGGGTTAAACAATGAAATACACATTAAGAATGCACTAAGAGCAAAAATGCAGGCCCCATCTCTCACTCAACCACAAGGCCTCACCTCCAGGTAACTGGCAGTTGGTGTATTATAGATCCTGATGTTGCTGTAGTTGGAGCTTGGGAGCAGCTGCCCGTCCCGGAACCATGAGATGACGGCACTGGGGTAAGCAAACACCTCGCAGGTAATGTTCACCTGGTTGCCTTCCCAGGTATAAACAGCTACGGGGCCCTGCAACTTTGGGGCATCTGCAACAGGAAGAGACCAGGTTTGGAACTAGCCAGGGAAAGAGAGAATTCCTCCAAGGATCTTGTGGGCCAGTCTCATCCCTTCCCACTTCTTTCCTCAACAGTAACGGAATCTTTGCTTAAAGTTCTACAAGTGATAGCAGTCCTCCATGGCCTACACCTTTTGGGGAGCACTTATGGATATCAAGTATTTTAAGTCCCCCTCCTCATCCATTTTAAACACAGCAAAACTACCTGGCTGGGTAGGAAGCTGTTGCCAGATCTCGGATGGAAAACAGAAGAATATCGGAAGGCAAGGTTTAAGGTGAGACTGGCTTATCAGCCCTCCACATCCCAGAGACGTGCAGAGATCCAGACAATAGAAACAACAGAGGTCCTTGAGCAAACCACCAATTCACTCATAGCACACCCTATCTCCCTTCCCCCTCTTCCCTATTCAAGGCTAATCAGGGGTCTGAGAGCCACTCCCATTCAGCCATCACGGTTCATCAGTTATTACTGATAATTATAGTTCTGCCCAGGAGAACTTAATCAAAGTTCCTCCATTTCTTTGTCTCGCCCTGGAGACAACCATTTGGCCACTGTTTTTGAGCAGAAGATGCCAGGGTACGTTCCACAGTCTAACTGGACTGCCTTGCCCTATTCAGTGTGTGTGCACTTCTTGGATCCACATGCCTACACCCTCAGATCCCGTCTGAGCCTTCCTGAAAAAGTTCTGTTGGCTCCAGCTACTTTCCTCTGCAGACAACTCTGCTCTTCTGAATGGTAACTACAGCCTGTTCCCTCAAACTCTATCCAACCTCCTCACTGCTTTTCCTAGGAACTCTGTATATGAGTGGCGCATGTTCTCGCGTGACTGTTTGTTTCTCCTTTAATAAAAACCACTTCATTTGAAACACCCGCCCCGTCATTTTGAGAATCCTCTTGCGGGAGGGACCTGGTATAATCCAGTGGATCCTGCTGTTACATGCCTCTTGCTGCCTGTCCTTGCACGCTAATTTCCCAAACTCGCAAGGAGACCATCCACTTTGAGTAACATGAGGAGCTCATTTCTCACTCAGCTATTCTACACCCCACTTTTACCTTTAATAATTGCTATCCTGCACTTCCTCCAAGCTCAAAACCCACTCTGTTATTTTTTCCTCGTTCTACCCTCACAACAATCCTGTGAGGTTGCAAAAGAGCAACAGGCCCAAGGTCACTCAGCAAGCCTCAGGGGAGGCTTCAGGTTTCAGTCTCCCAGATGCTGGCCTGACACTGACCACTACATCACGCTGGCTCATTGTCATTGCTAGGCCTGCAGGTAAATGCAGTCTGCTTGGCCTAGCATCGGCAGTCTTCTGTACCGGACTGGTAAGCATCATGCGGATCTTAAAGCAGCCAATACCCCTGACACTGTTCAAGGGGAAGTAAAAAGCAGCCCTCCTGGAGCAGAATCAAAAGCCAACACCATTTCCCACAGCAGCCCACCTGATGCTGCTCAGAAGCCCACAAGCAAGGCACGACGGCAACAGCCTTTCCCTATTTGCCCCAACCCTACCATCTGGTATTCCAAGGTACAGTGTCACTGAACACGGAGGTTCTTTTTAGATACCATTGCTAAGAGCTGTCGACAAAGCTACCCTCCGTTAATCTGTCCGCACGTCTTAGATAGCCACCCTTCCCCACAAAACCCCCTGGATTTTGCGGCAGATTATTTTTGCATGTTGGACCTCCTGGATAATATTGTTCCATTTGTGTTCTGTCATTTGACTGATACAAAAGTCAATGCATGCTAGGGAAAGGTTTGATTGTTGTTAAATAGATCCTCAAACTGTGCCTTCAGTTACTTTTTACTGCCCCCTCCCCTCAGGGGTCCCACTCACAAAAACTCTGGGGTTTGGGAAACGGAAGGAAGTGGAAGAGGGCTTAATCACCCTGCAATGGGCAATGGAAGGAATGGGTGGGTGGTGGAGCCCATTTACTCACACTGAACTTCCAGGTACATGGCTTGGGAATCCTGCCCAATCGTATTGCTTGCTATGCAGATGTACTCTCCAGCATCTGTGTACTGAATGTCCTTCAGAGTCAAAGAAGACACCCGTGCATGGCTGCGCACCACAATGCGCCCATCCAGGGTCTAGCAGGAAAAAGAAGCAAGAGTTAGTATGAGAGGATGAAAAGAGAGGCACAGAGAGAGCAAGAGCAGAGAAGGGCAGGAAGCCAGGCCAAGGGAGTGTCAGCACCCAACTCCTGCCTCTTTTAGATACCAGAAGGCAGCCACCTGCCTTCTACTTTCCAGGGATGGAACACATGGAAGGGGTGACTCTTGCTTTGCTGTCTAAAGCACAAGCTGACATCCTCCAGAGAGAGCTGGGAGGCTGGGCAGGGGAGATGAAATGCTCTCTCACTGTGCAACTGGGCCTGCCAGTGTGCTGTGCAGCCAGAAGTATGTGAAGATCACCATGGGATCTTGGCTCCAGACTGCCTGGCACAACTGCCACTAGGTGAGACTGGTGTGCTCCTCCTGAAAGGAGCAGGCCTAATTTCCCTCCATTTACACCAAGGCCATTTGGAAGGAGTTCTTTGCTGGATAAGACCGCAGCTCCGTCTAGTCCAGGGTTTGGCTTGCAAATGCTGCCAGCCACATGTCTTGTGAAGTTCACTGGTATGAAGTCAATAACCAACCTTTACCTCCTGCAACGTGCCTCTGTACATGGAGGTGTTATTTAGCTCCCATGGCTAAGGGCTGCTGGTGAAACTATTCTCCAATTGCTTTGATGCAATTGCCCTTGCAGCACTGGGGAAAAGAAAAAGATGTTCCGTGCTGCTGGTCTCTGTTGCAGTTCCTGAGACGTGAGGGCCAGATTGTGTGTGTGTGAGAAGTAATTGCATGCCCCCTCCCCTTAAATGTATGGAAGCATTAGATAAAATAGCATCAGATAAAATATAACCTATCAAGAGGGAAAATAATCCAGAGCCAACAAATTTCAAGTCCGTAAGTAAAGAAACAACCAGTGTAGAAAGGCAGAGGGGCAGCAGATGGACCAGAAAGCCCTCATTTATGGAGTCCAGTTTGCCTGTCACTTCAGTGCAAATGCCACTTCCCACAACAGGGTCAGTGTGACTGCCCCCTCCTATCACCCCCAGCCAAATCAGCATTCCATGATGCGCACATCACAAGCAGCGCTCATGGCCTCAATAAGAGTACACCAGCCACGCCCATTCCACCCACAGTCCAGTACAATAGGAAGACGACACAGGAGGATGAGGTTGGGCTCCTTCACTGGCTGTATGTGCGCCAACACAGAAACCTTGCAGGTCTGGTCCCATGAAAATCAGTCAACACTGCTTAAGGTGTGCAGTCAAAGAACCACCGTAGGTAACAGCAATATGTGCGTGGGAGCAGATCCAAGGGCTGGGTCACCTGTGGCTGTCCTCAGTAGGATATATACATGAGCACCTCTGCATGTGCATTTCAATGCACATAAACAGAGCAGGAGAGGCCTGCTGGCCTTGGCTTCCAAAGGCACATGCAGAAGGCAGGAAGTACCCCCCCCCCCGTCTCCAATAGGTACAATGCTCCCTGCATGCTCTTGGCCATTCCCTACCCCATCCCTTGCTGCTGTCCTCTGCCCTCAGGCTATCCCCGCACCTTTTTCCTACTTCACTTTTGGCCCCCTTGTCTCCCTTGAAGTCACCCCCCCATCCAAAGCTAAGTCATCAAAGCAGGAGGCAGGAAGAAAGGGTTTAACTTTTACGAAAAAGTGGCAGAATACGAGGATCTCGCCAAGAACAAGAGAAAAGGAAGGAACTAGCAACACAGTATACAAGATTTTACAAGGCTACCATAAGCAACCAGAGAAGCACACTGAAATGAAATCTTAAGCAGAGCAACTCCAGTCTAAAACCTAATTAAATCAATGGGCTTAGAGTGGAGTAACTCTCCTTAGGATTTCACTGTAAGGCTATTTCAAAGAAACCTAGCCAACTTGAGCATTACTTCACAAACTTTTAATGAAACTTTTACTCCAGAAACTTTTAAAACCAGTTCTTGGAGCGTGGAAGAGAGGACAATCTCAGAGAACGGAACGTCAAACCAATTACCTGTAGTAGATTGACCTAAATAGACCTAAAGCGCAAAGAGTATTAAATTGCAGATAATTCTCAATGTATAACCGGAGCTGACTTCTGTCTATTGTAGACTTTTTTTTTCTAATTTAGAATCCTGGTGGTCCACCACTGTGTTTTAGGGCCAAATTAAATGTGTGTGGGGGCACACACACAGAGCCACATTCCTATAGAAATGGTATGGATGATATGATGAAATGGGAGGGACAATGGCTAGAGCTCCATGGGCAGAAACCTCAGAGGGAATGATCGAACACAGCACAGAGCCCATGTGAGAGCCTATTCAGTGGCAGTGACGGCAGTGAAAAGGCAACACTTCTCCGCCACCACTGCATCTGCACATAGTCGTCCAGCTGAGTTGTTTTTTGTGGTTCGAGTCCTTTTACATCATAGCCCCACAGAACTGGACCCTGACCACACTGTGATCAATTTGCTACTTATTTTGTAACCAAAATCACCAAGATGCTGGCACGGATGCATGGTGAGATGATGTACCTCTGGCATCTGCTTTTTGATTTATATGGGTACTTGTAGAGCCCGAGGATGTGGCCAAGATCTTTTCAGAGCTGTGGTTGTTTACCCATATTCTTGACCCGTACCCTCCCTGGCTGATACAGGCTGCAAGAGGGGGACTGGTGGCTGGGTAAGGGGAGTAATAAATGCCTGAGAGCGGGAGTTGTGCTGCCTGTGCTCAAGGAGGCAGTAATTAGACCTGTTGAAAAAATCTTCTCTGAGCCCTACTGTGCTGGAGAGCTTCTGTCCAGGCTCTGATCTTCCATTCTTGAGCAAGGTATTAGAAAGGGTGGTTGCTTCTCAGCTTCGTGGGCTCTTGGAACAGACTGATTTTTCAGACCCATTTCAGTCTGGCTTCAGGCCAGGATTTGGAACAGAGGCTGCGCTGGTTGCCTTGGCTGATCACCTCCACCGAGAACAAGGCCGGGGGAGTGTGGCCCTGCTGGTTCTGCCAGATCTCTCAGCAGCCTTTGATACCAGCCACCCTGGTACCCTTCTGAGTTCTCTTCGGACCCTACGACTAAGGGGCACCATGTTATGGTGGTTCCATTCCTCTATGAGTGATTGGTCTCAGAAGGTGGTACTGGGGGACTTTTGTTCTACTCCATGGCCACTGAACTATGGAGCAGAGGACTCGATTTTACCCCTCACATTATTTAATATTTACATGAAGCCCCTGGGAGACGTCATCAGTCAGTTTGGGCTGCGATGTCACCAATATGCAGATGATACTCAGCTCTATCTTTCTTCTCCATCTAATTCCAAGGATGCTGTTGATGTTCTGAACTGGTGCTTGGAATCAGCAATGGGCTGGATGAGGGTGAACCAAACAGTGGTTCTGTGGGTTAGTAGAAAGGCTAACCAGCAATGTGAGATCTCTCCTGTCTTGGACAGGGTGACACGCCACTTGAAAAGTCAGGCTGGCAGCTTAGGAGTGCTGCTTGATACTGTGGTCACCTTAGAAAGTGAGGTGGTTGTGCTGCCTTTGCCCAGCTGCACACGTTCCTGGCTTAGTCAGATCCAGGGCTTTTTTCCAGCTGGAACGCTGTGGAACGGAGTCCCGGAACCTCTTGAAAATGGTCACATGGCTGGTGGCCCTGCCCCCTGGCAATGTAAACTCCTCTCTGCCTGGAGATCAGGGGGTGGGGCCACCAGCCATGTGACCATTTTCATCAAGGGCGATTTAAACTTTTAAAAACTCCCCCCTTGTTCCAGCTGACCCAAAGTGACATCATTGGCCCTGGGAGCATGCGTGCACTTTGCGCACACACATAACAACAACAACATTCGATTTATATACCGCCCTTCAGGACAACCTAATGCCTGCTCAGAGCGGTTTACAAAGTATGTCATTATTACCCCACAACAATCACCCTGTGAGGTGGGTGGGGCTGAGAGAGCTCCAGAGAACTGTGACTAGCCCAAGGTCACCCAGCTGGCTTCAAGTGGAGGAGTGGGGAATCAAACCCGGCTCTCCTGACTAGAGTCCCATGCTCTTAACCACTACACCAAATTGGCCCCTGGTACATGTGGTACCAGGGGCACCACCTCCTGCCAAGAGTTGCCCCCTCTGCTGGCAACCCACTGAGTTCCACCACCTCTTTTCCCAGAAAAAAAGCCCTGGTCAGATCTAACCAGGGGAATCTAACCATGCCCAAGTCATCCATAGAGATGCATCCCATAGAGATGTACAGAGAGAGCAACTGTAGCCACCAACAACAAGCCAGTTGCCAGTCAGTGGACTACTGTCTACCTTCTGATGAAGGAAGCTCTGACCCACTTCACTGTGCAAACCGCCTACTTCTTCCCCTTGCCCATCCCGTGCTGACCTCATGTGAGAACACCCAAACTAGTCCAAACCAGCCCACCCTCTCCATCTGGTATCCTAGAAATGAAGAGAGCCCATCCTATAGAGATCTCCCTCCAAAACTTGAGCATCTTCTCTGCTATAGCTGAAGACGCGGTGGAGAGAGGGGAAATAGGACTCAAGCAAGATTTTCAGCAGGATGTTGTGTTTGGGGTCTTAATGGAGAAGGCCAGGAACTTGTCAACAACTAATTGTAAGCAGAAGCTAGGAAGGAGCTCCTTTTCTCCCTTACCGCACAAGACTCTTGCAAAACTTTATTTTGGCCCCAAGTGCTTTTCAATCTCTTACTTTGATCAGTGCTATATTAATCGATGAACGACTTTCAGTGACCCGTTATCAGTGATCCATCTCTCTCCCATCATAATCACACATCTTCTGTTGCAAAATTCTTCTAGAAATGCACCTGGCCCCAGAATTTCTGTCTCCTCAGGTATGAGGATTTCATGTATCTGCCTGCATAATATAAAACAGCTCTGCCACCAAGAAGGTAAGATGCTATCACCATGGGCTGGTATTCAACACCACAAGTTATCTCTCCTTACTGAGGAGACCAAGTTCCCTTCTTGGATCCTAAAAGCCTCTGTACCACATCACAAAAATGCACAAACATGATTGGAATTGAGACATGTTTCTATTGAAAATGACAAAACCATCCACATCCATTGTATACCATTCAGATCCAGGTAAATGTGAAAAATCCTGGTTTTATGGAAGTAGCTGACTGAACTGCAAAAGTAAATTTGTTACTGAAGTGAGAGTATTTTTACTCTCTCCTTCTCATCTTCCCCAAAAGACTTTAAACCAAGAAGCAAATTAATGAAGGTCTGAGAAGACATTACACAAGTGCTTAGGCTGGGTGTCCAATAGGTACAAATGACTCTTCTCCATTCCACTGTGGCTCAGCTGATGGTCTGTGAAATATGGAGTACTGGCCCAGATCCATGCCCAAGTCAGCCAATTGCCCATCCCTTGATTTAGTCTAGGGGAACCTTTTCTGGAGAACACATAGACTTTGGGAGAGGTAATTGCATTGCTTCTTGAGATGGAATGTGATGCGACATTTCAAAAAATAGAACAGAATGCACCTAATGGGAGAAAAATGAGCAAACAAGTGAATTTGAACTGGGCTGTGAACACAACCGCTGCAATGATCAAGCTGCCCACAGGTGAGCAACAGTGTCTTTTTAAAAAACAAACAAACAAAAAAGTATTGCAGTGCTAGGCATTTGTGCCTAATAAAAGTCTACAAAGCTCAAAATTAAGTATCTTTAAAAAAAAATTAAACAAGCTTCTAGATCTGATGAAAGCTGTCTTCCCAGAAAAGAGCTTTTGCCTCCTAGAGTCAAAGGAAAGAGGGTTGCTTCTTTTCCTTGTAAAATCACAACGCTGTTGTAGTGCACCAAACCCCTCATAGAGGTCCTTGGTGACTCCTGCCCTATTCCCAAGACACCGTGCTTGCTCATCTGCACTCAAGCTACAACGCAAAGCAAGTTCTAGTTCTACCAGCAAAGAGCTGGGGTCTATTACTGTGGATACATATCACTGAGTTTAATGCTGTTATGCCATTAATACTAGATTTAGTAGGCTTGGTTATCGCTAGAAGAGATTTGTTAATTTGCAACACTTTAAATATATACATATGTATATGTATATATACAGAACTAGAGAAGATCGGCTATTTGTCTGGCAGGCATATACCTCTTGTTTCTCGGGCCGAGTCCATGAAGCCTGGAGAGAACAGATAGATAAACACACACAAAAAAGAGCAATAAAAAGTTTACAAAGGTTGTTTTCCCCCCAGCCTTTCTGTTAATACATCATATGCATCACACTTCATTCCATGCAACATGCAAAACCAAATTTAAGAAGGGGTAGGTGGGTGGGTGGGGCATGAAAAGGAAGGGAACTGCAACTGGACATCCCTTCCAACTCGTCATTCCAAATTGGCATTCAGAATGTATTGAACTGGATGGATCAAAGGCCAACTGATCAAAGAGACCCTGTGCTTCTATTTAGCAGCAAAGCAAGCAAACTTCCACATTCAACCATGCCTAATCCTTTGGCCGCAAACAAATCCCAGGTAGCAACCTCAGGTGGCCCCTGAAGTAACTCTGCAACGCCAAGAAATGTCTCCCTAGAGCAACGTATGCCCCTCTGTCCGCAAAGAGAGGCCAGCCATCAAAGCCATAACCTTTTAAAATGCTTCTCATGCATGCATTCAAGCATAATTCTTTAGATGTCTTTTTTGTTTAAGGTACATGCTGTTTAAGAAGCAAGAAGCTTACAACAGACAAAAAGAGTACAGTCTGAAGTCCAGAAAACAACCGCAACACAACTCTTTTTATTGTGGGCAATGGCATTTTGTCCCTGTGCCCAGCTTGATGTGCTGTGGTTACAGGAGACAGAAAATCATCTGGTAATTAAATCCCACAGCTAGGAGGGCACAAGACTCGGAGGGCACCAAGCACTGCTGACGTCTGGATAGCAGCAGCCGACACAAAAACCAAAGGACAAACAGATGGGACATTCAGGGCATGAAGGAGGAGCAAATGCAAGGCCACTTCCTGCGACGTTCCCAGCAAGGACTCTGCTACCAGAGAAAGCACTGCCTCTTACCAGCATTTCCTACACACCACAGAAAAACACCTCAACACCGAAGCTGCATTCAGACAACATGACAAATCATGGATCGAACAAACATCATTTAGCAGTGACATCTCAGCGGAGACTAACCAACCGTTTGTTGACTGGCACCAATGCAGGGTTTGTAGAGGGTTTATTAATTATAGCTTGTATTAACTGGTTTGTTGTGATGTCTAAATTCACAAACCACAGTTTGTTGAGCAGCACAGACTCTTATGCCAGGCTAGGGAGGACAACCTCTCCATTCGGAGGTACAGCAGAATTTGAGTCCAGTGACACCTTTGAGACCAAGAAGATTTTCCAGGTGTAAGCTTTCTATAGAGTCACAGCTCCTTTCTCCAGAAACTCTGAAAATCTTGTTAGTCTTGAAGATGCCACTGGACTCAAATCCTGCTCTACTGCAGATCAATATGACTACCCACCTAAAACTATTGGGAGGTACAGAGAAGGCGAGAAGCAGATCAGCTGGGCTTTACATGCAAATCAGGATTTTTAAGGGTTTTTTTTTTTAAGTAAATCAGGATTTCTTATATGCATCTGCTAGACTTGCCAAAGAATGTGGTACAAACTATAGTTTAAACAAACTGCAGTTCACCATGGCATCCAAATGTAATCTAAAGTTGGCTTCATCACCAATTCCTGCTCTGCCTTCTGATTTTGATTCTAAGGCTTCTTAAAGGTGTAGGAGCTCAAATGTATGTAGGGTTGCAAACTCCAGGTCAGGAAATTCCTGGAGATCTGGGGGTGCAGCCTGGGGAGGACAAAGTCTGGAGAGGGAAGGGACCTCAGAGGGAATAATGCCATGAAGTCCACCCTCCGAAGCAGCCCTTTTCTCTGTAGTATGGAGATCGGCTGTAATTCTGGGAGATCTCCAGGTGGTTGGCAACCCATGCGTGCAACGTAAGAAACCAATCAATCAGTTCAGTGGAGCGGCTTGCTCTGCATCTGAAGTGGTCCACGTGCCCACTGGAATAGCTGAGACCTGGCCAGCTGCCTCCACAGTGCATTGCAGTCTAATTAGCCCAAGTCTACGGCCTCCACTAGGCTCAAGTCATTGTATGCAGGAGTCCAGGATCCTTTGCCCTGAGTCCTGTTGGGTGCTCCTCCCATCCACAACAAGGGAGCCAAAGCACAAGGCATTTCCACTGTTCTCTATCTGCAAAGAGCTTCTGCTGAAACCTGAAAACTGGAAGTCTGAGGTTTGACCAAGAAAGTCCCTCTTGCTAGGTGTCTTTCAGCAAACCCTTTCTCTCTCAACCCAACCCAGCCCATATGCAAACTGCATAAAAATACTGGCTAACTTTAAAGGGCTGTTGTTACTAAAACAACGGAAGTGAAGAAATTCCATGGAGTGGATTTGCACTTGAATAAGGGTTTCCTTACCCTCAGTCTGTTCATCAGATCAAATTCCTTTCTACTGGACTTCCAATGATCCAGTTTTTTTTTAAATCACTTCCTCCCAAGTGTCATCAGGGACTTCGGAGACAGAGCATGCAATAAAATACTTGCACCATCTCATACGCAGAGAAGCCTATTGGATTCTGCACTTAGGGTCTGTGAGGCCACAGGGATTGAACAACGAACTTTCCCTGAATTGTTTTCTTTAATTTATGATATTAGAGAGTTATCTGGCCCTTTAAGTTTTGTGAGTGGGCTGATGAAATAGGTTTAAAGGTGAGCGTCCCAATCTACACGAGGCGTGCAAGAGAATTCACTGCCACCGCGTGCAACCAGTGTGGAAATATGCTGTAAATATCTTGATGGTATGCAGGCTATGAGTATTTCCAGGTGAATGTACAGGTCAGCGTTCAGGCAGGAGGCGAGTCAATCCAGCGGGGCAGGTATTGTAATTTGATTTGTATAAAGATTTATTTGCTTTTTAGAAATAAAGAACGCATGCTTCTGGGTGCGAATAACAACAGAGATAAACGCCCCTGACGAGGCGTGGGACAAAATCTGTGCTTCAGCCAGCCCCAGATTGGGCGTATCTCTTCATCTTGACCGGTTGGCTCCCGCACTGAAGTGGACTTGAATTAAGGGGCTGCCCCTCAATTCAGCAGGTTTACCGTTGCCACCGTTTGGACTGCCTACACACCTGATTACTCGACTGCATTGGCTGTATATGTGTTTAGCCTGTAAAGAAATACACTGGACGGGCTATTTTGATTTCCAAAGGTCTATTTTGATTTCCAAAGGTCTATTCTGTATAAACTGTATAAATTGCTATTGTATCATTGTATTACTGAATTAAGACCAATTTTTGGGTTATAAGAAAGGTGCATAAGTGCTCTTAACCCTCGCGGGTTTTCCCTCTTTACCTGGCCATCTCATAGTTTAGCAACTGTGCTCTCAGGTCTGCCCTAATGTCGAGGAACCTTAAGGAACCAATAGGACAGCATCTGCCAACGTTCCTAAATTGCAAGATCACAAAAATGTGCCCCTGTGCCCCTGGGAAAATCTTGGTTTCTGATGTCTACAGTCTCTATAAACAGGGAGGGAGCAAGGGGAGCAGGGAGAGTAGCCTGGGTTGTGTTTTGTTGAAGTGTACAAGTTTCAGTGAAAAATCTCTGTATTAGATCTCCCAGAGTGGAGGGGTGTTCAACCTAGAACAAGCTGGAACAGTAAGTCAACAATCACCTCTAGCAAATTCCAAGTATTATCATCAACTATTTATTAAAGCAGTATGTAAGTGGGTTAAATAATAACTAAGGGCTGTTAAGTTGCAATCAGCTTATGGCAGCCCCTCCCGGGGTTTTCAAGACAAGAAACGGATAGAGGTGGTTTGCCACTGCCTTCCTCTGTGTCAGAACCCTGGGCTTCCTCAGTGGTCTCCCATCCAAGTACTAACCAGGGCCAACTCCGCTTAGCTCCCAAGCTCTGACAAGAGTGGGCTAGTCTGGGCTATTCAGGCTGCTGTGAAAGTGGGTTGAGCTCACAAAAATCCAGGCCTTTCTGCCTAAATGAAAAAGATAAATGAAGCTTTATAACGTTATATTTAAAAGTGCACGCAAATTAGTTACTTTGGTGAAGGCACTCCAAATAAAGGCTAAAGAATCTGACAGAAAGGGGGCAACAGACAGCCACCATTCAAAAGGAAATGCAAAGGATGCACGTCTCAGTGCTGGGAGGATCAGCTGGGCCCCAGGGACTGCTGATCTTTGCTGCAAATCCCTCCAAGTTTACGGGCCTCCATTTAGTATGACCCTGGACTGAAGGGAAAGGATGACTGTGCAGCAGAATGCTAGAGTGGAGCCTGAGAGCTTGTGTGTAATGACAGTTGAGGCTTCCATAGCAAAATCCCCATCAACTCCCCGGCAAAAGAAGCTGGAAGACAGGAAGTGATAGAAAATGGGTGCATTTCCTTCCTCTTCGTTAACTATATACACCCACAGCTGGGCCCTCCCTAAAGCTACCCTAGAGGTTTCTAGGGTGAGTGTGGTGGATAGAGGAAAGGCAGTGGCTGTCTTCTCAGGATTCAGGGGGAAAGGGTTTCTGGCCGCCATCCTTTCCTCAAAGAGCCCACCTTTAAAATGAACAATGACAAGGATGGCGCTTCACTTGAGATAACCAAACTTCTTTACTGAGTAACTGACGGATTGTTCTCTTTCTCCAAGCTTTCACTGAAGGTTAACCAGAGTGGGACGCTGCCGATCAACAGAATGTGGCAGAGATGTGGACAGAAAGAGGTTTCATACAAAGGTAAAGGACAGCCACATGAGATCAGATCACAAGATCCATCTATCCCAGAATACCATTGGCTATGGAAGTTTGCGAGCAGGGCACAGATGGCAAGGCAGAGATCTTCCCTCCCCACTATTAATCCCATGATGTGGTAGACATTGAAAAAATCATAGAAAATGGATGTTACGGTTTTGGTAATTGTTTGACTATCCCTCATTTCCTCCATAGCAATCTAATCCGTGTTAAAATTCATTTGTGATGCTTGCCAACAGTGTGGCTCTACTGATAGTTTGGAAGGCCCATGGATTGTTATTTGTTCTATTGCATTTTAACCGTTTGCCCTGGAACGCAACGAACAACAGAAATGCAGCAGGAACACTTAAGAATTCCCCTGTGCACAAGGCAATGTACGAAGAACAAGAGAAGCTGCGAAAGAGGCCCCCCAGCCAGCACATCAGGCATAACAGCGGCAGCAGCAACAGCGGCGGGGGCTTCAAACCGTTTGCCCTTCCCTCCAGTCTCCGTAAGAAACTATCCAAAGGAGCAACAGCCTTCATAGTTCCTTAGTACTGAATGCCCCAGCGCTCGAGATGAGAGTTTCAAAAATAGTTAGCAGTTTTTACAGTTGAGCATTTTGCAGAATCCTCCTAACGCAGAACCAGGTTCTCCCGGGAAAATATCTCAGGGGCCACCCTCCCAGCTTTTGGCTGAAATTTGACCAATTCAAGACACGAATTCACACGTTGCATTTGGGTGTAGAAAATGTGATTGGCTGTTGATTTCACCTTGTCATTCTCATACATTTTTGCTGAGTATGCAGCTGACTCCTGACATGCCAAGAAGTGTGTTTGTGCACAAGCCTGCCCACTGGGATGTTGAACTGATGACTGTATTTATGAGGTGTGGCTGCTGTTGTCAGGTGCGCCGTGCATTCAGGAGCATTATTCACAACTTGAAAGCAATGCAGCAAAATCATTTTGCCACAACAAAAAAAGTAACAAGTAAGAAGACCCTTGGCTGTTCCTATTATTCACAATATAGCCACTGCAGCTGCCACATGATCGTCTGCCGGCAAGGAAAGCTCTCTCTCTCAAAAAAAGCATGCACCAACAGCATAAAAGCTCTGAGTCATGGGTAGTATAAGTATTGCCAAGAGTGTGGCTTGCTTTGATGACACCCCATACAATCTGTTTGGTGTTCCTGGATTAGGCATATTTGTCCCATGTGAACCACTGGAAAAGTCAGGATTCTTTCCTTGATTCCATAGCAGTAACAGTTTCTAACAGCTGTCCATCAGTGGGAGAACATGGACCAAATAGGGAGGTCAATTGAGATTATGTGCTGAACTCATCATTCTAAATCGATAATGCTAAGACTGTCTTCATGTGCTCAAAGATTAAGGAGTGAGATCTAAGGAAAGACTTGCTGGGCTAGACCGAAGGACCACTTAAGGCAGCGTCCTCTTTCTCAGTGGCCAGCCACGCACCTCCAGGTAGACCACAACCAGGGCGAGATGCTACTTGGCCCCAACATTCAAAAGTACACTGCCTGCATTAGCTGGTGTATTCTGATCCGAATCCTCTTTCACACTGGGTCAGAACTGGGATTTCATCCTTGAAACAGGATTCACTAATAAGCATCGCTCCGCTCTTGCAACTGCATCCATTTCGGGGCAATGTGATTCCTTATCTTTTGCTTGGGAACTTTATGACAAAGGACAGAGGCCAGCTGCATGGAATTCCTAGCCCGGTCTATCTGGAGACATCATAATTATTTCAAAACTGCTAATTATTTTTGCCATGAATAAAAATGGATTCAATATGTGATCAATAACAGTTAACGAGTGAACACAAAGGCAGCTGGGCTTTTGTGCCTGAAGTTACGTGCAGTGTGAGTGTACAGTGCAGGAGATCACAAGTACAAAATCTGAACAACATTGGTCCAAAAAATCTTTGATGCATTCCCTCTGCCCCTTTTGCCCTGGCAACCCCCGGTTTTCAGAGTTATTGTGGTGTTGATGCACACTGGAACCAGAGGGACCACGTCTGTCCCAACGTATCAGAGCTGACAGACGGAGGCACCTTCCCTAGAATGGCTCTCGTGCATGCTCTGCGGATTCACCCAGCTACTGGGTCTGCAAAGGTTGCCAGGAAGAGCTGGAGTGTAGCATTCAGACCTGTAAACAGCTGTCACCTGAGGTGCACAAGAAGTGCCTCAAGATGACCAGGCAGGGAAACTTACGTAACTGGGAAGGGGGCTAGTGCTCTTTCCCTTTCAGGCTATTGATGTATCACAAATGTCTAACAAAGTTATTTGCACAACCATTGTAATTCTTATCCCAGCTGGAATTTCAGACTAGGGGGGCAATCCATAGGAAGTTCAGGGATGCTTGAATCCCACTGAAAATTACTTGACTAGAATTCCTCATTGTGCACTCAATATGCATGTATCACACCCACCAGAATGAGGCCATCAAAAACAGGCTCCTCTCCCCCTTAAAAGGAAATTGTCTGGGGCCACAGCTGTCTAGAGCACCTGATCCCATGGATCTCCACCAAGCCACAGAAAGTACCTAAATATTCTCATGAGGCTCTTCCATTAAAGGGAGAAGCTACATCCGAAGGTCTGCCTACTTCGATGGAGCCAGCTGAGTACCTCACAGGAGTTTTCAGTGGCATTGTGCAGAAATAGTAGGACAGCTAATGGTCTGATCCGGGGAGTTTCCAGTCCAAGTTCCACCTCAGCCATAAACTCACTTGGGGATCTTGAACTTCATCTGCAAACTAAGGATAACAGTGTGGAGCCTCCATTAGAGGGCTGGGATAACGTCTGGGATTAGAGGGCTGGGATTTCTGGGATAACGTCTATGAGGCCTTTTGGACGCTCACAAAGCATTATATAAACTAGCATTTATATAATCATCTCTGCGTGCCCCGACAAGGAACAACTGTGGTTTCAGTGTGCAATGTTATGCTGCAAGTGGTGGGGAGAAGAAGAGCTTCCGCTTCCCCCACTGCTGTTCCCGGGATGCTGAGGTCTGGACCTCAGGAGAAGCAATACCTTCTCTTCATTGCTGATGTTCCGCGTGGAGGTCCTCCAAGTGATGGACGGGATGGGATCCCCAGAGGCCTCACAGGTCAAGGTGACCTGGTCTTCCAGTTCCATAGCCGTTTTGTTCTCCACGTAGGTGATTTTAGGTTTTGCTGGAGACAAAGAAGCAAAAAGTCAGTGTAGCTGTTGTTAAAAATAAAGAGGAAGGGGCCATTGACAGGACCTCTGTGAATTCCATTCATATTAGCTTCCATGGAGTTTACACTCAAAAACCTCTGATGTATTATATTATATTATATTATATTATATTATATTATATTATATTATATTATATTATATTATATTATATTATATTATATTATATTATATTATATTATATTATATTATATTATATTATATTATATTGAAGGACTGGCAGGTGGAGGGGCAAGGGGGGGTCTGCTGAGAACTGAGAGGCAGGAGGGGTCAAGGGAGGGTTGGCAGGTAGGGGGTAAGGGGGGGTCTAGGGAGGGCTGAGACACAGGGGGCGCCCTGTGAGCCCCGCTGGAGCTGGGGAGGAGCTCTTGGAGGAGCCAGGGCGACGGGAACGGTGCACTCCGGCTCTGCCGAGAGGCACGCTTTGTCTCCGGCAGGGCTCAGGGGCAGCGGGCGCTTCGCCCTCGCCCTGGCTCCGCTGAGAGAGGTGCACCTCGGCTCTGGCAAGGCTCAGGGGTGGCGGACGCTTTGCCCTCGCCCCGCCTCCGCCAAGAGAGGCGCACCGCAGCTCCGGCGGGGCTCAGGGGTGGTGGGTGCTTTGCCCCACCCTGTCGCCCAGGCTCCACCAGGGCTTGCAGGCCCGTTGCTCTTCCTGCACTGCCCCCTTCCTCCAGCTGGGCTACGTACCCCAGCGGCAGAGGGCCAGGCAGGCTTGCCTGGCCGTCCGCCACCAGCGGCGCCCTCCAGAGGCATTGTTTCACGGTGCACTGTTTATCCTGGTGCGCCCGCGCAGGCGCACCAGGATAAATGTGAGTTGTCTGAAACCCGCTAAGACAATTATGTTATAGGATTATATTATATTAATGCCCCACTTTTCTTCCCAATGGGATCCAAAACTGCTTACAATATCCTTCTACCCTCCTTCCATTTTTTCCTTACCACTTTGAGGTAGGTTAGGCTGAGAGAGAGGAAGCCAGTTTGGTGTAGTGGTTAAGAGTGATGGGACTCTAATCTGGAGAACCAGGTCTGATTCCCGACTCCTCCATTTGAAGCCAGCTGAGTGACCTTGGGTCAATCACAGCTTCTCGGGGCTCTTGCAGCCCCACCCTCCTCACAAGGTGATTGTTGTGGGGATAATAATAGCACACTTCGTAAACTGCTCTGAGTGGGTGTGAAGTTGTCCTGAAGGGCAGCATATAAATCGAAGGTTGTTGTTGTTTTTGTTACTCCAAGGTTACCAAATGAGCTTTCATTGCAGAGTGGGGGGTTCGAACCTGGGTCTCCACCGATGATATTTTAATTCAATACTGTATTTCTATTACAGTAAGTATAATATAATCTCATGCTATATCAAGCTAATTTGCACACCTCACTTTGTGTTAGTGAGTCTTTTGGGCCCAACTGGTACCCACAAGGTGTCAGAAAGTAGGGCTAACTCTCTTATCTGATTTGGAATAACTGAAGAAAAAAATGGTTTACCAAAGACTTTGAGATGGATGGTGGCATCATGCTCGCCAGCTTTATTTTCGGCAATGCAGATGTACTCTGCCTCATCGTTCTTCTCCACTCTGCGGATTGTCAACTCTGAGCCATCATAACTGAAGCCGTACTTTTCATCATCCTCACCTCGTTCTATCGACTCCCCGTCTCTGCAGGGGATAAAACAGGTACAGGTAGTGGAAGTGAAGATTATTTCTACTACAGACTTTATACGGTGAGCCAACTTCTTTTTTTTATCCAGCTACTTCAGCCGAAATCCATGAAAGAGACCACAGCCTCTGACTCATGGCTTCTTCTCAGCAAAATCAAGCCCAGGCTAAAATATGACAGCCCGAAGCCTGTCGGAGCAGGGCCTAAGATCTGCTGCAGGTCAGGTGGTGTCTCAACAAAAATCTACTTGCATTCAAACAACAACAGAAGCTCGGGCACTGAGCATCTTACTTGGTCCAGCTGATGGTTGGCTCGGGAAAACCCTCAGCTTCACACACCAAAGTGACCGACTGGCCAAGATTTGCCGTGGCATTCACAGTGCTCTGCCTGGTGTGAACGGTAGGAGGCACTGCAAAGGAAGGAAAGAGAGAAAAAAACAGGCACAGCTCAGATGGGCAGGAGGCAAGGGGAAGGTCAAGATGAATGGAGTGTAGGCTCCAGACCCACTCTCTCTCTTACCGCCTCTCTTCCCCTTGCTTCTCTCTCTTTGCCCAAATCTCCAAGGTCCCTGTGAGGCTTTCCTGGGCTTTAATGCGAAAACAGCAGCAGCTAAGGCAGCCTGGGAAATGTAGTTTTCCAAGGTGCCTGAGTACTTAGTAAAACATTTGAGTCCACAGAAATTGTGTCTACGAAGGTTCCTCGGGTGGCAATCAGAAATGATCTAAAAGGTCATGCATGATTTTTGTCACATAAATATAGCACAATGTACCTGTCCCTGAGGGTGGGGGAAGTGAAAGAACATACTGTACGTTTAAAAAGAAAGCATTTAAGAGCAGAAAAATGGGAGCAGGATGATGTCATCATACAGAAGCCAAGGGTCCAAAATATTATTGTAAGTCCCCTTGTGAAAGTGGCAAGAGAATTCTCCACAACCCTGACCCCTCTTTTGCCTTGGCCACAAACTGGGATTGCTGGCATTCAGGGATAAGAAGGCAGACAGCATGGCCCATTTCAAACACAGTAATTGCCTGTCAACGTCTTGTAAATCGATTTCACAGGTCTTCCAGTTTCTCTCAACAGAATGACACTGAACTCCCCAAGTCCCACAGGTCATGGCCGTGCCAACTCATAACACACATGGGTCCATAATGGCTCCTCCTGAGTCCTGGATTCCATGATCCCGGGACAGCAATCCCCAAAGCTCCACTTTCAGAGTTGATCACAACACAAAGTGTGATTCAGAAGCAGGAGACGGCAAAAGAGAATCAATGATTCTTGGCATTTGATTTGTCTCCTGGCTTCTGTGTGCTTTCACCTCTACCAGGGGAGCTTTATCTGACTTCAGCCATGTTTTAATTCAGTGGAGAGAAACAAACTCCAGCTAGTTAAGACCACAGGTATCCCAGTGGTTTTCATTTCAGGGGTCGCAAAACCCTCTACACTGGGATAAGAATTCCTCCAAAGTTGCCCTTCTTTTGCATGCAACAGAGTGGAGCAGCATTGTGATGCAATGAGACCACTCAGTGGCAAAGAGGGTTCTTCCCTCACTCTGCCCCTTGGCTTTTTATCCACTGTAATACCCCTTCTGGCACTCAGTTGAGCTTCATGTCTTCAGTGTTCTTGGTCTGCTACCCCCATCAGCCAGGTCACAATTCTGGCTTGCCCTCTTCCTATCACCTGGCTTTGATGCCACGTGCATCCCAGGATGAAAAGCTGAACATCACTAACCCAGGCTGATTCCGCACACGTTGGATAACGCACTTTCAATGCACATTATCAATTGTTTGAGGTGGATTTTTTGTTCCGCACACAAAAAAATCCGTTCCAAATGATCTATAAAGAGGATTGGAAGTGCATTATCCATTTGTGCGGAATCACTCCCACTCTCTATTTCAATAGAAGGAGTCCTTCTGAGGCTGCTCTTCTGAGCAGCCACCATAAGGTGTATCCTAGTGTGTCTAAATCCTGTAGGAAAAAGCCAGTGTAGAAAGGCATTTGCTCTTTCATTCCAACAGGGGCCCAGTTTACGTTATATAAATTGTCTGCGGTGGAGCAGACTTCAGAAGATGTCATCCAAACAAGACACCGCTCAGAAGTTGCCTGCTTGTGCAGAGAGCATCATCTTAGATTGTAATGTTTAACTTCTTATGGTGTAACTAACATGGCAACCCAACTTGAAGAAACCCTCCCTCATGACTCACCGTTAACAATGACCCTGATCTCCCTGAAGTCAATCTCTCCTCGGGCTAGAATCCTCCCTTCACAGCGGTACATGCCTTCATCTGTTTTCTTTATCCCTCTGATTTGTAAGTAATTGTTGGACAAGACAACGAATCGAACTGAAAAGAAGAGAACAGAAAAACTCACAGAGATCGTTTTGCAGTGCCAACCTTCACTCATCTCATAATTTCACAGACTGGGCTCAACTGACTAGCACATCCCACCCACCACGCGCCTCCATCGTTCCAATAATCAAATCCAAGAGTTCCTAGGGAAAGAATTCCAATCCAGTCAACCAGCAAAACACTTAACAAAGGGAAGGAAAAGGAAGCTCTGTCTCTACAGCATGTAGATTTAACAGATGATGTGCAAGTGTTTTATGAGATGCACGTAGGGGTCCCATTCCCCTTGTGAAGACAGGAGATTCCCCACCCCCTGCTCTGGTAGCTCATTTTGAACAGTAGCGGGGGGGGGGGGGGGAAGCAGTGTCACTTCCAGTGAAAAATTGGAAGTGACATAGGATAGCTCTAGGAATCATCAGAAACTCTATAGTAAAAACCATAGGGTTTTTAAAAGATCCTTGACTCTAAGAATTGCCAGAAACTCTATGGTTTCAGCATACACTTTGCAGAGATTCTTAGAGCTACCCTATGCCACTTTTTTACCAGAAGTGATACAATGCCACAGCCAGCATTGCACCACCCTCCCATATTCTTGCCCACAGCCCTCCCAGCTGTGGCCCAGCACTGCTGGCAACCCTTGATGCAGCCCATGAGCCAATCAATGACACACGCACACAAAAATCCTGCATGTATCTGGATATATCTGATGACTTCAATACTGGGCCCCAGCATAGTCCTAACTACACCCACTCTGCTCGCTGTCCTTCATGCTTTCCACCATCACCACCACCCACAGCAGCAGAGCGAAAGTGTTCCCCAGACCACCTCTGGGTCGCTCTGAGGTTACACAGTGGCCCCCACTGCTCCACCGTACCATCTTTTTTCAGAACGATGTCCCGGCCCAAGTGCTTCCACATGATGGTAGGAGGCAGGGAGGAGACCACATCGCACACAATGACGGCATCCTCTCCTTCTTTGAACTCCTGCGGGCTGGGGGCATTCCTGAAGGTGAGTTTCTCTGGAAAGGAGCCACAGGAAAGGAGTGGAATTAGGCTGTGTCAAAACAGACCTGAAAGAGGAGTGGGGTGGGTTTTTCTGACGTGGCATGAGCTCTGCTTGCAGAGACACAAGTTCAGATGACACATCATTTTCATACACATTCATACATTTGCACACACATTCACGCTTCATCCATTCATGTTTTCTGCTCAAATGTTTGTTTGGTGCTATTTTTAAAATAAAGGGAGGATATGCTTTAAAATCACCTCAGGGAAGGTGGGGGAGGTTTTGTGCTCGACATAAGGGTTAAGAGCAAATCACAGTCGCTTCTGGTGAACACGTGCAGTAGCCTTCAGTCTATCAAGGTCTGTCTTGTCTATTCAAGACTGGTAGCCGCTCTCCAGGGTCTCAGGCAGAAGTCTTTCACGACACTTACAACTTGATACTTATACAAAGAGACGCTGAGGACTGAACCACCTGCATGCAGAGCAAATGCTCCACTGCTAAGCTGTGGCCTGTCCCCTGCAGGGCCCCTTCTGTGAGGCTGCAGGTCTACCCACGCCGCAATGAGCATGCTTCTATGGAGACATCCCCACTCAAATTCTGATTTGCATGCCCCTTAGTCACAATCCTGGCAGTCTTCACACACCAAGCAAACACTGTGTATATACCAAGCAATGAGTGGTGGAGGAACATGCCTTCAAGTCATAGCTGACTTATGGCGACCCCTGTTGGGATTTTCAAGGCAACAGACTAACAAAGGTGGTCTGACATTGCCTGCTTATGCAAGCCTGATCTTCTTTGGAGGTCTGCCAAGGACGATCCTGCTTAGTTTCTGAGATCTGACTAAAAAGGCCACTATAATTGATTTACATGTGGCTTCTATGTAAAAGAGAAAAGTAGCAATAGCAGACTGTAATTGATTTACATGTGGCTTATGACAAAGCATATTGTGCGAAAGGGGGCCTAATTTCCAAGCCGGCAAACCCATTGCCACCTCCAGCTGGGAGTTTGGGAATTCTTCATAACTCCTCGGTTGATTTTGGCTTATTATGTGCCTTACAATTGTGTTCTGAAAGCAAGAAAATTGATTTTGGCTTTTCGTTGTGCCTTACATTTGAGTTTTGATAGCAAGAAAATTAAACTCTTTTGTACGTGGTCCTGTTCTTCGGCTTCGTTCCATTTAGTTTCTGAGATCTGACAAGATCGGGCTCACCTGGGCTATCCAGATCAGGGCAAGCTGATGAGTCAGGAACCGCAATTCATCACCCCTCCCCATCACATCCTCTCTTCCTATGCAATTCATGAGTGGAATGAATCAGTGAGACTCAGAAACCCCAGGAAGCCCCCAAGCTATCAAACCCAGACATACACACTTCAATCTGTTGCATCTCTCCCAGGACCCAGGGGGGTCTAATAAACCAGCCCACAGTGACCAATTTGGGGGGCTCTTGGATAAGACAACTTGCTAACCAACAAGAGGTAGGGCATGCCAAAAAAAAAAAAGTTGTTTTAAATGCTCCCTGCCCAGAGAATGTGTGGGCTGTGGCCCTCTGCCAGCTGTCCCTCGCCACGGCAATGGGAATGATACCTGCTTGAAGGGTTGAAACCAGTTCATATTTAAATCTGTGGAAAATGGATGTCTACTCTGAAGAGGCAGACGTGGCTTTCCTGATCAAACCCCCAATTCCAAAGGTGGACCAGAACTGATCCCCCGCCAACGTTCCCACTCTTCTCATGGCTTCTCGCCAAGCAGAATCCCACACCTCCTCCCCAAAAGAGATTGGTTACTGTGTGAGCCACATGTTCCCAACCCAAATGGAACCAAGCTGGTGTCTTACGGAAGATCTTCACATTAAGTGTGGCTTCAAACTCCCCTTCTTCGGTGGAGACCACGCACTTGTAGATTCCGGCATCATCGATTTCCACGCTGTAGATGGTGAGGGTGGAATCGGCCTCTGGCGTTGCTGGCGACACTATGATGCGCTGTTGGTTTGAAAGCTTCTCGCCATTAGGGGCAAACCAGGAAACGTCTTTGCGTTTGGCATCCCCAGTTACTAGAAGCAGAGGAGAAAAGGCTTTTGGTAAAACCCTGGCACAGTGTCAGGATGTCTCCTGTCATACTCTGCAGGGCCTGTTTGATTCTGTGTGACTCTGATGTTAGAAGATGTTCACTGCCTGGAACTGGACAGCCTGTGGTTATCTCATGTAGCCTGCTGTAATCTCTTTCACCTGGGAAGTTTCTGGCCTTGGATTTTCTGGGTTCTGCTGTTCATCTTTAATACTTAGCTAACTGCTCTCTGAAGGGGGCTGGGGCTAGGCTTAGAATCCTATATATGTTTTGTGCTTGTAGAGAAAGGCCATTCCTGACAAGGAATGTAATAGTGCAAGAACGAGTAGCTTATCAATAAAATGCTTTGACTCATGCAGTTCCTGGACTCATGTAGTGAAGTGTTTAAGAGTTACTTGGCAGCACCTTACACACAGCAACATTTACTCAGTGACAGGTCACCTGGCTCGGTAGTTCAACCATGCTTGCAAACATCCTGGCATGATTCTTCAAATTATCTTTGCCCAGGGAGACCACGGAGATCTGTTCTCTGGACATTTGGTTCTCACTTGAACTACAAATACTCAGGGCTTTTTTTTTTCTGCCACAACACGGTGGGACGGAGTTCCAGGACCTCTTGAAAGTAATCATGTGTCTGGTGCACCACCCCCTGATCCCCGCCCTCCTTGCGCACAGCCGGGAGGCAAAGAAGCAGGCATGGACAGTTGGCGCAGAAGATTTCCTTCCCAGGCTCGGAGACCAGGCACTGGCGCTTCCCCTTCCTGGCACACCTCCGCTCCAGCCCTGTGCCCAGGTAACCCAAGCTCATGGGCTTGCTCCAGCTGGAGAATAACTGACATTGTAGATGCCAACCCCCGGTCAGCCAGACAGTGAATGTGCTCGACCCTCCCTTGTTCCCTGTGCTCCCCATGGGTCTCGCCTGGAGGCATCGCTTTGGCTGCGGCTTGCCCTCCTTCCTTCCCGCTCGCCCGCCCTGCAGGCAAGGGTGGGTTTTGGGAAGAAGAGGGGCATCAACAAGGTATAATGGCACACAGTTAAGGTTGCCTGCTCCAGTGTATTGTCGAAGGCTTTCACGGCCGGAGAACGATGGTTGTTGTGGGTTTTCCGGGCTGTATTGCTGTGGTCTTGGCATTGTAGTTCCTGACGTTTCGCCAGCAGCTGTGGCAGGCATCTTCAGAGGTGTAGCACCAAAAGACAGAGATCTCTCAGTGTCAGGAACTACAATGCCAAGACCACGGCAATACAGCCCGGAAAACCCACAACAACCATTGCCTGCTCCAGGTTGGGAAATTCCTGGAGATATTGGGGGGGGGGGGAGCCTGGAGAGGGTAGGGTTCGGGGAGGAGAGGGTTTTCAGCAAAGTATAATGCCATAGAGTTAAGGTTGCCAGCTGGAAATTCCTGGAGATGTGGGACAGGGGGAGCCTGGAGAGGGTGGGGTTTGGAGAGGAGAGGGACTTCAGCAAGGTATCACGTCATAGAGTTAAGGTTTCCAGTTCCAGGTTGGGAAATTCCTGGAAATTTGAGGGGTGGAGCATGGAGAGGACAGGATTTGGGTAAGAGAGAGACCACAGCAGGGTATAATGCCATGGAGTCCACCTCCAAAGCAGCCATTTTCTCCAAGAGAACTGATCTCTGTGGCCTGGAGATCAGTTGTAATTCTGGGAGATCTCCAGCCACCGCCTGGAGGCTGGTAGCCCTACAAGGAGAGCCTGCACTGCATACACGGAAGGCTGTCCACACCGCCTGCCATGCTGATGGCTGCCGCGCAGGGGCTGCTGGCCAAGGAGTGCACCAAGCTGGCAGAGGCGGCACAGGTGGCTGTGCTGCAGGGCTGCCAGGTAAGGGGCAGAGAGAGGCGAGCAGGCCCAAATCATGGAAGCGCTGCCGGGGGGGGGGGAGCAGCCGTGCCCTGTGCAATGACATCACTTCCTGGAAGTGACATCATCGTGTGGTCCTGGGAACACGTGCGCACAAAGTGTGCGTGTGTGTGGTGCCAGGGGCACCACCTCCCACCAGGAGTTGCCCCAGGTGCTGGCAAACCCCGCTATACCACTGAGTTCCACCACCTCTTTTCTCAGACCCACCCCCCCAAATTCTCAAAAGACAAGCATGTCCGTATCAGGAACCAACCAGTATCTCCTACGACTGGCGGCCCCTCTGAGATTTCATGGCAAAGCTGTTCTTTTTTATGCTTGACATGGTAAGCAGGCAAGACCATTCACCCAAGTGGAGCAAAATGCCCGCTCCAGGAAAGCTTTACTCACCTTCACAAACAAAGAATTTGGACTCTCCAACAGCAACTTCCACCTTATTTGGAATAATGTCCACCTGGACAGCGACTGCAAAAGACAAACAGAAGCAAGACAGTGAGACCCAGTGTTCATATCCTGCAAAAGCAAGCAGGAGACTGGTTTGGGATATGAAAGAATTCCCAAACTGTTAGGCTGTTATGAAAATACCAGGGCATTTGGCTATTCTAACAACAAAGACATTGGGCATGCTTTAAATTGCACCTCCAGTTATTCCACCAAAGACTCGCTTTGTTCTCTTCTGAGGGCAGTTTCTCCTTATCACCAGCAAACCTGGGGTTGAAAAGAAGGCTTCTTTCCAAAGGACTCATACCTGTCTGCATGAGCATGCACTAGTTTTAACATACTCCCTACAGTCACATGTCAGCTAAAGGGAACTGTTTCTTTTTTCTTTTTTTAAAAATGAAAGAACTCAAACAAGCTCAGAACAGCACCCCAAGGAGCGCTCCTGTCTTTCCCAAAACCATTGTTCTGCACACGCAAAAAAGCACTTGTGGGGCGTGCTATTTTGCCAACTTTGCTGCTCCATGAGGAGAATCTGTGCACAGATGCTCCACACGCAGCTGCCAATCAGTGAAATAACTCCCCTCACACGCAGTTTTCATGTGAGAAAATGGCAGGGGGAGGGCAGGAGCCTTTCCTCCCCCTGCAGCACTGTTCTGAGCTCATTCGAGCTCTCCTTTTTTAAAAAGAAGCAGTTCCTCTCCGCTGATGTGTGACTGCAAAAAGCGCTTTAAAACCAGTGCCTGCCCATATAGAAATGCATCCTCTGGAGAGACCCCGCAGGTTGCCCAAGTCTCAGCTCTTTCTGTCTCCAACCGACTCACCATCTTAAGTATGCAATCTTAGAAGGTACCTCAAGACCCTCTGATGTTTCCCCTCAAGTCCATTCAAGTTGCAGTGGGAAGCATTTCCCACATGCCCAGAGAACCTCTTGCCTGCACACTCAAATGCCCTCCCCTTCCTCTTACTCCTGCGGATCATTATAGACAATTCTCCCTTCCTGGCCAGGAGATGCTGCCTCAAGAGAGAGCAGCTGAAAGTGATGCATTTCAAAGCCACAGTATATGACTACCACATTGACACTGGCTTGTGAAAGACCAGATGTCTATGAGGGCAGCAGGATTTGAGTCCAGAGGCACTTTAGAGACCAATAAGATTTTTAGAGTGCAGGTTTCAAGAGTCAGAGCTCCCTTCTAGGTGCCACTGGACTCAAATCATGCTGTTCAACTGAAAACCAACACAGCTACCAAATCAACTGAAAACCAACACAGCTACCCACCTAGCTATGCTTATATGGGAATATCATTTTGTGTGTGCTGATGTGTAATGGGGGAACAGGGAGTCTTGTTAATGCAGCACGTGAGTTTTGCACACTAGGCCCTACAGTTGTTTTTCAGGATCTCCTATCTGAGAGAGATTACCCAGGGAGGCAAAGAACTGGCTAGTCTCTGATCACTAATTCATGAGTAATTCCCATCCAAGCTCTCCTCTCTCTGTGCCACCTCCCCCCTCCCATTCAAATGCTCCATTTTGTTCTCAGCCTCTGCTTGGAAGTTCCCATCTCTCCTTCCAATAACACACAAGCTGCCCTTTTTAGTCTGCTTTATTTCTGTGTAATCTAATTATTCTCGACCATATTACTTTAACATAATTCACTCCTGGGCAGAATGGCAAGGCCAAATGTAATGATAAAACGTGAAAGCTTTATTAGATTCAAGACGACAAGAGCTAAATAGCCCAAGTCCAAAGAGACTTAGTGCCTTCCTCCTATTAATCATCCGGGCACCTTCTCTTGTACGCAGTGCAATGTCTTCTCAGGTGGGCTTCTCTTAGGGACCAAAAGAGCACAGGGATTATGCTGTAGAGGGAGTCATTTAATTCAAGGGTCAGTGGTGTCAAGTCCCCAAACTGAAGGCCAGTGCAAAGTCAGAAGCAGGCTTCAAAGAAAAAACATCCTCAGATGTTTCAGTCATACCTGTTTACCCTTCATGTTTCTCTCTGGAACCCACTTCCTTACAATTCAAGATAAAGAACTGCAGCCAGTCCACCAGTCCCTCTAACTGACTTTGCTGTGACTAGCATCAGGTCCACAAAAGCCTCCAGCCTGCCAAACATCTGCTACCCACGATTCTTTAAGTGGGATGGAATCCGAGACCTTTTGCATGCAAAGCAGGGGCTGGACCACTGAGCCACGCCTCCGCCTGCAACAGTCTACTAACACTAGAGGATCTTCACCCTCCCCACTTGAGTGTGGCTGGGCTGGCTTGCATGGAATGCTTTATTCTGTACGCTCCTCTTGCATTGCACCTGTTTTCTGCATCCTGCATTGCACAAGCTGATCTGTTCACAATCAGTGGATGGATGGAGGTGGCCTAAATGGCCTTTGGCTCCTACCATCTGTCAATTCTACCCTCAATGGGCTATGGCTGAGGGGTAGAGCATCAATCAGCTTGGCATGCAGAAGACCCCAGCCTCAGTCCCTGACATTTCCAGGTAACTGGGCTGTAGGTGACGTGAAAGACCTCTGCCTGAGACCCTGGAGAGCAGCGGCCAGCCTGAACAGATCTTGATAGTGGACCAACGATCTGATTTGGTGCAAGGCAACTGCATGTGTTCCTATGCACCATCTGAGACTTTAGCCGCAAGCACCAGCTTTACTGGGCACCTGCTCATCCTGCAACCAACCCTTGGTGCCCAGTGGCTGAGGTCCTCTGTCTCAAGAAGAGAAACCATGCCAGGTTAGTTACACTGCAGAGTGCTTCTCCTAAAGCTGAAGCAAATCAGAACACACCTTCTTTCTCTTCGCCTCCCCCCACCAGCTAGAAACCTTTCTGCTCCACTTTAGGCATACAGACACAAGCACAGACCCCTCCCAGTTTCTGGAATCTCACACTATTGAGGCCTTTCGTGATAAGTAATGAGCCATTAGGGAAGCCATAATTGGATCCTGGCTCCCTTCCAGGGACAAGCTTGTCAGAGCTTCCTGGCCTAACTAGTCCAGGTCAAAGGAGGATTTCAAGAGGGTTGACCTAATGTGTGCGATTTCTAAATCGCAGCCATTAGCAGGAGGGGAAACAATAGCCATAATAGAACAACCGCTCCAACCAGCACAGCCAAGGCATTCCTCATCTCCTCTACTGTAAATGCTTCATTTGTTCAACTACTTGACAGTTCAACACTACAGAACTGGCTGCCTCCTTTCAGGGTGCATCAGACCACAGAGCGATTCATTTCAATGACCACTCCATCCCCTGGAATGTTCCCAAAGCACCCGCATTTTGTTCTTATCGCATGAACAGGGCACTCGGACGTCCAAATTTCTTTAACACCTGGAGCGTCCTGGAAACCTGGTCCCACCTGCATCCCAGTGCAGCCAGACCAGGATCTGGGAGAGTTGGGTTCAAACTCTGCCTCTGTCCTCTGTCCTGAAATTCACTATCTAGTCAGACTCTCTCTCTCTCTCTCTCTCTCTCTCTCTCTCTCAATCCACAACTGGATTGTTGTGATAATGAAATGGGGAAGGGAGAAACATGCACAATGCCCTATCTTCTTGGAGGAATGGCAGGATAAAACTGTATTACACAGAAAGAGAGAACCTGCAGTGCAGTGACAGCAAAACTAATCTCTTTAGGCCTGAGCTTTGAGACTGAATCAACACGTCATGAGTTCAAATCTCCTCTCAGCCCAGAACTCACTTGGTGGACCTTGACAAGCCACACAATGTTTTTGTCTTTTCCTCAGTCCACTGTCAGCCTTGGGCATTCTGCCAAGCAGCACAGGATAAAAACATCCTACTATATAATTCCCTAAGCATCTTTCCGACGACTCACATTTAAGCTGGTGCGCCTGCGGAAGCACCAGGATAAAAAGTGAGTGGTCGGACCTGACCTCCAGAGGGCGCCGCTGGTGGTGGATGGGCAGGCAAGGCTGCCCGGCCCTCTGCTGCTGGCCGACAAAGCCCAGCTGGAGGGGGAGGCTGGCGCAGGAAGAGCAATTTGCCTGCAGGCCCTGGTGGAGCCCGGGAGACCGGGCATGACTGACGCGCCACCGCCTGGGGAGCCCTGCCAGAGCAAGGGCGCACCACTCTCAGCGGAGCCGGTTAACAGAGTGCGAACAACGTGTCCACCGCCCTGGGAGCCCCGCTGGAGCCGCAGAACGCCGCTCTCGGCGGGGCCGGGGTGATGAGGCGGAGGCGAAGAGCTGCCTCCCTCTGAGCCCTGCTGGAGCAGGGCCGCGCTGCTCTCGGGGGGGACAGGGCGGAGGCGAAGCACCAGTCGCCCTCTGAGCCCCACTGGAGCTGCATCGCGCCACTCTCCACGGGGCTGGGGCGAGAGGGTGGAGGCGAAGCACCTGCCTCCCTGAGCCCGGCCGGAGCAGGGCCGCACCACTCCTGGTGGGGCCGGGGCAATGAGGCACAAGCGATGCACCTGCCACCCTGCGAGGCCCTCTGGAGCCGCAGCATGCCACTCTCCACAGAGCCGGGCGACAGGATGTGAACGACGCGCCCACCACCATGGGAGTCCTGCTGGAGCCGGGGATGCAGCGGGAAGAGCGAGCCCACTCTGCCCAACCTTCATGGCTCCACACCCCACCTGCCAGCTGTTCCCAGACCTCTCCTTCCTCTCCACCCTCCCCCAACCCCCCTTGCCCTCCCTACTTGCCATCCCTTCCCAGACCCCGTTGCCCCCACCTGCCATCCCTCCCCACACTCCTCCTTCCTCTCCATCCTCCCCACCCCCCTTACCCTCCTCACCTGTCATCCCTTCCCAGACCCCCCTTGCCCCCACCTGCCACACCCCTCCTGCCTCTCCACCTTCCCCAAACCCCCATTGCCCTTCCTACCTGCCATCCCTTCCCAGAACCCTCCTGCCTCTCAGCCCTCCCCCAACCCCCATTGTATTTATTTGCACAATGGTCTTTGCTTCGAGTCACTACGTAATTTAGTAAGCGTATTCTAGATGACTCACCCTGTTATCCTGGGGCTGGCGAGGTCCAAGCAAGCCTCTGGGGCCTCAGAAGGGCTCGCAGGTTGGCTCCGCCCTCCTCAGCCCTGATTGGGCCAGCCAGCATGGGGCGAGCCCAGATGGCCTGCACTCTGCCTCCAAGCCGAGCCTGTATCTGCTGGGGAAAGATGGGGGGGGCGTGGCTTTCCTAATCTTCCCCCACCTAGCCTTCCCCTCCCAAACCTGGAAAAGCAGAGCAGGGGGGCACAGGGGGGAGTGCAACTTTCCTTCTTCCCCCCTCCCAAGCCTTCCCCCACGCTTCACACAGCTGCGGGGGGCGAGGGGAGAGACTGTGGAGGCCAGGCTTACTCACCACAGCTTCACAAGGCGAGTAGACCTGACCTCTGGACCTGCAGAGGTCAGATCTACCTGCCATGCCTTTGTAAGGCCAGTAGACTTGGTTTCTGGACCTGTGGAGGCCAGGTCTACTCACCATGGGTTTTGCAGGGTGAGTAGATCTGGCCTCTGGATCCACAAAGGATCCACAGAGTATACCCAGCAATAGCTTTGAAAGGCAGATAGACCAGGCCTCTGGACCTATGGAGGCCAGGTCTACTTGCTATAGCTTTGCAAGGTGAATAGACTTGGCCTCTGGACCTGCGGAGAACAGATCTACCTGCCATAGACTTGCAGGGCAGGTATACCTGGCCTCCATCTTCTCAGAGGCCAGGCTGATGGAGGGGAGGTGGGGGAATGCACCTCCTGGGGGGTGCTTCCTGATGGTGCAGCACACTCCTGTGCGCTGCAGGAGGACGATTTCAGCCCAAAGTCAGCCCAGTTCAACGACTGCGGAGTGCAGGAGCACTCCAGGGCCCTTTCCCCCCAACAGTGCTCCCAGGCTCTGCAGCTGTCCAATACAGCCCGAGGTGGCGGCAGGATGGATGGGCCCACCTTCCAGCCCTTCCCCGCTGTGATCGGCTTGTGCTGCTGCCCTTCTTTGGCCCAGATCAGGGGGCTGGGGAGGGGGCAATGCCAGCCCCAGCCGCCATGCCCTCCCCACTCCCCGACCGGAGCGCTGGCTAGGGGGCAAAGCCAGGCTTCGTAGCCCTGCCCTCCCTCCACTCCAAGGCGCTGGGAAGGGGGCAATACCAGGCCCAGCCGCCTTGTTGTCCCCCCTCCCAGATTGGGGCATGGTGGAGGGGACAATGCCAGGCCCAGCTTCCCTGCCCTCCCCCTGCCCAGATCGGGACGCATGGGAGGCGGTAAGCCACCCTGTCCTTCCATCAAGGGATCAGGGCATGGTGGGGCAGCAATGCCTGCCCTTCCATTTCTATTTTTGTATTTTTTCTCCACAACAGGCTTTGTTACTAGTTTCAAATAAAACACCAGTAGGGTGGATCCAGCAGTAATTTTCTGTCAGCAGTGGTGGGGGAGTGGATTTTGACTAGCCCCCCCCCTCCAATGAGCTCAATTTACTTCTCATGCTGTTCCTGAGGGTCTCCTGCCCCCAAAGAGCAGCACTGAGGGGGCCTTGATGGGCTACACTGTGGGGAGCAGTTCTGTTCTATTGACAGGCATTGTATATAGTACCTGGGTTCAACCCATTAAAATCTACTACATTGGATACAAAGCCTAAAATTTTGTGTGTGTTATGGTATTATAATGAAATGTATATAGTGCTTCACATATGCTATCTCAGTTATCCCCACAACCATCATGCAAGGTAGGGCTTATAATTCTAGTATTACAGATGGGGGGCACTGAGACTGAGCATCTAATGACTTCCTAGCATGGCATCCCACATGAGCACACTCCTGTGTGGTAACTGCTTATCAGGTGGCATCCATGAAGCTGCCTTTGGAGAGAGTTTGAGCCTCACCTGCAGCATTTCCAGGGCAGGCGGCTGCTCACACGTGAAGAGATTTAGCTTCTCCTGATGAATCTGATTGTTTGCCACTGTTTGCTTTTTTACCATAAGCCAGCCTGAAGCCTCTCTGGAGGGATGGGGCATTTGGCACATATTCTAAAATCAACGAGGCCCGAACATGGAGGTTTACATATGGACACCTGCGTTTTCTCCTTCTCCTGAGTGCGTTTGTTTTCTTCTGACTTACAGCAGCTCTTCAGGGTCTCAGGCAGAGGCCTTTCACTTCACCAGCTGCCTGCTCCGTTTGACCTGAGATGCTGCGGATTGGTTCTGGGACCGTCCACATGCCAAGCAAATAGATGCTCTACCACTGAGACACGTCCCCTCCCCCAGTGGTACATCCAGGTACTCAAGGCTGCTGATGGACCCCCTCTGCCTCCTTGAACGTTATCTACTTCCCTATCACAAGCTTTTCTATACAAGTCCTGAATCTACCCCTGTGGGCTCTTCATATGGAGTAGAGGGATGAATCCTTTGGGGTTCCTTCTGCTCCAAAGACAGCTTGACGGCTGGAGGGAGCGGGTCTTAATGGAGGGTTTGGTCCTACAAGGTCAAATTCAAACAGCTTTCCTCTGAAGTGCTAACAATGACGAATCTGCCTTCTTTGCCCTAATTTCCTTCCAGAACCACATAAGCCACTGCTGTCAACACAGATGAGCCAGCCTTTTGAAAATGTCACTGTCTAGCTTGGGAGCAGCTGTGAAATGGTGACAGGTTGACAGCAGACTGTACTATGTGTCCACATCCACCACAGTTATCAATCGGGGAAAGAAAGGGCACGACCCAGCAGGCCTTTGGCAGGAGTTTCCAGAGACCAAGACGCTGGAATTTGATTTTAGTAGAATGGCTAAAAGGTCTGTTTCCACTGTGACAGCTTTGACAGATGAATTTGGGCTTCTGAATCTTGGGCTTCAGAAGGGCAGCAGTTTGGGGGCAGGTTTTACTGAGACTATCAACTGATTACATCTTTTTAATAATTGATTAATTGGCTTTTAACTTAGTAAGTATAAACATATAGTATTACCCCTAGATGAAGGTGAATTTTGAGGGTCCCCTGGGAAAGAGGCTGTTGCTTCGAAGGTGTGGTGGCGTATAGTTAACTGCTTTCCCACCAAACTGGTGTGCAAAGTGACATGCAAATATACACCCCTCCATTACGGATAACATTGCATATAAACCCCAGCGGTACATCCCTCATTCATAAAGCAGCACACACACAGGAAGAGCAACCCCAGTGTTCACAATCTTCAGGCAACAGGCCCTTCAGCCTTAATCCAAACAGAAGGCCTTGCAGAAATTTTAAAAAAAAAACTTTTAGCCCAATTGGTAAGCCCTTATTGGCTAGTTCTGGGTTCATTATTAAACAGAGGGCATTCCATAGTTAGCAAGCAGCAGCAGAACAAACAAGACCAGTTCCCACAGGAGAGAACCCTGCATAGGTCTCAGCGTTCCTGGACTTCCAGGGCGTCATTTACAGTCACCAACAAGGATAAACAAAAGGTTATCTTTGGTAAGCCAAGAACAGCTCCTGTCCAGCTCTCCTTCTACCTCTGTTACGTCCGCTTAAACTTACCTGTCATGGCATCGTGCTGCTCTGACTGGTCCTGCCCCACAGCACTGACAGGCAACTGGCAGAGGGCACGGAAACACAAAATGCCAGGATGCCAGGACATGGGTACACTCTCCTTGAGGGACAAGACACACAGCTGCTGTTTTTAATGGCAGCTGCTCATTTACCTGTATGTCTAGCTTGGGCCACAATTAGAAGGAAAAGCCACGCTTAATACACTGAATGAAGAATAACAAATAATAACAGTGTGCTTGTATACCACCCTTCTGAGCCGATTAGTGCCACACTCAGAGCAGTGAACGAAGTCAGTGCTATTATAATCCCCAGTGCAGCAAAGCTGTCACGTGGCCCGAAGGGAGAGTGTGCCTGTCTTGCCAAGGCAGGCCCAAACAGCCATGCCTGTTCAGCCACAGCTCAACCAGTCGTCATTCTGAGGGCGCCATGGGCAGCTCTGGGCCTGGTGCAGCCCTAATTATTAGCCATCCACATATGACTGGGAAGTGATGCGGGGAATCTGTGCAATCAGACTTGCCGAAGAAAGGTTTGGAAGCATTTAGACACATACTCTACCAACTGCCCAGAGACAGATAGTTTTCCATTGATTGCGTACATAAAAGACCCCCTTCAATACTGTGAACAGCTCTGAGGCTCAGTTTCAGGGGCAGGCAGGATGGGAAATCGACACTGATGGGTGGAGGGCACACAGGCCAGGCACCGTGTGTGCAACACACACTGAAGAAAACGGGGAGTGAGTCCTGTCAGAATTGTCTCCCAGACCCATCCATTTGAGATGACCTCTGCCATTTAAGGCATTAAGTTCCCCAAGGGCCACTTGGCAGGCCTTTCCCATTCTTCTTCCAATCACATTTGTCCTAGCTTTGCTACTCATATCAATTCATTAGAGATTCAATTTCCCAATTCATAAAACTGGCCTTACATTAGGAAAGCGTCTCCTGGGAAACGGATGGCTTCTGTGATCTGAAGTAACTCAGCTAAGGCACAGCATGAAAAAAAAGACTTGCAACTGGACTGGCTCCAACAGAGTCACAGCCCCGAAGGGATCCATCGCTCAAAGAAGACAGCCAGCCCAGTCTCACACAGAAAGGCAGGGAAGGGGGAGGGGACTGGGTGCGAGGACTTATGCCGAGATCCACAGCAATGCACCAGGGCAGCAAAATTCAGGACAGTACAGACAAGCAGCTGCCAAAGCACTGAGCAAGGTCTTGCACAAACTGGATGCCAGGAGAGAGAGCATGGCAGAGAAACTGCAGAAACAAGACACAGGCCTGTTCCAACTGGGCTGAAAATCTCAGCAGTGCCACCTGAAAACTTGATTACCCACTGGTGCCACATAGCAAACAATACAATCTAAACAGGATGCTGTCATGGCTGTCTACACGTAACCTGGAGGTGCCCTCACTTTTAAAATATTTTAAAACCCAGAAAATGGGGCCTTCCTCCTTTGACTCTTTTCTGAGGCTCAGTAGCTGCAAGGAGTCAGCATCTGGGAATCTTTGTGCCAAATCTGCCCCCCTACCGACATTTCTTGGCTCCTCCTTCTTATTGCCAACTTAGAGCCAAAGAAGGATGTGTAGTGACAGTGGTAACATGTATAGTAATGGAACTTGTTAGTAAGCAACTAGGGCAAACTCCATGCAAGGTATGATTCGGAAAGGAATTGAAAACGTAAAGGCCAATATTGTAATGCGCTTGTACAGAGCTACCATACAGCCTCATTTGGAAGAGTGTGCAGTTCTGGTTGCTGTATCTCAAAGTTCAGTCTAGAAAAAGGATGGTTACGAGGAGACATTACAGAGGTTTATAAAATTATGCATGGGGTAGATGAAGAGAGATTTCTCTCTCTCCCCCGTAATACTAGAACTCAGGGGCTCCCAATGTAAGTTGCTGGGAAACAGGTTCAGAACAGACAAAAGGAAAGATTTCTTTTTATTCAAAAAGTAATTTAACTGTGGAATTCGCTGCCTGTAGAGGCAGTGATGGCCACAAGCATAGCTTTAAAAGGGGGTTAGATAGATTCATGGAGACAGTTTCAGGTAGGCAGTCATGCTGGCCTGTAGGATTTGAGTCCTGTGGCATCTTAGAGACCAATAAGATTTTCAGAGTATAAGCTTTTGAGACTCAAAGCCCCTTCTTCAGATTTAAGGAGGAGTGGAGATCTCTGAGCCTTCATATCCCAGTCATGGAGGTGTCCATCAATGGTTACTGGCCACAGTGAATAAAAGGAACCTTCAAATACAGCAGAAGTATACCTCTGAAACCCAGTGTCAGGAAGGAGCATCAGGGGTCTCAGTCTATGCCCTGTTTGTTTGGCCCTCCAGGACAACTGGTTGGCTATGAGATACATGATCCTGGACTAGATAGACCGCTGCTCTGATCCAGCAGGCTCTTCTTATGTTCTTCTGTTCTAAAATCTGCAGCTGAATTTGGACATAAGCAAAGGCAGTTGTGACTTCTTTCGCCATCAGCCACCTCTGCTGCTTGGTGAGTGACATTATGGGAGTCCTGTTTGCATACAGAGGAAGGACTAAGAAGGATGAAAGACCAGGAGAAATCTGGGGCAGGGCGGGGAGCTGGTTGCCTCATCTCTTATCAATTGAGGAGCACAGGGAGGAATCTCTGGATTGCAATCTAGGAACTCAACTGCCAGAATAGTCTGCAAAAGTTCAAGAGCCAGTTCTGGAACTACCCTTGACTGACAATGAAATGATGTGAGCTGCATTCTCCGTCGCCTCTAAAGAAAAGGGATGTTCCAGAATTGCATGAATCCAGAACGTCTGAGCAAACAAACCTCTACCAATTGCAGCGATCCAATACCTCTCATTGCTTCTGATAAAATTCATCTCTAACGAAACAGACTCATGTTCCCAGTTTTTCCAAAGTAAATCACCTCAAACTTGGCAATGTAAAGACAAGTGTCATTATGACTTTGAGAAATCTAAAACTGAATTTGAAATAGCCCTTTGTACAAATGATGAACATGTTATTTCTAAAACGCATAAACTTTTGTTGAGGTTTGAGATGGAAGAAGAGCAAGTAAAAGAATGTATGATTAAATGGGTGAAAAATTGTGGACATGATATATTAATGGAGCAATGGGAAAATATGTGGACAAGAGGGCTGAAATTTACATTAAGCTCCAGTATTGAAGAAAATTTTTACAAAATGATGTATCGTTGGTATATGACTCCTGAAAAATTGGCTAGAATGTATAAAGGGGCGTCAAATGTATGTTGGAAATGTGCCAAACAAGAAGGGACATTTTTTCATATGTGGTGGACATGTAAGAAAGCAAAGAGTTTTTGGTTGCAGATACAATCATCGATTCAGAAGATTTTGTAGATTAAACTTCAGCTGAAGACTTTTCTGTTGGGAATAAGAGACAGCCAGTTGGAAAAAAGCTTTAGAATACTGTTTTTATATTTTATTACAGTGGCAAGAGTACTTTATGCACAAAAGTGGAAAACTACAACATTACCTACAGTGGAAGAATGGTTGACAAAAGTTTTGGAGTTTGTGTTAATGGCAAAACTTACTGCATTGATTAGAGAAAGGACACTAGTTAACTTCTTGACTGAATGGAAACCATATTGTCGAAGGCTTTCTCGGCCGGAGAACGATGGTTGTTGTGGGTTTTCCGGGCTGTATTGCCGTGGTCTTGGCATTGTAGTTCCTGACGTTTCGCCAGCAGCTGTGGCTGGCATCTTCAGAGGTGTAGCACCAAAAGACAGAGATCTTTTGGTGACACTGACACTGGTGCTGCTGGCGAAACATCAGGAACTACGATGCCAAGACCACGGCAATACAGCCCGGAAAACCCACAACAACCATGAATGGAAACCGTTAGTAGACTTTTTGCATGAAATGGATAACAAGGATTTGATGACATCTGCATTTATGGATTAAGAAACATAAACAATAGAAAAAAGAGGGGTTTTGTGACTAACCTAGAATAAGTGTGACTCTAGAAATGATACATACTTGTTGCGGAGAAAATCAGAACTCAACCTGTAGCATAATCTAGGGGTTTTTTGTTGTTGTTTGTTTTCTTTTCCCTTTCCCTTTTAATTATATAGATATATGTATCGTTAGTGTGTCATGTTTAGAACTGTTTTTTTTTCTTATTCTCTATATTGTTTATTGTGTTATGGTGTATAGTTTATAGTTTAAATAAATAAAGAAAAATTTAGAAGTGAAACTTGGCAATGTAAAAAAAATATCTGCAGAACCATCCCATATATATATATCCTTGGATTTATGTACAATATTGAGAGTTCTATCACTGCAAAATCTGAGATGCATGGTTCAGAAGAGAGGATTCCATGCTCCCAGCAAATGCAATTCTCTCTCATCAATGCTCCTTTGAACAGCAGCCATTAATATCATGCTCAGAACTAATTCTCTGCTTCATTGGGGGTGGGGGCGCTATTAAGTGCACTTTAGTTTCTTCATAAATATTTGCTAACGCAACCTCTTAGTGTGGGAGGGGGCGCTTTCTACAGAAGTCAAAGTTGGAGCAACAGAATCCTCTATTTGCAACACAAAGTGCTTTGAGGATTTGGCACACTGGTTCGGGAGTATGGAAAAATGCCAGTCATTCAGGTCAAATAATTACATGTGCACAGCCTGTCATTTGAAGTCACAATGGCAGCTTCTGCACATTTTATGATATTCACATCAAAATAAAGTAACAAGTAAAGAGAAAAAAATATTGTACTAGGCAGGACTGCAAAGCATTTCCAGGGGCTACTGTGGCGTATCCAGAAATCTGGTTTACTAGCATGGGTCAAATTCACAACCTGGTATTTGGAACAAAAATATACTTCCTTTATACAATTTCTTCCTTCAAGTTACTGCCAGGCCAGGCATCCAGCTCAACACAGGGCACCACCCAACAGATGATGGATCCAGTAGCCCCCCCCCCAACCCTGCTCTCCATGTTTAAATTTAGACCAAGCTGGGTGATCTCAATGAAGATTTTTGACCTAAGCTATAGTGTGTACAGGACTGAACTTCTGGAACTGACTGGAAAGCTGCCCTTTGAATAGCAGAGCCACAAAACAGACATAATGCTCTAGAAAGCTCTTGGAAGCAGAGGTCTGTCCCCTTGCTCCTCTGTCATCTACCTTCTCCATAACAATCAACAAGTGCAGAGTGAGGCCATACGCCATACATATCCTGACATTAGAAATCCTTCTCTGCTTTTCTCCAAGCTTGTGGGATTTTGGTGCTGAACTCGTGCTCATTTCCTAATCAAAAAAGCTCCAAAGAGAGTGTTGAGCTTTCAGTCTTGACTCTGTAAGACAAATAACTGCCATTTGGACATCTCAGCTTTGATGCAGTGGTGAGAGTTCTAAGAAAACTGACAACAAATTCTTGAAATGTCTCACAAAGACTGAGACCCATTCCCTCCTCGCATCTCAGTTCACAGTCACATCCTCCTCTTCAGCTAGCTGGCTACACAGCCATCTATTTATAGGAGAGGCCAGATACATGTGCCTTGTTCTGACACTATCTTGGCTACCAGGAATTATGCATCACTACCATCTGCTAATTGCTACACTGCAAGACTTAACAGTGTAAGTCATTCCCTCTCCCTCGTCAGAACAGAGGGTACTGTGGATCTCTAAAACAAAAACGCTTGGCACTCTCGCCAGTATCCTTTGCGGGGAAACCAGGACAATTAAAACAGCAATAAAGCCGATATTCATTTGCAGGACTGATGTGCCCTCAGAGGTATTGCCAGTGAAAGCTGCTGCCCTTCAATGAAATGGACCAAGTGGTATAAAGCTGGAATAACCAATTTGTTTGCAGATAGCCAAGTATTGACTGCAGCTCCTTTTACATATCACAAAAATGATTTTAAAAAAAAACCCTCCACCAAAGAGGTTACGATGATATTGAGGCTGTTTTGCTATGTATCAAATAATTCTAAAAAAGAACAGACACAGCCATCTGCTCGACTCTTTTGTTAACAAACCCAAGACAGTAATGGGTGGACGATGTTTTATCCCTCTGGTGTATACAGCTGTGACCACAGCAAAGCAAAGTGATTGTCTGCATTCTCAAGATCTCAGCAAGTGAACCAGAGATAATGTCCCGGCTTCTCATGCTGTCCAGAGACGTACAACTGCCTGTGTCATATAGACACAATTCAGCACGCAGTACGACGGCTACCTTAGCTGACCCCTTTTGCCGCAGCAACTGAATGTCTAGACAAACAAGAACGGGGGAGGAGGGGGAGGCCTCATTTTACCACCAGGGATATGGGGTGATGTAGATCTCCCTGCTGCCCTTATCTCCGGCACCAGAGCGTCACAGGATTGTGTAGCAGGCCTGATACATAAACAGGGAGGGCAGAATGGACTCCCCCTCCCACCCCAGATCAATTTGGAGAAAACGTTTTGCATGTTAATTGGGCTCTCTCCTCTACCTTCCTAATCCAGCTAATCTCTATCCCCCATTTGAAAAGGGCAAGGAAGACGAGTTAATGGGTTTGCATCAAGACAATGGCAGAGTCAGAGCAGGCAGCCTTATTAATTGTGGCAGGTCCTGGGGCTGAGTCAAGCAGGGCAGCCCCCTGAAGCACATACAAAAGGATTAAGCACTCAAGGCAGCTCAACACGATCACCTTGCAAGGCAACCATCCGCCAAAACACAGGACAGGAGGGATGGCCAAGTGTCCCAGTGACCCAGCTGGACTCTTGGAAGGCATCCACAACAGTCTTAGGCCTAGTGTTCAGAAAAGGGGTCAACTTGTGTCCCGGTCTGGCAGGGTGCTGGAGAAAACGTTCCTCCATTCTAAACATTGTGCTAGGTAGCAGGGGGAAAGGTTCTAAGTCTACATGTCTTCCTGACATGAAAGCTTTCTGTGTTCAGAGAGTACTGTTTCCTGACAGAGCATTTCATCATGTGAGAACTTTGCATGAAGAGGAGCCGTGGCTTAGTGGCAGAACATCTGCTTGGCATGCAGAAGGTCACAGGTTCAATCCTTGGCATATCCAGGATCAGCTAGCAGGGATGTGAAAGACCTCCATATAAGACCCCGGCAAGCCACTGCCAGTCTGAGTGGATGACACCAGCCTTGATGGAACACTCGTCTCATTTATTTGTTTGTTTATGTATTATTTATGTTATTTATGCGCTGACCTGGATAGCCCAGACGAGCCTGATCTCGTCAGATCTCAAGCTAAGGTGGGTTGGCCTTGGTTAGTAATTGAATGGGAGACCTCCAGCAAAGGCCAGGGTTGCAGAGGCAGGCAATGGCAAACCACCTCTGTTAGTCTCTTGCCATGGAAACCCCACCAGGAGTCGCCATAAGCCCACTATGACTTGAGGACTCTGTCCACCACATTATTTATAGTCTGCCTTTCTCACTGAGACTCAAGGCAGATTACACAGTGTGTCAGAACAATTTCCAAGTCATTTCAAGTACATGTATAATACAGTATATACTTGCAAATTTTCAAAGATTTAAAACCAGCAGAAATCCAAGATAGAGTCAAAGAAATGCTGAAACAGAGCACAAGTAGTTCTAAGAGTGAACTATTAAACAACATAGGATCTACCCAGTAGGATCATACTTACAGCAATAATAGTAAAGCCTATAGGCTCTCCCTATCCCTTTACTGGGAGATCTCTTTGACCCAGCTTCCATATGTTACAGTCGTCTTACCTATGTACGAAAGCCATCTTGAGTGATTTGATTTGACATCGTTTGAGGAAAGCCAGGAGAGTGGGAGCTTTCCTAACCTCTAAGGCAGCTTCATGTGTTCATGACACAAGGGATGCAATCCAGAGATCTACCAGCAGACCCTTCCCACATTTCAACCCCCCCTGCACAGGTCCTTCCAACCCTGGAGAAGTTTTTTTCCCAGAGTAATGGGGCCTGCATGGACTGACTGCCCTCCTGACTCTTACATCAGCAGAGCTGGCACTTACGAAAGAGGAAGAGTTTTTGCCTCCCTCCCCCTCTACCTGCAGCCCTCCACCATGCACAGCTATGTGTTCACAGGAGAGAACCATCTGCCAGCTCTTCCCAAACGAGCAACTGTACTCATGTGCCCTGGCAGAGCTCTCATCCATTTCAATGGAGTTTGCACAGAAAAGCAACTGGTGGCACACAGATCTGCCTGGGCTGGCTCCGGGGTAGCATTGTCAGTCCCTTGCCCAGCCCTACATCCCAGCATGGAGTATGTGGCCACTTGCTTGTGCTCCTGGCCCCAACTGCTCCACCTCCTCTTCACCATCACCACCCACTCACCCTCTCACTTGGGCCTGGCTGCTCCTCATCCCAGCAGATGAGGGGAAGGACTGAGGCCATCATGTTCAAGAGTTCTCCAAAACCTTGAGTTGATGCCACTGCCCTCCAACACGATGTCCAGCTAAACTACTCTGTCATCAGATCTTCTGCCTCAGAGAGGAGACTGAGTTCTGGCACATGCCCCAAACAAAATGCTCCCGGACGCCAGTGGGTCAAGAGTTTGCTTCTAATGACCAAGTACAGCCAAATTAAGCACCCATCCAGGGGTTGGTTGGGAGAGAATTGAGGCAGACTGTTCTCCTAAGATCCTTTTGTCCATTTAAAAAACTCTCCTAACAGGCCCCAGAAAATCAGTCTGTTTCTGTCTATGCTTTTGAATACAGTTCCCCACCATTTCAGCACAATGACCTTTCCCAGAATGCAAACAGCCCTACCTTTCTCTTTTGATTCATGGACACATCATCAAGACCCTCAACTTGCCATTCCACCCCGCCGTTGCGCCATGAAATCTACCTTGGAGACCTAGCGCTTAGTTTTCTCTTACTCACACACGCACACACACACATAGAGGTAACAAAGTTAGTGGCTTCTATAATTTTTTTCTAAAGGAAGAAGATATTACTCAAGTCACAGTTTTATCGCTTTGATTTTAATTCATCAGATTGCATTCAATTCCTCCACAAAGGTTTAGAGCCTAAAGGACCATACTACCGTGACAGGAATGGTCTAGGTATGAATGGTGTGGAAGAAGACATAAACTCCTTTTGAAGATCAAATAAAGAACCTCTGGCCCACTTTCTGTACTCTCTCAGGAAAAATTCAGAAGAAGATCTGGGATGATGGCTGAGGAGGTAAAGCCATCAAACAGCAAACTAATGGGCAGGGAGCTCACCGTATGGAGAATGACCCCAAACACATCTACTCAGAACCTTGCTCAGGTCTATTCAGTGCATCTTGCTCCCAGTAAAGTTTTCTTAGGACAAGCACTTTCTCCAGCTTCACAACAAACAGAGGTGCAAGCTGAGCCTCAGCGTCACATTACTTGTGTGTTACATGTATTCATTTTCAGTTTGAAATTATGAGCTATTTCCAAGCCAGATATTTTATTTACTTCATTTATACTGCCTTTTTCTTCTCAGTGGAGAACCCAAGTGGTTTACAATATTCTCCCCTTCATTTTATCCCCACAACAACCCTGTGAAGTAGGTTAGGCTGACAGGGTGTGACTGGTCACCCACTGAGCTTCCATGGCAGAGTGTGGATTCGAACCTGGGTCTCATATCAGTTTGCCAAGAGGCTGCTAGGAGGCAGAAGACCAGGAAGGAGCTTCGGATTGCTTGCAACGTAACACATAAAAGCACTCTTGGCCAGGAGATGCAAGCTTACTCTTAGGAACTTTTCACACAGGCGTTTGTTACTTAGAGAAATAGAACTTGTCTCTTAGAGCCAAAACAGCTATGACGTTGGAAGGTGGTAAATCAACTTGCAAGCATCCCCCCCACACACACACTTTTTTAAAAAGCAGGTATGCAGGATTTTGATTTGGACTTGTGCACCTGCTTTTTAAAAGGAAAAAAACAACGACAGAATTCCACATATTTGTCTCCCATTGGCTGGAACGGTCCAGCGACTTTCACATTTCACTGAGTACAGTCTCTGTTTCTGTTACCCTCATTTGTAGATACTGCAGACAGAATCAAAAAGGCCAAGACACCCCTCCCACTCTTAGAAAAAAACAGCCTACAAGGAAAACACAAAAGTCACTGCAAAAGGCACATGGGGTGAGAATTAATTTCCAAAGCTGTCTGGTTATTTTTATGGTTCTTTCGATTTCATTTCTCCTGTGCGCAAAATGGCTCTTTATTTCTGCACCAGCTTCTTTTTTCCTAGTGCCAGATTTTCCCTGTTAAAATTAATGCACTTCAATATCAGTTTTGCGCCAGTTGCATATAAAGTGTCTACAAATGACATCAAAGAACAACAGTAGCAACTAAACTGAGGTGAACCAAAACAGACAGCAACAGCAATGTATGACATCAGAAAGGAAAGGAAAAGGGGGCAGGCTGGCCCCTCCCCTGTAACTGGCTAGCCCATCTTGCCCCCCACATCCATTAATCCCTTCCATGCTATCTTCTCAACTGACTTGATAACCCACTCCTCTGAATCTGCTATTGTGTTTCTTCACAGATCATTGGTTTTTAGAGCCCTAGTCAATTACTCAACAATGGGAGCCAGGCCTGCAGTGATAAGCCACCCAAGAACTAGCTACACATCTAAGCGATAGTCATCACTTAAATAAAATACAGGAAGTCCTCCTCACCCACCGATGCAGCCTCAAAATGTGTGCTATATAAACTGAATGGTCCATAGGCCAGAGACCTTAAAGGTATATTATAAGCATGCAGAAAACTAGATAATCCAAGCCACAGAAAGAAAGTGTTTTCTGGACACTTTGCCTTGTATCTGAAGAAGGAAGCTTTGAATCTCAAAAGTTTATACCCTGAAAATCTTGTTGGTCTCTACGATGCTACTGGACTCAAATCCTGCCATTCTGTCTTTACCCGTCACCAGGAGATTGATTGGGCTACCTGGATTCTGCAGTATCTCCCCAAAAACTGACTCAAAAACTGCAGCTGAAGGCCAGGAATCTTGCAGTAGAGCACATCCAACTACACACTGCAGGGGAAGATCAAAAATGAGCAGCCAAATGGTTTTTCAGAGAAGCTTTATTGCCATCACTGATTTTATTGAAAGCTAGTGTGGTGTAGTGGTCGGACTAAGACTGAAGTTCACATCTCCACTTAGTCATGGAATCCACTGGGACCAGTCACGCTCTCATCCACCTACCTACAAGATAGTTGCACAAATAAAATGGAACACAGGGAAACCATGCACACACCCCAGAACTCCTTGGAGAAAGGGCGCGATGAGAATGTCATAGACCAATTTTCTCACTGAGGAGCCCCTGATAAACTCCCCAAAAACTGCTCCTACAGTTTCCCATAGGGTAACGGCCATGAGATAATATCCTTGAGAGTGGAAACTGTGGGTAGGAATGTCTCAGGGCCACTTTGAATTCCAGACAATGGTTGGAAAGTCAGGTGTGGTCAACTTTGTACTGTTGGCTTCACTAGGATGAATGAGGTGCTCAGATACAAGAGCTATCTATAAAGATGTGTTAAGATATATTTTTACATACAACAAAAAGAAACATGCGACATCAAAGTGTGGAACACACGTGCCTTCACACATGCACCTCCTGGCCCAGGTTGTGGGATCTTTTAAGTCTATGTACACATGAGGATGTCAGAAAGCAATACTGAGGAAAAAGGAAGCACTTCTGATTTGATATAGTGTTTTTTATTAATTTGATAGAAGAGATGAAAAAGTAGGAGAAAAGGGATTTAATCTGGATTTGGGAAATAAATGCATTCATGATTATGAGTAGCAAAATATAAGATGACCCAAAACGAACGCTTTGCAGATACATGGAAAATGTATTAAACCCACTCTGCACAAGAGCTTTTCTCAATATGAAAAAGGCAGGTGGGGTTTGAGGGAAAGAAGGAGAAAACAGGTCGGCATCTTTAGCAGGGGAGATTTCAGCACAGAATGGCGGGTGGAGAAGAAGGAGAAATCTTGGGGGAAGAGAAGAATAGAAAGGGATTTGTTGAGATGGAGACAGAAAAAGGGAGAGCTTGGAGGATTGCTGGAAGTTAGTCAGAAATTGGGGAGGAGGCCTGGGATTGATTGGAGAAAGGCAGCTGAGGGGGCTGACAGGGTAGTGAAGCAGACATTGCCGGTATCCTCTCATTGACCATGGATAGCAACTTGGCAGTGAAGACATTCCTTGGGGAAAGAAGATTATTCAGGGCAAAAGTAGACGATACGGTGGCCACAGGTTTGATCCATGGCTGCTGCTGCCATTTTAGGGAAGAATCTGACCATTTAAAAATGCAACGAGAACGGCATGGGGGAATCAGGCAATCTTGTGTCCCTCCCCGCAACATGCCTCTGCAGGTACCAAAATAAAAGGTGCGGGGAGGGGGGGAGGACTAAGATTGCTTGGTCCCCCTGTATCATGGGTCAAATCTTTGCTGCATTTTAAAATGCTCAAATTCTTTCCTAAAACAGTGGAGAACATGGGACAAACCTGTGGGTGCCATAATGTCTAGTTTGGCCCCTGAATCTGCAAGTCTGAAAACTGGCTCTTTTTGCACTTGGATTTTTTGTCCCATGACAGACTTGGAAGTTCAAAAATTACCTCACCATGAATAGTGCAGGGTGCTGTGCTCATCAAAGGCAGGAAATGGCTTTCGTTCAGGAGGGTCACTTGATCATCTTAGGCCAGTTTGGTGTACTGGTTAAGAGCACGGGACTCTAATCTGGAGAGCCGGGTTTCATTCCCCACTCCTCCACTTGAAGCCAGCTGGGTGACCTTGGGCTAGTCACAGCTCTCTCAGAGCTCTCTCAGTGTCACGCACCTCACAGGGTGTTTTGTTGTGGGAATAATAATGACATACTTTGTAAACCACTCTGAGTGGGAGTTAAGTTGTCCTGAAGGGCGGTATATATAAATTGACCGTTAGGCATCATTTTGGAAATGTGTTTGGTTTGCTAGCTGTCTCTCCAGAACTGCTCATCCTACAATTCTGGATCTTGGAATGATCTCATGGGGGTCACAGACAAGTCACTAGCAAGACTGGGTTGCTTAGCTTATCAGATGGACCTGACTACCTTGTATGATGTGGCATTTCATTCAATTTTATTTCCTCCAAGGGTTGATTAAAGGTCGTTGGACTTCCTAAAAAGGAGCTTCCCCTATATCCTTCTGATATCACAAAGGCTTATGGGAAGTGACATACAGGCAAGGAGCATTTTTGTGTTTTAGCAGTTGTTAAAAGGGACCTGTTCATTGTATATAGACCTGGAAGATGGGAGAACATCTCTCAAGGACTTTTAAGTAGGAGGGATGAAATCAGGAACAGCTATAAGGTCAAGTCAGAAGCATTTCTATGAGGATGAAAATTATGAGATGAAAATGAATAATGTCTAGCTGATGATTGAAATGCAATGAAGGAATGTTTCAGTGAGAGTTCCTGAGCTGAGCAGAATCACAGCAAAGAGGAAGGATGGTTTTGGACTGCATATGTCCCTCTCAGGCAGACCTGCCGCTCTGCTTGCCTATCGGGAGGACAATTAAGGCTGAACTCTCCCAGGCGGCAAATCGCTGGCGTGGGTTTGCATTAATAATGCAAGATGAAGTGGCCGCCTTTGGGCATGTGCAAGCCCTCCTCTCCTCCTCGGTTCGTCTCTTTAGCTGATATTTCCATGCATGACTGGCATACGTAGCAAAGGGGCCTGGATTCTGAAGCGAGGCAAAGCTCCATTCCCAGAAAAATCCTACAACACAATGTTGATGAACTAAACATATGCAAATATAAATCTGGGCGTTGAGTAGACTGTGAAGTGGTTAACAGCTGCAGCCTGGATGTGCCTCTGGTGCAAACCATTAGATCAGACTCCTTGTAATCCTATCCAAAATGTTTCTATGTTGCAGGAAGTTGATTCTCTCTTGTTTCCTGGGTAACTGAGCAAACCCAATGGGGCTGAGGTACAAGCAAAGCAACGGCCATGTACAATGCCTGTAACTTTCTAGGTCTTGCAAAAGGGACATTCCTAGCGGATAGCATCCAATGCTCTGTAGATCCCTATCCCAATATATCTCCCTGCCCTACTGGTTCAAAGGAGAGGCCTTCTGTTTCTGTCTCCCCTTCAGCTGCCAGGTAAAACACAATTAGCTCAGCATCTCAACCAAAGAAACAAACTCAAGCTCCTCTGTTATTTGGAGAAGGATTGTTCGCCCTCCCCTGCTAAGTCAGGCACAGCAGGATGTCCCCTGCTCAGTTAATAAGAGCCAGCAGTGGGTGGCGAGGAAAAGACATTAATGACAGGTTAAAGGCAGCACGACCAATTGGGCTTGCAGGGACCAAGGTGATACAAAACATAGACGCTCTTTCACAGAAACACCCTTTGTCTCCCAAAAGGAAGGACTTTGGTGGGAAGCACGTTGAATGAAAAGGAGCAGCTCAAAGGGCACAAGGCCTTCTCTAATACTTGGGAGCAGGCTGCGGCTCAGCGGAAGAGCCTCTGCTTTGCATGCTGAAGGTCCAAGGTTCAATCCTTGGCATCTCCAGGTAAAAAGGATCAGGCAGTAAGGGACATGAAAGGTTTCTACCTGAGAACGTGGAGAGCTGCTGCCAGACTGAGTACACAAAAATGCCTCTGATGGACCAATTGTCTGACTCAGTGTAAGGACCAGACTACAAGTGACAGTGGCCATGGGTCCAGCCTGCGTCCACCAATGCCATTTTACAAACTTCTATAGTACTTTTAAAAATGTTGAGGGGTCCCTATCCTGACTGCACAAGTGATGAAGTGGCCCCAGGAGCTTTTATCTTCTGCCACGCCTTTTCAGGCACCAACCCTCCCCATGGCTGTTTCAGCACTTGAAAAGGCATGGGGGGAACAACAGCACCTGGTGCCACCACGCCACATGCACAATCCATATCAGGGCCCCACAACAATTTTTAAAGAACTACGAATGGCCGGTGCCGCTTGCAGTTTAGCCCAAAGGCAGCTTCCTTCGGAAAGGAAAGCCAGCTTTTCTGCATTGGCTGGGCTAAGCCAAGGTTAGCCACCAGAGGGTGCTACAAGACCAAAGTATGGCCCCATTCCTTCCTTACCCCTCTGAAGCCTGGAAGGTCTACACTGGTGGGGACCTTCCAGAGCAGCAGCTGCAGTCGCCAAGCAAAGGGTTCCCTCAAAACGTTCAGGCAAACTGTGCCGCAATCCAGAAGCAAAAAGCATGAGATGTGCTCTGGGCTTGCAAAGATTGTTTTCCATCCAGTGTAAAGCAATTGTCCGTTGTCCTGGATTCCTCATTAGAAGGAAATGCAAATGTATTTATCGGAGCAGATTTGGTCACTAGTACCACAGGCTGCTCAGAGAGCAAGCAGGAGGTTCCCCTTTCTGTGCGCTGGCAGGGAAGGCCACAGCTGCATCCTCTGCTTTCGCGCATCGAGATGATTATGCTGCCTCTGCACCCGAAGACACAAACTGAGCACGGGATCCTCTTTTCCCAGCACAGATTAGGAAGATGAGATGCAGACCGAACCCTGGCAGGGTATTATCTCTGCAGTGTTTCCAAATGGTGGTCCACATAGTTAGATTCTTTGCAAAAGGAGACCTGCAAATGATTTGAGTAGGTTCTCTCTCTCTGCTTGCAAATTTGCATGTATATATTCTACCTGTACTGAAATGACTTTGAAATTGACTGTACAGACCTACATTTGGTAATTGGCCTTGAGTCTCAGTGAGAAAGGCAAACTATAAATAACATTGATGGTTGTTGTAGATTTTCCGGGCTGTATGGCCGTCATCTTGGCATTGTAGTTCCTGACATTTCACCAGCAGCTGTGACTGGCATCTTCAGAGGTGTAGCACCGTAAGATGCATTTCCCCTTGTACATGCCCTTCCCTCCCTCTTGCCCTCTCTCGCTGTAGAAACGGATATTCCAACCCATTAACAACCTTGATTTATGAGCATTTTAAGAATGGGCTGGGGGAGGGTAGCAGCATCTGCTGTTTCCTACCGAATACCTGTTGTGTCATCTTGGGTCATTATATAACTTCATACAACCTATCTCACCGATGGCCCAAATCTCTGGCACACAGTATACTGCAAGTACAGAACAGCACTGTACTGGTAACAATCACATGCATCTCCAAAAACTAAAGTGCCACAACAGAAGTTTCCACCAAGACCTGCATCACCTGCAAAATGCAATTAGGGCAACCAATGGAAAGGACAACCAAGCCTTCTGGATGGATGGATTTCCTCTCCAGCTTGCCTGAACCCTCAAAGCACTCCTAACATTGAGACTCTGCCTCTGGGATATTACTTTAGTTGAGCCTAACCTGAATGGGCCGCTGTTCCTTCCCATTAACCCATGAAGACAGTCCTTCCATTTGTCAACCTGTCCAAGGATCACTGGGCTTGCGGCAAGACATCAGCACCTAATTTCCTGCAGCACAGAAGGCTGAAGTTCTGGATGCTGCTGCCATAAAGTTAAAAAGCAGAAAATGCTGCAATGCCTTGCAGTGCACAAGAGCAAGCAGCCTAGGAGAAAAGAGTGCATTTTTGCTTTGGATGTGTCATTCACCCCACAGTGACAGCCCTCCTGATGACAACGGCCAAATTACCCCTGGGCCCATTGCCCTCAAAGAACCGATTCTTTAATAAGAAAGCTAATTTAGTCCCATCTCAAGAGAACGTGGCATAAACTTTTCTTTTTGAGGTTTGCTGACTCCAGAAATACATTTTTAGCACAGGCAGAGAATGAAAGGCTGCATGCCTCCTACTGGGTCATTCCAATCCATTAAAATTCCAGTGGTCTACCACAGTCAGAACCAGCTAATCACACATTCAGAGGCCAGGGATTACTGTGCAACGAATGGATGGAACACAGCGGGCCCAATCTACTGGGAACTTCTGCGCACGTCACAGCTGAAATCGCCACAAGATGTGTAAGGGTACACGTTTCCACGTGCAATCCCTATTCATTTCAAGTGGAGTTTGCCCACAGGAGATAGTCCCAATAATCCTTGCCGCCGTTTTGTTTTCTTGTAGCTTGGGGCAGTTCTGGCTACTAGGACACGGAGAAAGCAATCATTTTCTCCCACGTGCTATTGAATGGTTTTGCCACAACTCTGCAAACAAGGCAAACAAATCACATTTTGTAACAAAGAGAAATGCAATTCCAGCAAGCCACAACAAAAAGGAATCAACCAAAGTAGTTTTGGGCAGGGAATAAACCCTGAAGGCAAAAGTGGGACTCTTGCCAATGTAAGTAGTCTGCTTCACTGATGTGGACTTCTTGGGCTTGCTTGGAGCTTTGGGTTTAATTACCGAGAGCACCTAACAAGACAGACAGCACACAGTCTTTGTTTCTCTGGGTAAGGAAAAACGACTGGACTGCCCAGCCTTCCAACACCTAAACAAGAAAAGCAATTTGGCTCTGCACAGCTCAGCATGGAAAAGCCTGCTCCACGGCACCCTCCAAGCATTAGGGAGTCTCAAAAGCCCCTGAAGTGTTGCTCTGACCTCTGGAATTATTACGATCTCTTTTGAAGAAGATAAGGAGCAGAGATTGCCGCTCCCTCATCGCTGTCTGAAAAGACAAAGAGCAACTCGAAAGGGAAACTCATGAATATTCAAGAGGTCGCTCCTTCGCAGCACATTCTCCTTCAACGAGAGCATTGCCTGCCAGGTGACGACATTCATTTTAAACCTCCCCCTTCTCGGTGATAAAATTTACTCCACTCAGTGACGCTCTCACCTGCCTCAGAATCTCCGTGCTAAAGTATTAGCTTCGAGCTTTCACTTAGTATTCTAAGGTTGCCATCGTGACCTAAAAATGGCTTCGCATGAAATTATCTTGTGAGAGAAGCCAAGCTGAGCAAGCTTAAAACAAAAAGTCTTCCCAAATTCAGGATGCACCATTGGGTTGGAGGCATGTGGTCCTAACAACAAGCTAATCTAGAATGGAAAACACTTAACACCGTGGAAGCTAGTCCCTGATCACGATGTGTAGGTTTGGTTATCTACTTTTTAGGACCTCTACACTGGCTAACTTTCCAATACTGGCCCACATAGTATTTCTGTCCACAGGACGTAGGCAAGGTTCTGATTCTGGCCTTAAGTGACAGATTTCCTTTTCAAGAAAACTGGATTGCGAAGATCTTGTTACTGACAATTGCATTTCCTGAACATCTGGAATGTTAGCGAGCATCCCATGCTATTTTACCCAAGTGAAACAATTCATATTGGAGGTTTCACTCCAGTTTGCCACCAGGAGAATGCAATATAGGAGAAATAGACACAAGCACAGAAACACGCAAGCAGCCATCTTGGATGGGATCTATCCTCTGCAAGGGAAGGATAATGCCATTCTCGACGCCATCCTCGTTTGCATGAATATCACCTCCCTATTCTCAAAACACAAAAAGCATACGTCTCCACCACGTGATGGAACCAAATCTTGCAAGAGGAAATGGCCACCCAAACCCTCCAGTGCTATTTATCTCAGCAAGATAAAGTGGTCATGACCACCAGACCCCAACGGGATACTAGCTTTTCTGTAAATTTTGATGAGATGACTTGACCTTGTAAGTACTTATTTATTTCTTTTATTTTACCAAATTTACATCTCGCCTTTCTGCCTTCACAAGAGTCAGCAACGTGACAAACAAATTAAAACATACACAATAACATCACATTTAAAAACCATTACTAATTGATTTTTATTAAAACTACCCAGGAAAACAATCATTAAAACAATTAAAAGCAGAGGTAAAATTCAGAACAAAACAACGATTAAAAACATTGGACAGGAGAAGGGAATCACTGAGGGAAAACTAAACAAAACAAAAAAAGTTGGCAGAAGATGGCAACAGAAAGAGACAAACGAGTCTCCCTAGAGAGAAAAGAAACGCCCTCTCCTGGGTTGCCACCTGTCTCATCTCAGAAGACAGGATCACCTGAAACAGGGCCTCCAAAACTGATCGTAGTGATCAAGTAGGTTCATAAGGGAGCAGGAGTCCTTCAGTCCTTCTTACTTAGATATATACACAGACCACCGATCAGCACAAGGCATGTTATGATTCCAATGCTTGTCAAAGCATTCAGAAGACTGACATACCAAAACTGTGAAAACCTACACTCACGTTGTCCTTAATTTACAACTATGACTGCATCTCACAGTACCCATGTTATCACGACATGAAGAGCACAAGTAAATAAGCACAAAGTCCGTTTTAGCCATTTTACTTTCTCTAAGTAGCATGAAAGGCGCTTTTTACACATAACAAAAAAAGAAGCATATTGCTGGGTCCATTTCCTATGGCCGACCAGACAAGCCATGGTCCAAGCTCAGCTTCCGGAACTGTAGCTTCTCATCTCCTACCGCAAACAGTTTACAGAATTCACACAACTATAAATCAGGCAACTGGATCAGAAGCCCAGCCTCACTAATCAAACTTTATTTATTAATTAAAATGTTTATACCCCACCTTTAGTTTTGGCTGAAGTTTGAAGCCACTCTCCCACGGAAAACATCTTCCAAATTAAGTGACTCATCCATTGGAGGAAGAGCCCCTTAAGTTGGAGGATGACTGAATATGCCCATTGTCTTCTATTTCACTGGGGATAAATCTTCTGCACCACTTGAGGGTATTTGCCATTGCAAAACCGTTGAAAAAGAATCTAGAACAACATACCCAAGAGTACTCCCCACTTGTTTCAACAAAAAAAAAGAGGACCAAGTGTGGTTTGATTTTCATAGCATTCCTTTTGAATTATTTTCTTTGGCTTCTCTGTATCTATAAAAACAACAGAATGGTAAGAAAACAATTTCTGGAAAATGACATCTTTTTTAAGGCTGGAGTCAATGGGGGTGGGGGCACAACTGAAGAGATTTCACTGCCATGCAAAAAATCTACTCCAATGACCTGTGATATAATCAAGAAAAGGAACATCCTTCAGTGTGATTTTTCTATAGGGACTGGTCACCAAGAGGCGAGAAATCCCTGCTAATTCTTCTATTGGTACCAGCTCCTATAAAAGCACCAGATACGGTAAACCACAGATACAAACACCATCAGCTCAATGGGAGCTGTTTTTTGCTACACTGGGTGGGTATGTCAGTAACAACCAAGGGAGAATGATAGGAAATTTACTACATTTTCACAGGGAAGACAACTCACCTCAAGGATCAGTCTGCAATATAAACCAAAAAGATAACAAGCAACCATTTATGGTTTGGTTGGTACATGGGTTGCTTTTAAAGAGGAAATGCTCTACATAGACCTTCTGGGGATAGTGTGTGTGTGTTGGGCTATGTGCAAATGAGGAAATAACACATATAGGAAGGATTCTGATCAGATCCTGCCCCTATTCTACTGCAGCCAATGAAAATTACAGTGAGCGCTTTTGGTTTTAAAGGGGACAGCAGCTGCTGCAGGATGAGGATGGAGAATTGATCTTGGCTAGTCTGCAGAGACAGTTGCTATGACAACCGCAAGATAATCCGACGATGGACTGGAAACAAAGAGCAAGCTGCAATGGCTCGGAAGTTGAGCGCCCTGTCAGGTTTGAACCAAGCGACTGTTCAGCAGGGATGGAGAAATGTTGTTTGGAGACGAAGAAGATGAGCGGGTGGAGTCAGAGACAAAAAAGGAGAAAGGCACCAGGCCTGAATTGCGGAACAGTACGCAGGGCATGATTTGAATATGGCTGCCTCTCTCTGGCCCAGAAAGGAGCCCTTGGAGGAAAAGTCATTATTACCTGTTTTAGAGAAGGAAGCAGAGATCAAAGAACAATGGCCTGTCACTGTGACGAAGAGGAAATGTCAAGAAGACCCTGCTTCAAGCCTTGTTTCAGCTACGTACAACCCCCCTACCCACCCCCAATCCAGAATCTGGCAACAATACAAGACTACTTTATGGGATTGTAATGATGATTACTGAGATAAGTCACATGCAGCACAATCCAAGAGTCATGGAGAACAAAGTCCTGCATCCTGGGGATCCAGAGCTGAATTTCAGGCTAGCCCTGATCCAATCACAGGTGCAGCTTCTCTGGGGCTGCACACTTTTGGGATTCATCCCAACAGGTCTCACATAAAGGTCTAGTGCTTTGTTGAAATCTAGTCCCTTCGCCTCTTAAGCACAGACAGAGTTGCCCTCACCTGCCCTCTTTACCCACTAGACAGCTCTGAGGCAGACAGAGCCACCCAGCTTTTTCCTGGGATAAGCCGGGAGATATCCTAATGGCTCGGGCACCTGCTCTCTCCTGAGACACATTCCCCACATTCCCACATGACAACCGCCCTCTGGGGATCTTTGCCACCATAGGCAGAGAGAGAGAGAGAGAGAGAGAGAGAGAGAGAGAGAGAGAGAGAGAGAGAGAGAGAGAGAGAGAGAGAGATTAGCTGAGCCTTGCTGTCCATACCACGTGACTATTTTTGTTCCACTTTGCCTTCATCAAGGCGAAATTGGTGAGACAAAACTGAAGGCAAATGTTATATATATATGTTTTGGCAATGTCCAGTGGTGAAAACATTTTGGTCTAAGATTCTTATAGTAATGTACTGCTTTATAGGAATTACTATCCCTTTAGATCCCAAGATAATACTATTGGAACTAGTTAATACATACATTCTACAAGTCTCTATAGGAATGATTCTTGATATGTTTACAGCTGCAAAATTGCTACTTGCAAAAAAACCCTTGGGAAAACTAGTAAACATCTCACAATCAAATTCTGGATTCAGAAGTCTGGGGTATTATGAAAACAGAACTTGTTCAATTAAGGGACAGTCTATTTAAAAAGCATATTTTGTTGACAGCTGGAAATCCTTCTTTGAATTTTGGGGAGGGAAATGAAATATAACATTACACTTATAAACTGTGCTGCATTTTTACATTAAATAAGATAATGGAAATGAATACATAGTTAAGACTCAGTGTTCATTAACTGTTACATCAATAAGCTTTACATTTTGAAACTGAAATATTGTAACAATTGTTTGTTTATATTCTTTGTTGAGGGTGAGTTGTTTCGAAATTAAAAAATGTGATTTTACATTTTATTGTATTGTAAATTTCTTTTTGAAACAAAAATATTAGAGAAAAAAACAGGCTTCAATCGAATGCATGGCAAATAGTGTGTTAAATCCACTGAATGCAACGGGATTTGCTCCTGAGTAAACATGCTCAGGATCAACAGTGAAGGAAATCCAATTGTTGATGGCACTGCCCAGTGTCAAGGGAGCCTGCCAGCATCAACCAGAAACTGTAGCTGGTGTCTTGGAAAGATATCAATGCATTTGCTAGGGACGGGCTTTTACATCTGTCCTAATAATGTTCTTGATAGAAGCTCTTTAATGCAACCAGGTGGAGGGATCATAAAAGTAACAGCCTTGTTATTCTCCTTTGCAAATGTTTTCATTCACCTGCAGCGGAGAAAGCCAGGACTCTCTATGAAGCCATTAAAATATGAGCATGGATGCTCTTAATTAGAAACTTTTAAAGGGAGATAGCGTCTGAGTGGGAAGACCACTGCAGACACAGGAAATGGGGGGAAGAGACAGATATTGCCGCTTCCTCTGAGCAATCCTGCCCCAAAGGCCACCATCCATCTTCTGGCCATTGATGGCAGGACTCTTCATTGCCAGTTTCATCCAAGAGCGAGAAGTCACTTATCTGACTTCCTATGATGTCGTCTCAGACGCTGAACTGCTTTTAACCCAGTAAGAACAACTCTACCTTGAGGAGAACTGTTCACCCAAGGACTATTCAGCCCATCCCTCCCTATGGCTTTTGGTCCTTTGTTTTTTTCAAAGAGCGGAAACTGGAACCCTACAGGCATCAATACTCACTGTGTACACGCTCAGTATTTTAAGTCTACCATCATCTCAAGTCAAAAAGACTTATAAAGAACTGCAAAAACATACCGTATCTGTTTAGGCAGTGACAAGATTGGAACACGGCTGGGGGAAAGAAACTGCCTCCATTCCATGGACAACAATTATACTTTCATACTTCTTTCAACTTCTCCAGCCAATCCTTCATGAAACATTAGGAGACATTAAAATATGTCTGCACAATTCTGGAAGAACTGCATTTCAACTTAAACTCTCTGCCAATCCACCCTTATCCTTCCACTCCATACAGCCCCCCTTCCCATGAACTCCCTCTGGGGGGATGAAATATGGGTACGTCATCGTTTGTAAGCACCCAGAGACATCGAATGGTGACATCTCATAAAGCACTGTAAACCTTTTACATAACCGAGGATATATCTTAATGAACAACTCACTTGGAGGCAATTAAACTTGAAGTTTCACAAACTATTCAACACACCTAGAGATTTTTCTATTCAAAAGGGAAGCCAGCAAGTATGGTGCACTCTAAAGCAGCTGCTCAAATGTCTTATGGGTCTGAATTTGAGGAATGTGTAATGAGCAGACAAGACATTCTTCTTTTAAATACAAAATAAATAAAAGGATTCTGATGCTGATTAAATGATATGGCAGATTCTAGGTTACCAAAGAAAGGATGAGAGGAGCAACTGAGATTAGGAGACTGGACACAGATTTGCCAAGACAAAATGAAGCAATATTTAATATCCCCACACCAGACTTTTACTTATGGGTTTCAACACAGTTTTCATAAGCAGATCTATAAATTTTATATTGGTTGTGTAGTTTTTTTTTAAAAAAAGAGATATTTCTGATTACTTACAGAATATGTCTTTTCCAAATTTAACAAAAGCATTCACAGTGCTGACACTCCAAAAGGTGCCTAGAGCATATCAGAAGGGCAGGTGCCAGCATACCGCTATTAAAGACTGACTCTGTATACGCTAAAGTGGTTGTACTGAAGATGTAGCTCACTGCTTATTGCAGTGCCCATTGTATGATTTGCCGGGGGGAAATTTTTGTCTTTTCATCTTTCTCAATATACTGGTTTGGCATCACAGAATACAACAATTTATCTGCTATCAGATAACGATATATGCATCGTAACAGGCTGCATTATTTGCAATTGCAACAAAGAAAATTTGAACAAGATATGTGGGGCAACAACAGGATCGCCAGGTCACCCTGGCAGCTGGGATATCTGGAGAGTGGAGAGGCATGGGGAGGTTCAGTACTTTCTTTGCATTGCGTGGGGGGAGCATGTGAATCTGCCCTGAAGTGAAGTGTGCACATGCTGCCAGCCTTCCACACAATAAAGTCACTTCTGAATGTGATGTCATTTTGGCAGGGCACAGAGGTGCATGCCCGTTTGCCTAAGATGCCTACTGGTGGTGAGTGATCACCAGGCAGCTTGCCAGAGGAGCAAACCACCTGGTGTTTGCCCATGACCATCAGGCACCTGGCAAACCTAGGAAACAGATCCAAAAACAGTTTTTATTTTAGTGTATGTGATGCTCTTAGTCTTGACTCATATGGATCTATGTGCAACTTGTCTGTATGATTTTTATCAATGATTTGAATCTGTTTTGCAGTGGCCTTTGAATACAGCAACAAAGTTTGAGAGAAGGTATCAGTCTAGATGGACTTTGAACCTGAAAGTAGTTCTTGGCGTACCCCTTTGCCAGCTGACCACTCCCAACCACTGGGGCTCCTTGTGAACTGCAATTCAGCAGTGCTGGGAAGAAAAGATCACCTTTATGATCAAAGACACTTGGAGTCTGTCTGTTCTCCATTTTACTCTTAAGTACCAATCTGACTTGCAGATAAACACAACCTCATCTCAGAAGTCTTGTGCTAAAAACATTGTCTTTCCACAATAATTTGATTCTTGTCATGCATGACACGTATTTTTTCTGCTTCCACTGTGCACATGCCACTGTTTACAAGAACAAGGTATCATCTTTGGAACAGCAATTGCCTGCACTTGATACAACTCCAAATGAAGCTGAAGCTCCAGTATCCATAGTGCCTCTGCTTCCACTCCATTCTCATTGGCGGCTAGCAGGAAAGCTTCTACAAATGGGAAGAGTTGGTTCTCTCCTTGCCATACTCAATATGTTGGAAATTACATCAATAGGTGGGCTAATAAAAATTCTTTTAAGGCTCGTATTTTCCATGGACTTACCTTCAAGGTTGGTTGCATGCATATTTCTTCAGTGCATCTCCACACCAAATTAACCAACCAGTGAAAATCACAACCAGCACAGCCCTCTTCAGAAACCACTACCAAACGCTCCCATTAAGGTTTGCCAACTGTCTGGAGAAATAATATTGTGTCTTTTTAATAGAGGCTTAATGCACTGTTAATTACCCGGTGATGTTATTTACCACCATGACATGAAAATCTTCAGCTGCCCCATTCACAGATTAATCCTCTTTTAAAGAGTCTGGGACATCTTTCTCCAGGTCTGATGACAACCTTCTCTCTCAAGGAACCATCATGCTTAATCTTGCTTAATCTTATTCTAAAAAACTGTTTGCTTATCAATTATCACTAGCTTAGCAAAAGCATTGTTCTCTTCCTCTTCATTCCCTCATCCTTTATATACATGATGCAAATCCCCTTTATAGCCCTTATTAATGGAGGTGGAGGAAGAGGTGTGTGAAAAACTGTGTATTATATTGGAAATCTGACTCTATGCAAACTGCTCAGACTGCTAAATTTAACAAGGGATATGAATCAATTATTTACTTAGTGGGAACCACCTTCCCACCCCCTCGATCATATTTAATATTATTCCATTTTCTGAGCTCTTCCAAAAAGGTTTGTGCAGTATTGGTCTACAAAAGCTTTCCTCGCACCTCTAACGTCAAAGGACTTAAGTGCTTTGCGGATGTTCCATCACCTCCCACAACCTGCGATCCGCAGCCCACTCACTTTGCACAGAGGTTTACAGCTTTTAATAGACTCACTTTATAACCAAGGCTGCTTCCTGCCAAATGCACAAAGGCCAATAATCAATATTTTATTCAAGTTGCCAATTAATCTTTCATATTTAGTGGCATTTATGCCTGTGCTTGACAGTCACAGCAATAAAAAAAATTCTCCACAGAGCGGGGGGAGGGGAAACTCCAGCAAAGATTTCAAAGTGAAACGGCAGAATCTGAGTAGTGTTAATGTTTTTTTTTTAGCGAAGTGCCTTGAAAGGTAAGGATCGTGGCAAGGATCTGCTTTTCAAGATCCAGCACGTTCCCACTGCTGCAGTGCTGGACTCAGACCACCACAAGTCCTTTGGGCCTTGCACTGGCCATGGGCAACTGGTGACTGGACATCTGGAGGACCCAACTGGGAACCCACTGCAGGCTCAGGCCTTAAAAAAAAAGTGTTGAATCAAGATGAGAGCCAACTCCTGGCACGTGCTGGACAATGGCATGCAAGGATGTCTTGCTCAGCATGAAGAGCATGCAAGAGCCCCTGTGCTGCTGGCAGTGCCAGTGATATAGAAGAACACAAAGGGTGTGGCTGATGTTCCTCGTCCCCTCCTGGAATTGCCCAGGTACCCCCAGGTCTCAGGAGAGCCTCTGCACTGGAAGCACTGCTTGATCCCTGCATGACCTTACAAGCAGACCCTTTGCCTCTGTCCCCACTCCCTTTTGTTTGCCAGGATACCAATATCTTCACAGGTAGACTTTTTTTTTTTACCAACATGGGCCGCAAACATTGCCTGGACCTGCTCTACACCATGCCAGATTGCCTACCTGAAGCCTTGTGCAGGTCAGAATCCCAAGCAAAGATTTGCATATAGTTCTGCTTCCAGCATGAAAAAAGGAAGTTCTCCCTGTTATACAGCTAACGTGACACGTGTATACCATGGCTCAGTAAGATTCCAGCAGGCAAATTCTTCTGGTAGGAAAAGGGGAGCTTCAGGGACTGAAAAATGTTCTCCCTCCACAAAGCATACTTAGAATTTTGCATGCCCTTTAACTTTTTTTTTTTGCTGTCCTCCCTGGATTTTTGCTTGTTAGGTGATCTATTCAGTGTGATAGCACCACCAAGCCGGGTTGGCTATGTGATGCTACAAAGCCAAACATAAGGGAGGACAATGCTTCCTGACCAGCACATTTTGCGGTTCCTGTAATATCACCCATATGTGATTTATTTTCCCCCAATGTACCCCATTCACATACAAAACAGGTACAGAGGTTCATACAGGTGAAGGGAGCTGTCGACCCCAAGCCTTGACATTCTGCACGCCCTCACCCTGGGCCCTTTACAACCAGCCCAGCTCAGTTTCTTTAGGGGAGGCAGGCTAGGGAAACAAAGGAGCTGGAGAGGTGGGGAGAAAATAAACTGGGAGAATGTGCCCCCCACATACCTCATGCTTTATACATGAATAAATAAACGGAATGAGGGGAAAATCAGGTACCTCACCTTAAACTCCTTGGAGGAAAGATAACGTCTTCCATTTAGGGGCAAGTTGCTAGAGTGGGTGCTTGCTTCCCAGCTCCAGGGGCTCTTGGAAGAGTCAGATTTTCTGGACTCATTTCAGACTGGTTTTAGGCCAGGGTTTGGAACAGAGGCCACGCTGGTTGCCTTCACTGATGACCTCCACCAAGACAGGGGGAACGTGTCCCTGCTAGTCCTGTGGGGTCTCTCAGTGGCCTTCAATACTATCGACCACAGGATCTCGCTGAGCTGCCTGTCAGCACAGGGACTAAAGGGCACTGTATTTGCTGGTTCAAGTCCTATCTGGGAGATCAATCTCAGCAGGTGGTGCTGCGGGGTTTCTGCTCTCCTCTTTGCCCATTGGCCTGTGGGAGTCTTACCGCTGCAATCTCTTATCCTCAGGTAATTCCAAGCTTTGATTTCAAGAAATCATACTGAAAAGTGGGTTCAGAAAATACCAAGGAATAAGGCCCCTGAATAAGTAGAGGTTCTGCATCAAAGGCCTCTCACTTTGTCTGTTTTGACTTCAGAACATGATAACTAACTTTTAGGTTCTCTTCCTGTGGGATGAGAGTTTGCTGTTTATTGATTAGGTTGTAAAAACAGTAAGAAAGAAAGAAAAAATTTCAGAACAAGTGATTGTGTGAATATAAAACACAGCATTTTCCTCATTCCTGGCTACAGTATGGGAAATCCTTTCTCCCTGCCACTGCTTTACCTCACGTTCTCTGACAGCGTCTGCAAAAGACATCAACGACACAATCCATAAACAGCTCCACTCTGCCTCATTAATTTGATTTTATTTATTTTTCAAGTGTAAAGCAAGCTTTTATCTGAAGTGCTTTTCAGATGTAGGAACTATTTTTTTAAAAAAAAAAATACTGCTTAATCCCCCTGCTGCGATTAGCTTCAAAGTTCTCATTACTAGGAACGAAATCTGGAAACTGGAGTGTTTCATTAAGAGCTAAGAAGAAGGACTTATGCTGCATGAACAATGATCCTCTTGGCTGATCACTTATTCTCAACCACAGGCTCTGTATTTGGGGACCTTCCACGCTCTCTCTTCAAAATATCAAGTTGTCATTTTGATATTTGGCACTTATGGGACACATATCATCAAGGGGAGACATAATTATGGACTGTCAGCAGTTCCGCTCTCTGCCTGCTGCAGGAAGAATGGAGAGAAAGTATCAAAGTGCAGATTCCATGAATCATTTAGAAAATTGCTGCTGGTCACTTTCAGAAGAAAGGGAAGCAGACGCAAGCATTGCGCTGGCCTGTGGCCTAGAAATGGCACTTGGGGTGGCCTGTCAGTGCTTTGGGCTGTCTCCAGGGGTGGCCCAAGTGTGGTGAGGTTACTTTGGGGCCCTCATCTGCTCACCAGTGTGAGACTGCTTACCCTTAACAGGTGAGTTGGTCAAATTCAATTTTTAATCAAACGTGGTAGCTGGTGCTCTTACTCTCCACTGGTATTTTACAGTGTAGAAAGCACCCTCAAAGCGAAGAGGCTCTTCTGCTCTTCCCAAGAAGAGAAATGTTTCAGTACCGTTTGTTAGCTAACTTAAAGCTGTGTTTCTGAAAAGACAAGTAAATATGTCAGATGCTGAAAGCCAGTTTGCGACAGAAATATCGAATCCCATTCTTACACTCAGAAAGGGTAATACATTTCCGTGACACAAACTCTGTAATAACTGCAACATCCCCATTCTGATTACATATCTGTAAAAATCTCCACAATTCCTCCCACACAATAATCCCTTCAGAGACATTTCTATATTATTAACACAATCTCCAGGGTTTAGAAATATTCACCATCGGCAGAAGCTTGGTCAAGACTGATCTTCCACTTTCAGGTGCTTACGTGGGAAAATTTATTTATTTTATTTTATTTATCCAATTTTTATACCACTTCTCTTCAATTAAGATCTCAAAGCAGTTCACAACGATTACAATTGTTAAAACCAATACAAAGATACAATATTCAATAAAATCACAATAAAACAATGGCCTAATGAGGGTTGCCAGCCTCCAGGTAGTGGCTGGAGATCTCCTGGAATTACAACTGGTCTCCAGGCCACAGAGATTAGTTCACCTGGAGAAAATGGCTACTTTGGGGGGTGGACTCTATGGAATTATGCCATGCCAAGGTCCTTTCCCTCCCCGAACCCTACTTTCTCCAGGTTTCTCCCCCCAGATCTCCAGGAAATTCCCAACTTGGAGCTGGCAACCCTAAGCCTAATACAAATAATTTTAAAAAACACACTAGTCCCAACCTAACCCTGCAAATAACATAAAAGTTGTAGACAGATGCATTCCTAAAGAGAACACTCAGATATACTTAACACATGAATTACAGGAAGACTAGTGATTGAATATGTATGCTTCATTCACTGATACTGTAAAGCATGTTTCTTCAAGCATAAAAACATCCATATGAAAATGAGGATGGAAAAAAATTCATGCTACATCTGTCACCAAAGAGTATCCCAACGTTGTTTCCAATAATAATCAATTAAAACCTATACAACAGAAGTCAACAAAATCAAGAATAAGACGCAACAGCAGAACAGCACCTTCAAATTATGTATCTAATTACAACCAAGTAATTGTTAATGATTGCTGGCAATTGAATATTCAACATATTAATTAAATATGAATTCACAAAGAGACTGCATCAAATCAAGCTTATTAACCAACAATCTTCTCAGTTTCAGGTGGGTAGCCATGTCGGTCTGCAGTAGAAGAGCAAAATTTGGATCCAGTAGCAACTTGAAGGCCATCTAGATTTCCAGGGTAGGAGCTTTCAAGACTCTCAAAAGCTGATACTCAGGAAATCCAGTTGGTCTTTAAGGTGCTACTGGACCCAAATCTTAATACTCTTAGTGCGGTTTGAGAGCCAGCTCCAAGGTTCAGAGACTGCAGGACTCACATAATATCTGATGAAGATCCCCAGCGGCCTAGCAACCGTTGTGCATCCACATTAATTATAAATATCAGAGGTTGCTCCTATGCACTGGATCCTACAATTCCCTTCCGTGATGTCTTCCTCTAATGGAGAAAGTTTCTTCACAGAAAAAGCCTTTTACCAATGGAAGAAGATGACAGAAGAGAGTTAGAGGATCCACTTTTGCAGAGCAGCATCCTAAGACCCTTGCCTGTTTCCATGGCTCGTGGGTCCTGAGGAGCAAGTGCCTCAAAAGGCTAGAGGTGCAGTCTTCAATGGGCTTCCTACAGTAAGATTATTTTTGCTTAAGAATAATTGGATTCCTTGAGAATAACAGCATATCAAGGGCTTATGTTCAAAGATGGCATCTTTGATGTTTTAACCCAACTCACCTTGGATCACCAGGCCTGAACCTGGTAAACAAGTATATTAAATTAGCAGTGCTACATAAGCAGTGAGGAGAACAACATTAACAAGCAGAAACTCAAACAGTGCGAAAACTGACTCAAGACAAATCCCTCTCAACTGGATCTGAATGGTTGGAGGAAGAAAACACGATTGCCAAAATGGATGTGTATAAAGCTGGCAAACTACAATACTGTTTAATAACTTTCCTCCCCAAGATTTTATACAACTGACATTAGTCAAACCTCCTGGAATCTGTCAGGTGAAGTGTCCAAGCCGGAAACCAGCTGCTAATGAATAGATATTAGCTGGCTAAGATAACATTCCCGCAGAAGGGCTTTGAAGGATTTATCAGTGACACCGAAACAGGAAGTAGAGTTCAGATGCCTGGGAGCTAAGTAAGCCAGAGGAGTCAGGTACCAGCAACAAGCAAAAGAGAAAATGAGGCACAAGGCAGCTTTCAGCCCTTAACTTCCTAGCCAATGAGAGACTTTTGCACCTTACCACGTGGCATTCAGAGACATTGCACTGAAGGATGGTGGGAGAAAGGAAGAAAAGATGGAGAAGTTGTTTTTGTCTCAGCACCTTGACAGGCAATCTGTGCAATATTGTTAAGAAGGCACAGAAGCTCCCTGCCTCCATAAAAACAAACCTCACAACTATGGAAACAGTTTTGGATGGGTAGCCCTGTTATTTTATTTATTTATTTGACTTATATCCCACCCTCCCCACGAATGGGCTCAGGGTGGCTCACATTATCATTAAAACACAATAAATTAACTTTAAAAACAGATGTAAAAACTTCCAATAAAATACTCTGGCGCCATTATATATAGGCTACTTTGGATACTAATAAAAGATGGGCATAGATCATAGTGGTGGGTAAAACGCATAGCCGAGGGCAGTCATAGAAGAGGTAGTGATCTTAGATAGGATAAAAGGGGACACCTGCTGGTCCTCAACCAAAGGCCTGGTAGAACATCCCCATTTTACAGGCCCTACGGAACTGTAACAGGTCCTGCAGGGCCCGGATCTCCAGCAGGAGAGTGTTCCACCAGGCTGGGGCCAGAGCAGAAAAAGCCCTGGCCCTGGGGGAGGCCAGGCAGAAGTCCCTCAGGCCAGGGACCACCAGGAGTTTTTTATCCGTGGAGCATAGCACCCTGCAAGGGACGTAATGGGAGAGGCGGTCCCACAGGTATGCCGGTCCCAGTCCATGCAGGGCTTTAAACACCAAAGTTAACACCTTGAACAGGATCCGGAACTCCACTCGAAGCCAGAGCAGCTGGCACAGCACAGGATGGACATGCGCTCGAACAGGTGTTCCTGTAAGAATACGTGCCGCTGCGTTCTGGACCAGCTGCAGCCCAGAGTAGAGTGAGTAGCGTAATCTAGCCTGGAGGTGACCGTTGCATGGATGACTGTGGCCAGATCCTGATGAGCGATAGGGTGCCAGCTGCCTGGCCTGTCGAGGGTGAAAAAAGGCAGACCTGGCAACGGTCGTGACCTGGGCCTCCACTAGAAGTGTGGTGTCCAAAGTCACGCCCGGGCTCCTCACCATCAACAAAAGGTTTCAGTTGTACCCCACTGACGGCTGGGAGCTGGGTCCCCAACCCCATTGCTCCACAACCCACACAGAACCTCCATCTTCAGGGGATTCAATTTCAGGTGACTCTGACGTAACCATACTGCCATAGCCTCAAGACCCCTGGCCAAGGAATCCAGAGCACAGTCAGACTGGTCATCCATCAGCAGATAGAGCTGGGTGTCATCCGCATACTGGTGACATTCCAGCCCAAAATTGCGGACTACCTAGGCAAGGGGGCGCATATAGATGTTAAATAGAGTTGGGGAAAGAATTGCCCCTGGTGGGATGCTGCACACCAAAGGAATGGCGGGTGGACATCTGTTCCCCAAGTGCCACCCTCTGTCCCCAATCGCAGAGGAAGGAGCTCAGCCACTGAAGTCCCCATGTCGGCGAGGCGGTGGGTCAAGAGATCATGATCGACCGTATCGAATGCTGCTGTAAGATCTAAAAGTATAAGCAGTGCCGCCCTGTCCGGATCCAGGTGCCACCGTGGATCATCTGTGAGGACGACCAGAGCTGTCTCTGTTCCATGGCCGGGCCAGAAGCTGGACTGGAATGGGTCCAAGATAGAGGCATCATCCAAGTATACCTGTAACTGTTCCGCTGCCGCCCTCTCAATTACCTTACCCAGGAATGGAAGATTTGAAACTGGGCGGTAATTGGCTGGATCAACAGGAGCCAGTGATGGTTTCTTTAATAACGTCTGCACCACTGCCTCCTTCAATGAGTCTGGGAAAATCTCAGAACTCAGGGAAAGATTAATGATGTCAGCTAGCAGGATCTGAATCCCAGCACCGCCAGTTTTCACCAGCCATGATGGGCACGGGTCCAGTGGGCACGTGGTAGGTTTCACAGCATGCAGGACCCTGTCTACCTCTTCCTGGGAGAGTGGTCTGAACTGATCTAATGTCAACCCTGAAGATGGCCAAGGGGCCTCCAGTTCACATACTGCATCAACCGTGGTGGACAGGTCCTGGTGGAGTGACAGGATCTTATCTGCAAAATAGTCTCTGGACCAGCTGCAGTCAATACCGGCAATCTTTGGTGTAGAGAGCAGCCTGATGGAGAAAGACTCTCGAATGAGCATTGCCACACACACACGCACCCTGGCTACTGTCCCGTGACTGATGAAGGACTGAGAAACCTGGGGGGTGGGGGTGGAGTAGGTTAGCTCTTTCAGGGTGACAGTATGAAGTAGTTAGACATGTTAGTATGAAGTAGAAGAGCAAGATCCTCCAAGTCCAGTAGCACCTTAAAGATGAACTAGATTTCCAAGAGATGAGCTTTTGAGAGTCAAAGCTCACTTCATGGAAGGCATCACATTCAGCCTTGCTCAGGTACAGGATGGTATTACTTTTCTTATTAAGTGCAAGACTTGCTATTATACCTAATGTTGCCAAGTAGGCCCCCTCCCCTGCTTTAAAGCCTGCTATGAACTGTGTTAAAGTTTCCTGCGTTGCTGTTTTACTGCTGCACCAAAGACTGCTTTGCACGTGTGTGTTCTGATACACGTGTCAGTTTCCTGCCTGCGTGTCAATTACCTTGCTGCTGCAATAGACTGTGTAGTTTACTGGCCCCATGTTTGGTTAACTGCACAAAGGACTCTCTTTCTGGGCAGCCCTGCCCTGACCTGTATCTGGATTTCCCAGTGTGTGTTTGGACTCTGTTACAAGTGTGCCCCGTGCCTGCATTGCCATCTGCCACGGACCGTGCCTGTTCCCTGCTTTGGACTGTGTTTTAAAGTGTTGTTCCCGCTGCCTCCATAGAAGCCGGCCTCATATGGGCCCAAGCCGCTGCTAGCAGCCGGGCGCCTGCCGGGGAAACCTCCAGCGAGCCTGGCTAGGCGCTCCCTGGTCAGTTCCCGCCTGGAGCCTCCCGCGGGCCGGTCGCCGAGCTTGCCCTTGCTACCGGGCAGCCCGCTATCCAGCCCCAGCTATGCCCAGCCGGCATCCATGTTCTCAGGCAGCCAGAAGACCCTGGGAAGAAGACTGCTTTGGGAAGCCATTTCGGCGAAGCGGGCACACCACGTCCGCAGCGAGAGCACCTCGCCCCGCTCTGCATATTAGGAGCCGCCCCGGAGAAGAACTAAGTGCCGACCATCCCAAGCACTTAGAGAATGCATCTCAAAGAAACCTCCGCATTCCAGAGCTGATGACATCAGGACAAGCCCTGTCCGCTGGAACATCCTTTCAGCCCACTTGGATTTCCCCCTCCCTCTTTTGTCCCCTCTTCCTGAGGTGTCACTTATCGCAATCAGATTACCAAAGTGGCCCATCCAAGCCATTCAGTAGCCCATTAGAACCTTTGTTTTAATCTGTGAGAACCACCAAGTACAGCACCAGCCTCAGGGTACGTTTTGGGGTATTTAAGCTGGTCTCTCAGACCACTCGGTGCTTAGGCCATACCCTATCCAGACCTCCTTGCTGTCTGTCTGTGGTCCCAGTGCTGGCATTGGGCCACCCTCGCTGCTGTGCCTCTGCTTCGCTCCAGGATTGTGAGTATTTCCCTGATCATCGTTGGGAACCCGCTAATGCGAACGTCTCTGTATTTCCTACTCTGTATTTCCTAGATCTTGTGTGTTCCTTGTATGATTGTGCAAGCTAGGCTTACGCCACACTAAATACACGTGTTTGGAACTTATTCTTGTCTGCCTCTTTTTCACTAGAGTGTCTGGGATCGGGACCTCCGTATACATAGGTTATGATCCGCGCTTAATATTAAGTTACAGACTGCTACAGCTAATTCCCCATTATAATAAAAGAGCAGTTCTGGTAACACTAAAGAACTTAAAAGTCCACTACAAACCACTTATCCTTATGCCACATTTTTCCAAGAAAATGCTTAAACATCAGATCAGGGTCTTGTACTGCAAACAACTATGGAAGCCATTGCGGTAAGAACGTATCTGGAGGAGCCCTGCTCTCTAGTAAAAACAGAGCTGCACTTACCAGTAACTGCTGTTCACTGACATCTTCTGTACAGGCACACATGGGACTGCACATGTGCAGGCCTGCCGAATGGCAAGGTTTTTACAGCTTTTTAAACCACTAGGAGGTGCCCATCTCTTCAGAGCTCATGTGCAGCGTTTTTCTCACCGAAACTGAGTGACTCTGGGAGACAGCGCCCCTTCACCCGCAGTTCCACCTAAGTCGCTGGCCCTCTTAATAAGAGAAGAGCATCAGCGGGGTAGGAGGGAGGGTATGTGTGCCTGCACAGAAGACGTCAATGAACAGCAATTACTGGTAAGTGCAACTCTTTTTTTATTGTCCATCTTTCTGTGCAATCCCACATGTGAGACTTCCAAGCCACTTACCAAGTGGTGGGTATGCTCTTCACTTGAACAGGGAGTGAAAAGCTGCTTGTCTCACGGCTGCTTCCTTGCATTCCCAAACATCTAGTGCGTAGTGCCTTGCGACAGTTTCAGCTGACAACCAGGTCACTGCTTTGCAGATATCGGCTAAAAGAACTCTGCTCATTAATGCTGTCGAGGATGTCTGTGACTTCGTTGAATGTGCATGAACCTCTAATAGGCACAGTAGGTTTGCCGTTGTATAACAAAGTTGAATAGTTCTTACCACCCACTTAGATATGGTCTACTGGGTGATGGAAAAAAGACTGGAAGTACTATGCCTTGTGATGTGTGAAATTCTGGTCTTACCTTGGGTCTAAAATCTGGTCCTGTCCTTAAGACCACTTTCCCATTGTAAATCTTAAGGAAGAGGGAGTCTGACCGTAGGGCAGCAAGCTCACCTAATCTCCTAGCATATGTAATTGCTAAAAGAAATGCCACTTTCCAAGTGAGAAATCTAGGGTGGTTCGTAACTAGCAGCTCAAAGGGTTTGCTCATCAAATGAGTCAAAATCAGGTGTAGAGACCACTGTGGCACTAACTTGGCCATAGGAGGGAACAGGTTTCTCAAACCCTTCAAAAACAATTTGGATGAATGGTGAGAAAAAACTGTCTTTTTATCTATTGGAGGGCGGAAGGTCAATATAGTTGCCATATATACTTTTACTGAGGAGTTAGATAAGCCCTCCAGCTTCAAATGGAGTAGGAACTCTAAGATCTCGGCTAGGGAACAGTCTGATGGGTCTAATGACTTAGTCACAGAACCACAGAGTTGGAAGGGGCCATACAGACCTTCTAGTCCAACCCCCTGCCCAATGCAGGATGACCCTAAGGAATCCCTGACAAATATTCATCCAGCTTCTTCTTGAAAACTGCCAGTGAAGGGGAGCTCACCACCTCCCTAGGCAGCTGATTCCACCTTTGAACTATACTGCCTTGGTCAGGCCACACCTGGAGTACTGTGTTCAGTTCTGGAGGCCTCACTTCAAAAAGTATGTGGACAAAACGGAGAGGGTGCAGAGGAGAGCGACGAGGATGATCAGGGGTCTGGAGAATGAGCCCTACGAGGAAAGGCTGAGGGCTTTGGGAATGTTTAGTTTGGAGAACAGGAGATTGAGGGGGGCATGATTTCTCTCTTTAAATATTTGAAAGGCTGTCATTTGGAGGAGGGCAAGGCGCTGTTCCAGTTGGCAGCAGAGGATGACTCAAAGCAACGGGCTTAAATTACATGCAGAAAGGTACCAGCTCCATTTTCTTCCACTTCCATGTGGCCCCACGCCCTCTTCACTCCCTCCTCCAGGTTTTTGTGGTTCTTCTTCCACTCTGCTCGGATCCGCCCGGAATCAGACACTTCTTCTTCTGGGGGTCGTCTAGGCATCGAGTCAGCTCAGACATGCTGGGCGAGTACGAGGGTGGACAAATCCGGGATTGTGGTGCCTCAATCAGGCTCCGAGTTTCTGAAGTCAGGCATCGGATCCGAGTCAGAGGCATCATCAGATTAACAGGGTTAACATACCTGTAACTTGTGTTCATCGAGTTCTTCTGTGCTGACACACATGGGGACTGCGCAGGCGCAGGCCAGCCGCCGGAGAATTTTCTAGAGCTTCCATGGCTCCGAAGGGGCCGTTTGTCGCGCGCCTCAGCGACCGTTTTCCCGCCCAAACGGTCACGTGATCCTCCAGCGACCAACGGCCCCTTCCCTCAGTTCTCCCTTGCCGCCGCTTGACCAACACACTTCAGCCGTAACACCTTAAAAACACCAATATCCGTTACAGCCATCACAGTATTGTGCATTGGAGTTCACAGCGGGGTAGGAGGGAGGGTTGTGTGTCAGCACAGAAGAACTCGATGAACACAAGTTACAGGTATGTTAACCCTGTTTTCATCTTCGTTCTTCTGTGCCTCCACACATGGGAGTGTACCAAGCTTCACACAATAAGGAAGGCGGGGGTGAAGTCCAACACAATTTTATTAAGCAAACAAGATCAACAATAAATAGATATGCATATATACATCTATGTAAAAATACTGTGTAAGGACACATAAATATTCAATATTCACATATATACACACCCCCAGGTACATATATACACACTTTCACTCAAGGGTACCCAACAGGTACGCCAAGAAAGTCATTCCAAAACTCCCTCAGGAAAAAAGGGAGTGTAAGACAGCCTTGGCCACAGATACATCCTGCTCCGCATTGACATCAACGGCGTAATGCCTGACAAAGGTGTCTGCAGAGGACCATGTGGCTGCTTTACAAATGTTAACCAGGGGCACCCCCCTGAGGAGTGCCGAAGAGGATGCTTGGGACCGCGTGGAGTGGGCTCTGACATGAAGCGGGCAAGCCACCCCTGCTAGGGAATAGGCCTTGCTAATGGCTGTCACAATCCACCTAGACAGGGTCTGTGAGGAAGCCCTGTTACCCTTGTCCTTGGCCCCAAAACATACAAACAGGTGAGGACAGATGCGGAATCCCTTCGTCCTATCCAGGTAATAGGCTAGGGCCCTCTTCAAGTCTAGGGTATGGAGGGCCTTTTCCCCCTTAGAGGAGGGTTGAGGAAAGAATGCAGGCAGTGAGATATCCTGCGAGAGGTGGAAGGCGGACACCACCTTAGGCAGGAACCCAAGGCAGGGACGCAGGACCACCTTGTTGGGGTGAAACACAAGAAAGGGAGGGTCAGACCTCAGTGCAGACAGCTCACTGACCCTTCTGGCCGATGTGACGGCCACCAAGAATGCTACCTTATAGGATAGCATATCCAAGGGGCATGTAGCCATCGGTTCAAATGGAGGCAACATGAGACGTGAGAGCACCAAGGACAGCGACCACTGAGGCACTGGCGCTGACACAGGTGGGTAAAGATTGTACATGCCCTTAAGGAACTGGCGGGATTGTGGGTGAGAAAACACCGTAGCACCCTCAACTCGGGTGTGAGCAGCTGATATCGCTGCCAGGTGGACCTTGAGGGAGGAAGCCTTCAAGCCCAGGCCACGCAAGTGGCACAAATACTCGAACACAACCCCCAAGGGACTGTTGTCAGGCACCACCCCTCTGGCAAGTGCCCAGAGCTCAAACCTGCGCCACTTGGCCGCATAAGCGCGCCTAGTGGATGGCCGACGAGCATTCAGGAGGACCCTCTGCACCTCGTCAGTAAAGCCTACCGGGGAGGAATGATCCGCCACGCCGTTAGGTGCAGCTTCCTGGGATCGTGGTGGACTAGGCTCCCGTTTAGGAGAAGGTCTTGCCGAGGGGGCAGACTCACATATGTCCGTTGGGACATTCGCAGGAGCTTCGGGAACCAAACCTGCCGTGGCCAGAAGGGGGCCACCAGGATGCAGTCCGTCCCGTCCTCCTCTATCTTGCACAGGACCCTGGGAATCAAGGGGAACGGAGGAAACATGTAGTGCAAGCCCTGCGTCCACGTAAACTGGAAGGCATCCCCAATAGAGAGGGGGTCGCTCCCTGCCCTGGAACAGAACGTGTGGGCCTTGGTGGTCGCCGCAGTGGCGAACACATCTATCACTGGATGACCCCACATCTGGAAGATCGGCCCAACGCACTCTACGTTCAGTTCCCACTCGTGTTCCAGTAAAGGGACCCTGCTGAGGGCATCTGCCCGGGCATTGTCTGACCCAGCCACGTGTATAGCACGGAGCGACACGCCGTTCTCGATAGCCCACTGCCAAGTGAGTGTGGCTTCCCGGCACAGGGCCATGGACACTGTGCCCCCCTGCTGATTCACGTAGTACATGGCAGTCGTGTTGTCCGTCTGCACCAAGACATGACGATCTCTCAGTAGTGCTGTACGAGACACAAGTGCGAAACGAATGGCCCTTAGTTCAAGCACATTGATATGGAGGGTCTTTTCCCTGTCAGACCAGACATCTTGCACCGACACATCACCACAGTAAGCCCCCCATCCCAACAGAGAGGCATCAGTGGTAACCGTGATATCATGGTGTTGATACCCGAAAGGGGTCCCTCTAAACAAGTTGTCGTCAGACAGCCACCAGTCCAAGGAGGAGAGGATGACCCTCGGGATAGAGAATTTGAGGGACGGAGGGTGCAGTAGAGCATCATACCTCCGCACAAACCAGTTCTGTAGAGGGCGCATACGCAGCCTAGCGAAAGGCACCACAGAGGTGGCCGCTGCCATATGCCCTAGTAAGCACTGGATAGTGCGCACAGACTGGAACCGGTTCTTTTTAAACATGGACACTAGACCCCTTAGGGACCGAGCCCTCTCCAAGGGGAGCAGGGCCTTACCCTCCACAGAGTCTAAAAGTGCACCAATGTAGGACACCTTGCAGCTGGGCACCAGCTTGGATTTCTCCAAGTTCACCAGGAGCCCCAGGCGTTGGCAAGTGCTAAGTACCAAGCCAATGTCCTGCACCAGCCTAGACTCTGATTCAGCCACGATGAGCCAGTCATCGAGGTACGGAAAGATGGTACAGCCTTCTTCCCGTAGGAAGGAAACCACAGGGGCCACACATTTAGTGAACACTCGTGGGGCAGTGGACAGGCCAAAGGGGAGCACCTTATACCGGAAAACCCGTTGCCGGTAAACAAAGCTCAGGTACTTCCTGTGCTCCTTCCGTATGCCCACGTGAAAGTATGCGTCTTTTAAGTCAAGAACCGCAAACCAATCCCCCTGTTTCAGCAAGGCGATCACAGCCGCCAACGTTACCATTTTGAATTTGGTCACCTTGAGGAAGGCATTAAGGCCCCTCAGATCCAAGATGGGACGTAAGCCCCCATCCTTCTTAGGGACCAGGAAGAACCTAGAGAAGAATCCCTTTACAGAGTCCTTATAGGGCAATTCTTCCACAGCACCTTTGGCCAAGAGCGACACGATCTCCGCATCCAGCTCGGCCATAGTGTTATTGACAGCTGTCAGGGGTGAACTGCATCTAGGCAGCTCAACGAACTCCAGCCCGTATCCCAGTTCAACAATAGTTAAGACCCATGAGTCAGATGTTATTGACTCCCACTCAGAGAGGAGTGGACTAAGTCTGTCCGAAAAGTTCGGGGATACGGCTGGCGTGACCCGTCAGTACTGCCTCCCGGTGCCCTGCTGATCCTTCTGCTGGGCCGGTTGTTGTGCCGGACGAGGCTTGAAGGGCCGACGCCTCCTCTGCTGTTGTGCGGGAGGGTAAGGCCGCTGTTGGTAGGCAGGATACTGCTGGTAGCCTGGCCGCTGTTGATGGTATCTGCCCTGGTAATGGTAAGGACCAGATCGGGGAGCGTACCGTGACCTGGAGGAGGGCTTGTCCGCTGGAGCCAGGCCCAAAGACCGCGCCGTCTGCCGGTCCTCTTTCTTTTTCTTCAGGGTCTCGTCGGTCGCTTTGGAAAAGAGCGAGTCCCCCTCAAATGGCATGCTCTCCACTCTGGAACGCACCTCTTGGGACAGGGCCGTAGACCGCAACCAGGAGTGGCGCCTGAGGACCACCGCCGAAGCCATTCCTCTAGCAGCAGTGTCAGCAGCGTGGCTTCCAGCGTTCATCTGCTGCTTAGACAGCCTCACAGCCTCTGTCTGCAGCAGGGACACCACAGCCTTCTGCTCAGGAGGGAGGTCTCGCGTATAGGATGCCAACTTCTCCCAGAGGTACAGCTGGTACCCTGCCATGATGGTCTGATAGTTGGCAATCCTCAGACCTAGGGAAGAAACAATGTATTGGCGCCTGCCCATGGCATCCAGTTTCTTGCCCTCCTTATCAGCAGGTACCGAGGAGTGACCCGATCGCCTGGGGTTGAACTCCTCTGTGACCAAGGAGGAAGGTGGAGGGTGTTTCACCAGCGCCGGCCAGGTACCCTGCTTGATCTTATAGAGCTGCTCAATCCTCTTGGATGTTGGAGGTTGATCGCAGGGCACCTGCCACACCTTCTCCACGATTTCCTCAAGACCCTCGAGCATGGGGAAGCCAACATATGCCGGGTTGTCTCCATAAATGCGCTTGAGGAGCTTGTCCTTGGTCTGGGGAACCGCCGAGGAGATGTCCATCTCGAGAGCCTTGGCCATCCTCGCCATCTGGTCGGCGTAGATGCGGAGGTCCTCGAATGGCGAGTCCGCAGATGGTACAAGCTCTTCAGCTGGCGATGGTTCGGACCAGGACTCCGACTGGTAGCCGCCAAAGCTCTCCACATCCTCCTCATCGGAACCGAGCTGGGATTCCGGAACCTGGTGCGGAGGGGGAGCCCACGTCGACCTCGATGTCGAAGGCCTCGGTTCCGACACGGAGAAACCTGCAGGTGCCCCTTCCCACTGGCAATGGTATGGCGAGGGGAGGTAGGAGGCCTGTCGATGTCGGGACGCAGTGGACCGGACCGATCGGACACTGTCCCCAGACCGACGTCGCTCACGACCGGCAGCTGGTGGAGACGGACGGGCAGGCGACGGACGGCTCCGACGAGGAGACGGGCTCGGTTCCAGCCTCGGCGACCGAAGAGCAGGCGATGTTCGGATCCGACGGCGCGGGCTCGGCTCCGGTCCCGAAGAGAATTCTGCAGGCACCGTCTCGAAGGCCATCGGATCCGGCACCGGCACGGAGATGTCCTCTGGCTCCGGGGAATCCAGATGAGGGGAAGGCGTGTGAGGAAGCACGATGACCTCTTCCTGGGGAGCGGGATGTGGCGACCGGTGATGTTTGGTCTTCTTCTTCTTCTTCGCCGGTTCCGAAGAAGACCTCGGAACCGACGCGCTCCTCGCCTTCGAAGGGGACCTCGGCCTCGATCTCTTAGATTTTACCGGAATCGACCCGGTCGTCGGTTCCGATCGGGGACTCGGTAGACGGATCCTCGGTTCCGATGTCGGTCTCGGATCCGACCTGGTGGAAGATGCGCTACGGGGCGGCCGCACCGGTCCCTGCGCTGGAGAGGCCGCTCTCGACGCCGAGGCACTCGGGGGACGCGGTTTCGACCCCGACCTCGCGGAGGCCACTGAGCCAGCTCCGGAATGCCGTTCGGCAGAGGGGCTAGGGCCGGCCTTGGAGGAGGGCAACGGGGCGCCTCCGGACATGACCTTCTGCCACAGGGAGGAGTTAAGACGGGCCTTGCGCTCCTGTCGGGCCTTGCTGGTGAAGCCCTGGCAAATCTTACAGGCCGTTACATTATGGGTCTCCCCCAAACAGAACAGGCACAGTCCATGGCCATCGGTCTTGGCCATTTTAGTGTGGCATTGGAGGCAATGCTTGAAGAGAGCCTTTGAGGCCATCTTCAGGGGCACGCAAAAGGAAGGTCAACAAACAGTCCGAGTCAAATTACCGAGTCCACAACAAAGTCCAAACGAGATCCGAAGAATAGTCGAGGTCACGAAGTCCGAAGTCAAAAGCCAAGCAATCAGTCAGAATAAAGCACGAAGCACAAAAGCACAGAGCAACGAAGCTCACGTTCTCTCCAAGCGGCGGCAAGAAGAGAACTGAGGGAAGGGGCCGTTGGTCGCTGGAGGATCACGTGACCGTTTGGGCGGGAAAACGGTCGCTGAGGCGCGCGACAAACGGCCCCTTCGGAGCCATGGAAGCTCTAGAAAATTCTCCGGCGGCTGGCCTGCGCCTGCGCAGTCCCCATGTGTGGAGGCACAGAAGAACGAAGATGAACAAGGAGCTACCCGCCTTCGATGCTGAAGGATCCATCGGATCTGAGCCCTGCCGATCCTGGTCAGCCGAACTTGCAACTGATGGCAGAGTTGGGTGGTCCGATGACTCCGCGATGGCAGAGGTGTTAGCAGCTTTAATGCCAGGACTGGCAGATGCCAACAGAGCCTGCTCCCACAGAAGGGATTTGAGCCTCCTGGCCCTTTCTGCCCATGCCCTGGGGGTGTAATCTTGGCAGTGTTTGCAAGCTGTCACGTTGTGTTATTCACCCAGGCAAGTAAGACACTTAGTGTGTGTCTGTCAGTTCACGTCATCTTGGTAGTGCACAAGGCGCAGCGCTTAAACAGGGCTTTGTCAGCCATGAGGCTAATGCTCACAGTTATCCGAAGAGGATGGCCTACTCGATGCAAGCAGACCGCGGATCCCTGTAAAAAACCTCTTCAACCAGTGATGAAAGAGAAACTGAGGGTGAAGACTGCACAGTCTTCACCCATATGGGACTGCACAGAAAGACGGACAATGAATACTATGTTGTTTAATACCACACCAAACTGCTGTACCTTTCTTACACTTAAGTTCATAGCCCTGCTCATTTCACCTTAAAGACTATGGCCAAACCATATGTCAAGAGCAGCGGTTCAGACCAGTGGGACTCTAATCTGGAGAACAGGGTTTGATTCTCCACTCCTCCACCTGACGCCAACTGGGTGACCATGAGTCAGTCATCGCTCTCTGAGAGCTCTCTCAGCCCCACTCACCTCAAAGGGTGATTGTTGTGGGGATAATAATAATATACTTAGTAAAAAGTTCTGAGTGGGTGATGTTGTCCTGAAGGGCGGTATATAAATTGAATGTTATTATTATTGAACTGTACACTTGAACATACCCAATTCACATAGACATAACTCGTCATTATCACTTTATCTAAACTCATGAAAATCTTGTTTCTTTATCACTGTGGCTAAAAAGGAAGCCACTATAGCAGAGGTTTGATTGTCAGGAAAGTTATCAGACAATAACACTGTGATTGCCCAAGGAAGGAAGGGAAGCTTTTCTTTTAACATAATAGGAATAATAAAACTCTCTCTTTCTTTACTCCACTTAGGGCAAAAAAACTATTATATGATCCAAGGTCTCTAACTTTCCTTGTCCACAGTCACAAACTCATTCAGAATAAGGGAGTCCAGAGAAACGACCAGGAAGCACTTTAGAGGGGAAGGAGTTAAGTCTAGCCAATGTGAAGGCTCTGCGTTGAGCTGGAATCTTTAAAGAATAGCAATAAGATGGAATAGCCTCTGGTTATTATTATTATAATAATAGATGGTCCCAGACTATTTGACAAGTTGTGTGCAATGTCTTTCAGCTTATCCCATCAGAAGACAGCCAGCCAGTTTAGTGTAGTGGTTAAGAGCAGCAGTACTCTAATCTGAAGAACCAGGTTTGATTCCCCACTCCTCAGCTTGAAGCCAGCTGGGTGGCCTTGGGTCAGTCACAGCTCTTCCAGAGCTCTCTCAGCCCCACCCACTTCACAGGGTGATTGTTGTGGGGATAATAATAACATGCTTGTAAACCACTTTGAGTGGGTGTTTAGTTGTCCTGAAAGACGGTATATAAATTGATTATTAATATTTTTATTATTAAGCTCACTCAAACACCCCAAAAAGGAAAAGAAAATTCTGGGACTGAAATTGTACAATGCAGTAAACTTACATTGATGAAGTATGGGGGAAAGATGCTCTGCAAAGCAAAAAAGGTCCACCCTTTCTCCCATTTCAAGATTCCCTTTCACCAATCACTCAGTCCTCTCTCAAAGATTCCAGCAGACATTGCCCAGACCTTCTTTGCATCTGTAATGAAACTTCCTTTTTTGAAAAGGCAGAGAGTAACAGACATTTGACAATCTGGGTGTAAGAGAGATAGGAAGTTGGGTACACTTTTCCCCGCTGCTTGCCCTCCCTTCTTTCTGGGGTTCCCTCTCAGCTAGACATGGAATTGTCCTCCCACATGACTGGCAAGATTTTTGCATGGCTGAATGAGTTATGGGCCAGAGGTGCTAATGCAAGATATCCCATTGTTCCTAAAGATCAAGAAAACAGGGTTGACATACCTGTAACTAATGTTCATCGAGTTCTTCTGTGCTGACACACATGGGGACTGCGCAGGCGCAGGCCAGCCGCCGGAGAATTTTCCATAGCTTCTATAGCTCCGAAGGGGCCGTTCGTCGCGCGCCTCAGCGACCGTTTTCCCGCCCAAACGGTCACGTGCTCCTCCAGCGACCAACGGCCCCTTCCCTCAGTTCTCCTTGCCGCCGCTGAACCAATACACATAACCACAACCTGCATAGACACCAATATTTGTTATAGCCCACACAGCATTGTGCATTGGAATTCACAGCGGGGTAGGAGGGAGGGTTGTGTGTCAGCACAGAAGAACTCGATGAACATTAGTTACAGGTATGTCAACCCTGTTTTCATCTTCGTTCTTCTGTGCCTCCACACATGGGAGTGTACCAAGCTTCACACAATAAGGAAGGTGGGGTGAAGTCCAACACAATTTTATTGTATCACACAAGAACCATCAACAAGTGTAAACAACCTATAACTATATACAACTATACATATATACAACGTACTCCCATATATACACACTTGTATAAGGACATATTCAATAATTATATATATATAAGCATATATACATATAAAACATACAACTACAAAATTGTAGCATGATAGCGTAGCATCCCAGAACCCCTCAGGAAAAAAGGGAATGCAATACAGCCCTGGCCACAGCCACATCTCGCCCCGTATCCACATCCACAGCATAATGCCTGACAAAGGTGTCAGCCGTGGACCAGGTGGCTGCCCTACAGATGCTAGCCAACGGAACCCCCCGGAGGAGAGCCGAAGAGGCAGCCTGGGACCGCGTGGAATGGGCCCTAACCTGCAGCGGGCAACTCGCCCCAGCCAGGGAATAGGCCTTACTAATGGCCGTCACAATCCACCTGGACAGAGTCTGCGAGGAAGCCCTATTGCCCTTGTCCTTGGCCCCAAAACACACGAACAGGTGAGGACACTTTCTGAAGCCCTTTGTCCTGTCCAGATAGAAAGCTAGCGCCCTCTTCAAATCCAGAGTGTGCAGCGCCTTTTCCCCCTTGGAAGAGGGGTGAGGAAAGAATGCAGGAAGCGATATCTCCTGCGACAGATGAAAAGTGGACACTACCTTAGGTAGGAAGCCCAGGCAGGGACGCAATACCACCCTATTGGGATGGAATAAAAGGAAGGGGGGGTCAGACCGTAGCGCAGAGAGCTCACTGACCCTCCTGGCAGAGGTTATAGCCACTAAGAATGCCACCTTGTACGACAGCAGGTCCAAGGGGCAGGTCGCCAAAGGCTCGAAGGGAGGCAACATTAGCCGTGCCAGCACCAAAGACAGTGACCATTGTGGTACAGGAGGCGACACTGGTGGGTAGAGGTTGAACATTCCCTTAAGGAACTGACGGGACTTTGGGTGGGAAAAAACCGTGCTACCATCAACACGAGAGTGGGTAGCAGAGATAGCTGCCAGGTGAACCTTGAGGGAGGTAACCCTTAATCCCTGGTCCCTCAGGAGGCACAAATAGTCAAAAATCAGCCCTAGGGAGCTATCCGTAGGAACCACCCCTTTCTCACGTGCCCAGGTCTCAAACCTCCGCCACTTGGCCTCGTAAGAGCGCCGGGTAGATGGCTTGTGGGCATTCAAGAGGACCCGTTCCACCTGCGTAGAAAAACTCAATGAGGAGGGACGATCCGCCAAGCTGTCAGATGCAGCTTCCCGGGGTCGTGGTGAAGAATGTCCCCATTCCTCAAAAGATCCTGCCAAGGGGGCAGCCTCACATAGGTCCGCTGAGATAGCTGCAGGAGCCTTGGGAACCAGACTTGCCTTGGCCAAAAAGGAGCCACTAAGATGCAGTCTGTCCTGTCCTCCTCTATTTTGCACAGGACCTTGGCTATCAAGGGGAAGGGCGGAAACATGTAATGCAATCCCTGGTTCCACGTAAACAGGAAGGCATCCCCAATAGAGAGCGGATCGCTCCCTGCTCGGGAACAGAACGTCTGGGCTTTGGCGTTCGCCGCCGTAGCGAACACATCTATAACCGGGTGTCCCCACATCTGGAAGATCAGCCCACTGCACCCGTCGTTGAGCTCCCATTCGTGGTCTAACAACATAACCCTGCTCAGGGCGTCCGCCCGAGCGTTGTCTGACCCAGCCACATGTATGGCTCGCAGAGTGACGCCATTCTTGACCGCCCACTGCCAGGTGAGCGTGGCTTCCCGGCAGAGAGTCACGGACGCTGTGCCCCCTTGCCGGTTCACGTAGTACATGGCAGTGGTGTTGTCTGTCTGTACCAACACGTGACGATTTCGCAGCAGAGCTGTAAGGGACACAAGCGCAAAACGAATGGCTCTTAGTTCCAAAACATTGATATGGAGCGCCCTTTCACCTTCAGTCCAGACGTCCTGGACACAGACATCCCCACAGTAAGCCCCCCATCCCATTAGAGAGGCATCAGTGGTCACCGTGATGTCAGGATGTTGATAACCGAAAGGGAATCCTCCAAATAAATTGCCCTCAGACAGCCACCAATCCAACGAGGACAGTATGCTCCTAGGAACGGAGAGCTTGAGGGACGGAGGGTGCTGAAAAGCATCATACCTTCGTACAAACCAGTTCTGGAGAGGCCGCAAATGCAGCCTGGCGAGGGGGATTACAGAAGTAGCAGCAGCCATATGGCCCAGCAAGCACTGGATAGTGCGTACCGGTTGAAAACGGTTCCTCTTAAACATGGACACAAGACCCTTTAGGGACCTAGCCCTCTCCTGGGGGAGCAGAGCCTTACCCTTCACAGAGTCCAGAAGTGCACCAATGTAGGAGACCGTACGACTGGGAACCAATTTAGATTTTTCTAGATTAACCACGAGGCCCAATCGGTCGCATGTGGTAAGCACCAGATCAAGGTCCTGGGCTAATCTGGGCTCAGACTCAGCCACGATGAGCCAGTCATCAAGGTACGGAAAAATTGAACAACCCTGCTCCCGAAGGAAGGAGACCACAGGAGCAACACACTTAGTGAACACCCGTGGGGCAGTGGACAGGCCAAAGGGGAGCACCTTGTATCGAAAAACCCTTTGCCGGTAGACAAAACTCAGGTATTTCCTATGTTCCTCACGTATCCCCACATGAAAATATGCGTCCTTCAAATCCAGGACCGCAAACCAGTCCCCCTTCCTGAGCAGGGCAAGCACAGTTGCCAACGTTACCATTTTAAATTTAGTCACCCTCAAATAGGCATTAAGGCCTCGCAAGTCCAGAATGGGACGCAACCCCCCGTCCTTTTTGGGGACTAGGAAGAACCTGGAGAAGAACCCCTTCACAGAGCCTTCATAGGGCACCTCCTCTATAGCTCCCTTGGCCAAGAGCGATGTTATCTCAGTGTCCAGCTCGGCCATAGTGTTATCGACAGCGGTCAGCGGTGAACAGCATCTCGGCAGTTCAATGAATTCCAGCCCGTACCCCTTCTCAACAATAGTTAAGACCCATGAGTCAGATGTTATTGACTCCCACTCCGAGAGGAATGGCCTCAGTCTGTCCGAGAAGTTCGGTGGTACGGCTGGGTTGACCCGTCAGTACTGCCTCCCCGGGCCCTGCTGCTCTTTCTGTTGGGACGGAGGCTGCGAGGAACGAGGTTTGAACGGCCTACGCCTCTTGGGCTGCTGCTGAGGAGGGTAGTGCCGCTGTTGATAAGCCGGGAACGGTTGGTAACTCGGCCGCTGCTGCTGGTATCTGCCCTGGTAGTGGTAAGGGCCGTACCTGGGAGTGTATCGTGGCTTGTAGGCGGGTTTGTCAGTGGGAGCTAGGCCCAAGGACCGTGCCGTCTGCCTGTCCTCCTTCTTTTTCTTTAAGGCCTCATCGGTGGACGCGGAGAACAGTGATTCCCCTTCGAAAGGTAAGCCTTCCACCCGGGACCTCACTTCCTGGGAAAGGGCCGTAGACCGCAGCCATGAGTGGCGTCGGAGGACGATGGCGGAAGTCATCCCACGAGCTGCTGTGTCAGCCGCATGGCTCCCTGCATTCAGCTGTTGTTTTGACAGGCGGACAGCTTCTGTCTGCAGGAGCGACACCACTGCCTTCTGTTCAGGGGGGAGGAGGCCAACATAGGATGCCAACTTTTCCCAAAGGTAGAGTTGGTACCCAGCCATAATCGTCTGGTAGTTGGCAATCCTCAACCCTAGGGACGCGATGGAATACTGCCGTCTACCTAGGGCATCTAGCTTCCTCCCCTCCTTGTCAGGTGGCGCTGAGGGTGCTCCAGAGCGGCGAGACTGGAACTCCTCCGTGACGAGCGATGAAGGCGGAGGGTGCTTCAACAATGATGGCCAGGTGCCCTGTTTAATCTTATAAAGCTGCTCAATCCTCCTCGAGGTGGCAGGTTGGTCACAGGGCACCTTCCACACCTTCTCGACAATTTCCTCTATCCCCTCAAGCATAGGGAAGCCAACGGTTGCAGGATTGTCAGCATAGACCCTCCTGAGCAGCTTGTCCTTGGTTTGGGGAACAGCTGAGGAGATATCCATTTCCAAAGCTTGAGCCATCCGAGCCATCTGATCTGCGTAGATTCTCAAATCCTCATATGGAGAACTACTGCTCGGCGCCACGTTGTCGTCTGGCGAAGGTTCGGAACAGGACTCGGAACCGTACTCTCCGACGCTGCCGACGTCCTCCCCTTCGGAACTGTGCGATTCCTCTCCCCGGGCCGGCGGAGGGAACCATGCCTGCCTAGAGGTCGAGGGCCTCGGTTCCGAGTACGCGAAACCAGGAGCCCCTTCCCATTGGCAATGGAAAGCGGGAGGCAGATCCGAAGCTTGACGATGACGGGAGGCCAACGATCGCCCGGAACCGACACTCCCCTCCTCGGACCGACGTCGCTCACGACTGGAAGCAGCTGCTGGTGAGCGGTGACCAGAAGACGACCGATCCCGCCGACTCGGAGGCGGGCCTGGATCAGCTACTGGGGAAGGTGCCGATGGTACAACCTCGAACGCGCCCGGGTCCGGCACATCCTCCGGAACCGGAGAGCCCAGGTGAGGAGATGGGGTGCGTGGAATCAGGATGACCTCCTCCGTCGGAACCGAGCGTGGAGAGCGATGACGGTGTTTGGTCTTCTTCTTCTTTGCAGGTGGCTCTGAAGAAGATCTCGGTACCGACGCAGCCCTGGATGATGACGAGCGCGGCTTAGCCACCGGAATCGACCCAGTCGTCGGTTCCGACCGAGGGCTCGGAACCACGATCTTCGGTCCCGAGGCGGCAGCTCTCGGATCCGACGCGGTGGAAGAAGCGCTTCGGGGCGGCCTCGCCGAACCCTGCGCTGGAGAGGTTGTCTTCGACGCTGCGGCACTTGCGGGGCGTGCAGACCGAGCGGAGGACACAGAACCCGCCCTCGAGCGCCCTCCGACAGAGGGGCTTGGGCCAGCCTTGGGGGAGGGCAGCGGTGTTGCTGTTGACATGACCGCTTTCCAGAGGGAGGAATTCAGCCGGGCCTGCCGATCCTGACGGGCCTTATGCGTGAACCCCTGACAGATCTTACAGGCGGTCACATTGTGGGTCTCCCCCAGACAAAAAAGGCACTGGTCGTGGCCATCGGTCTGTGCCATTTTAGTATGGCACTTCAGGCAACGCTTGAAGAGCGCCTTTGAGGCCATCTTCAGGGGCGCGCAAATAAGAGAGGTCAACCAGTCCGAGTCAGAAACCGTCCGTTAATTACCGTCCAAATCAGTATCCAAAAGCGAAGTCCGAAGTCCAAACCGATGTCCAAATAACCAGAAGATCAATCACAAGTAATAAGCGCAGAGCAACGAAGCTAACGTTCTCTCCCAGCGGCGGCAAGAAGAGAACTGAGGGAAGGGGCCGTTGGTCGCTGGAGGAGCACGTGACCGTTTGGGCGGGAAAACGGTCGCTGAGGCGCGCGACGAACGGCCCCTTCGGAGCTATAGAAGCTATGGAAAATTCTCCGGCGGCTGGCCTGCGCCTGCGCAGTCCCCATGTGTGGAGGCACAGAAGAACGAAGATGAACTTTAGTTTCTAATAATAAAAATTTATTCCATTAATTAATCAGGAAGCACTAATAGTTAAAGGTTATTCTACAGCAAAGACAAAGAGAGCAGGGCTGGCTACAGAAAACAAAGATGGCTAGGGTTAATTTGCACTCCACCAAGCATCTTCCTTGTGTTGAGGGATGGGTCAGTTTCTGCCCTACTTCTGAATAAACTTACTGAAGTTCACTCCCCTGAGACTCGAAGACCAGAAAAGGGCTAGACTGACTGACATGACATCACATCCTCTTAGGGTGAGGATTTCGCCAGGTCACTGTGGCCTTTTTGTTTCAACTGGGAAGTTCTGACTTTTGAAAGCTCATATACTGGAACTCTAGTTGGCCCTTAAGGTGCTACTGGACACAAATCGTGCTCTGTGGCTTTTTTGCTGAAACAAGTTGATGCAATTATTGTGACTGGATGAAAGATTACTTCCCCTATATATAATTAAAATACTTATAAATATAATTATAATATTGGTATTGTATTTTGTTATAAAAACGACAAGCTTGCACTGGTATTTTGATCTCTCATTCCTTCTAGTGCATGTCTGTACCTCTGTTTTTTCCTGTTTTAGAGGGCTGTCTCCAATAGACTGACTGACTGTAAACCAATATATGCCTGCCCACCCCCTCCATCTGGGGTTACAACTTGGAGTCTTTCCTCTTGTTTTAAACTACTGAGGGGGCTTAAGCAACTGTTCTTGGCAAACTCCAATTCACCAATCATATTCCCAGTCATACATCACATGCTTTTTCCATCCCACCCACGCAATATGGTGCTTGGGCAATTTGCACTTGGTGCCTTCAAAGAGAAGTAAGAGGTGTAGGATGCCTTGCTACCTGCCCAGATCTTCTCACGTCATGCATCACACTAAAAATGCCCCTCTGCCCCTTTAGTGCAGCTAAATAAATCCAAATAAAGTTGGATTGTTTTAGCATCAGCCTGACCCCCCCCTCCCCTCCCCTCCCCTCCCCTCCCCTCCCCTCTTTATTACAAAAAATTAGAAAACAACTTTAGTAGTAAAGAAAATGTGAACAGAAAGAGTTACAAATCAAACTGCCAGCATGTTTAGATAGCAAGGTCAGCTTTACAATGTTGAAAACACTGGATATTTTAATAATGTATTATCAACCACATTACAGAATATTGTTGCAAAAAATATTCACACTTAAAAGATAAACTTATCTTTGAAGATATGTTGCCTATGTTTTCAGCACACACAGGAATTATTATTAGCTAATGCTGCAGTTTGTCTTACATAAACATTTTTATGAAATGCACTTAGAATAAAAACCTTGTCTCATAAAATCTCATTTCATTAATTCCCAACTATTTCATAAGTTTTTTTTTTCACTCGTTCCTAACATTTCCTAAGTTTGCCATGGCAAAACTGAAAACAAGTCCTCTGAGAAACAACGGTGATTTTTTTCCATGAAATTTTCTGGGTTTTTCCCCCCAAGGTCCTCACAACTCTAACAGAGAGATAGAAGCTGGCCCAGTAGACAGAGGAGTAAAGGACTCTTTGGCAGTGGATTCTGAGTCTTTGGTTGGCTTTTAGTAAGTTGACTGGAAGAACGGAAAGAAGGACTCTTCACATCATAAAGTTACAAACAACATGCATGAGATTTATCTTCCCACTAACTACCTCAAATGATCCAACAGTATTGACTTGATCCAACCTCCCCAATATCAGAAGGGATGGGGAAATTTAAGCAGAACCAGGAATGGTAACAGAGCAAAACAATTTTCCCAAAGAACAGGGGACTGCTGGCCTGTAAATAATTCCAAAACATAATTCCAGTAACATCCAAAGACAGGATAACAGAGAAACCAAACAGATTCAATGAACAGCAAAACAGTTTCGCTGGCACAGCTCAATAGGCAAAGTCCTCTTGGCAAAAGGGTAACCCACTGGGTGATGCCAGGGATCCTCTAGGAATCTAATGTTAGCTGAAAGTGGAGGCAGTTTCAAGCTTCTGAGACCCCATTTCCACCCAATCCACCCAAGGGTTGTCCTGTTCCAACAGACAGGATGAGACACCACTGCTACCTACATACATGGGGAACTGGGTGCATCTGATCGGAGGAGCAGTGCTGAGTCAGGTGGGTGTGGTAAGGAATCCCCAGCTCCTACAAAGCACAACCCAGATGCTGACTGGGGCAGGTCTTTCCATCTCAAGTATTATTCACAAGAACCCTCCTAAACTGCGCAGCAAACTGTTCCAAAAGTGAGCGAGGGGGGCATTTGTCTCTCTCCGGAAGACAACATCGCTTAGCACATGCTTTGCCTATAGGAGGCTCCAGGCTCTATGTTCACCACAGTGACATTCAGTCTAGGGAACTTGTTGAGAAAATGGTGAACAAGCTTTCCAGAAGAACAGCTTGTCTTTCGCTACTGATCTTTCACAGAAACATGCAGCTGCAGAGGTGAGTGGTGTCTGTTTTGGTGTGCCCTCTCCATTCACATGGGACACCAGGGCCTGTCCAGAATCTGAAAACATTCCTCTGCCCCTAAAATCCTCTGAAATGCATGGTGCTTCTTCAGTGGAAAGGCCATTTTAGACCAGGGCTTGGAAAAACATTCCCATTCACATGGCTGTCTAGTGGCAGGGCTGGGAAAGCCCCGAGGCTTTGAAGAGGCACTGCCAGCCAAGGGTAGACAGTACGAGGACAGACTGTTCACTAAATGCAGCTGCCCTGACAACCTCCTTTGGCTGTGCTGGTGCCGAAGAATTCTTCCTTTCACCACTGCAAGTTGTTTTACACACAAAAGGTACTTTAACCATCCTAACAAACAAGGGACCAATTTTTAAATATTACCCACAGGATTAAATTGCTGTTTCAAAGAACTATTAGGACCATTAACATCATTAAAGCCAAATCCCTGCATCAAACAGAATTGTTAAAAAGCAAGATTCCGACATAAAAGGAAGAAGGGATCAGAGATCACTGAATAATATGCTAATACACTGGCCTATTTGCTTAACAATAATGGGGCTGCAGAAGGCCCAAGGCAGAAACAAAATATGAAATCTGTTTGTTTACGGCCTCCTGCACCCTCTACTCCCCTCCCACTGCAGTGGGATGTCGGAAAAAACATTACCAGTTCTAAATTCATAAATAACTGTCCTGTTATAGCTCATGTTATGGAGGCTGCATGGGTTCAAAAGAAGGGGCAGTGAGAGATGACTGACTTTCCAAAGCCACTTTCAGATTCAATTCCTCCAAAATGGGTCCTCAGCAGAAAGGGAATAAAAAGACAAATTCCACTAAAACATCTAAACTAGATTCTGCCACAGCTGTGACAGAAAAGATATTTCTGGGCACAAACAGTCAACATGGTGGAAGGGGCAATGTATCTATTTGTCTGCAGTAAACAACCAAGGAATTCTCTATCGTGCCTGACCGAAAACTTTAATTTTTTATTTATGCAATTTCTCTATAAACACGCCTATGATGGTGTTCCATCCTAAAATAAAATTTAAAAAAATATATAAACTTCAGAACATATATGACAGATCAAAATATTATAAACTAGGAGCACTGACCTTTCTTTAGAAAGATACCTTAAACAAAAAAAATATGAAGTCTTGACCTTGGCAAAAGAATCAGCTGCCACAACAGAGAGTAAATCATGGAAACATACCAAGGGACTGAACCATGTGCTATTCTTGCCACAGAGTGGTGGTAACAACCCACTACCATAGCAATGAATCTGCTATCAGGGCATGGAAGCCGTTGTCTCCTTGCCCCCAAAATCCATCTTTTAGAGAAGTTCAGTGTAGGAACTAGCGATGGCCACCTGTCCCCCTTGCAAAGTTACAATTATGCCTTGATGCTCTGAAGAAAGCTGCAGAGAATCTCATTAACTTCACTTAGCTTCTCTCGGGGGATATAAAAAAAGAAGCAGAGGAAGGCAAAGCTTGCTTCCATCATTACACTGGTAGAACAATAAAGGGGGGGATTAACTTTCCTTTTATTCCTAAGGCAACTAACCTTCAGAGGTCAAACTAAAGGTACAGGTGAAGATCTCCGTTATTATGCCTCCACAAGGAAGAAATGGAATTTTGTCTACATTTTTTTTAACATGTAGCTTCTACCTAAGGTTTGGCTAGAGGACACAGGATACAGCAACTATCTTGCTGTAGTTAAGTAGACCTGAGTGAGCTAAGTGCCTGGATGGGTGAACTCCTGGCTGCATGAAAATGAGTCATAAAAGGGGTGGCAGAATTCCATACTCCAAAGAGTAATCTAATTTAATGAGTGCATTTGATGGCATAATCTAGACAAGCACCAAGAATCCAGAATCAGCTGCATCTCACTACCATGTATCCATGCAAAGAGAAGACATACATTTTCTGCAACATGCTGTGTGCCCCAGCCCTGAGGCAACATGCAGATCTTCTCCAGATCCAAAGAATGACAATGAAACAACCAGTTTCTCACTACTCAGGGCCATACATTTTTCTGATGTGGTACCAATGAGGTTCACACCAGTGTTTAAGACCACTAGTGTCCTCTACTGGCCTTGCTCTTAGTAATGCTAGAGAAACAGTAACACCCACAGACTGAGTCTCTTTCTACACAAGATGCCTCGGTGCATGTTCGTCAAGTGTAAGGAGATGCAATGTTAGCTGGGAAGCTTCAGAAGAGATGGCTCCTCAGAGGGTTTGTTAATTTCACCTTAGCCTCCCCAAAGGCTTTGTCAGTTTCACTTCTCCTGTCTAAAACCCTGTAGGATCACAACCAGAGGGCAGTGAGGAATGGAAATGGGCTGGAGTTGCCTTTCAGCGCTGGGCTTGGACCTGGAGAGGCGGAATATAAATTTTAAAAAACGAGCTGAAGTTTCCCTTCTGGCATTTCACAGCGCCTTCATGCAGCTTCAGTGTATAAAAAAGCCTTTGCCCTGCTGCCAGCTCTGTCTTTCTAAACTACCCTTCCCAGCTATCATTGTATCTCCCAACAAGTGTTCTTCACGTGCCAGATGTCTCATGTAGAGAGACTCTTAGTTTAAAACTGGCTTGATACTTAGAGTATTTTCAGCAAGCCGCACCCTGCTTTCTGAACATTTTCTCAGAGCTTAAGAGTGTTAGCACAGGCACTTACAGTGTGTACATAAGCATTATCATGCTGCCCACTGAGGTCTAGCTAGGGTTCAGCTGCCATCCACCCACCCATCACAAATTCTCAACCTTGTGTTTCCTTCCTCTCTTCTCCAAATAATCAGGCCCGGGTACAAGAGCTTTTCATGTTTTGTTTCTTCTCTGGTCAGTAATCAAACAAAATGTTTTCAAGAATCAATTGAGAAAACAGATGGGTCCAAAATACTCACTAAAGCCTGCTGTAGTTCACAGAAATCTGTAAGAGTTTCAATGAAAATAAAAGATTCCCATTAAAATACATCTCTGCATGTGTATGCATATCAGCCGTGTTTGGGTACCTCATCTGTTGAACACTGGTCACATCTGAGCAGAATCTCATTTATCATTGCATGCCCCGCCCCCCATAACTTCACAGGAAAAGGCACTCAGCTTTCAGAACAGCTGAGCCGTCCATGCTGGACAATTTCATGCACTGAACCAGGTAATTACGGATTTCAGAAACATCGCTAATTAAAAGCATCACATCATCAAGCAGACGCTAACAGCTTGCACAGATTATGGAACGTGCCACACAGATGCACTCTGTACCCAAATGTACTGAAATCGTTAAGGAAGAAAACACCTATGGATGGGCCAGAACCTTACACCTAAATGGAATACAAGGCCTTTCTCAGCCTTCCTCCCAGATGACTTTTTCACCAGACTGCTTAAAATGGCACAATAGCACTTTCTCCTTTCTCAGGCTCTGAGTCCTCATTTCTAGATTTCAATTGTTGGCCGTCCCAACGAAGGCTTGAACAGTAATGTTTTTGAGTATTTGTACCTTCCTTTTACTAATAATTCTATAATTGTCCGTTCCCATTCTCAAGGCCAGCTCACCTTTAGATGCAAGATGCTCATGGGTAGCTCTCCTGTAGCTCCCTTCTTCTCCCCACCTTCACTCTGGCTACACTGGAGGAGGTCAAGGGCATTTCCCACTTTTGTAGCCCCATCAGATCCAAAAGGAGAAAGAAAAAAGCAAATTTGCAGGTGGTTCTGGGATGACGGAAAGGAGGCCAATATTTTGGCACTCAGCTTCCTTCACTGCTCTGTTAGGAAGTGAGAAATCAACTCAGGGTTTTCAGACAGGGTTGGCCAGGGTGCCCAATTATGCCCAACCTAGATGCCAGCTCTTGTAATCATGGGCCAATATTTCAGTCTTGGAAGCCAACCCTTGAGCTCCCTTCCAATGTCATCCCCAACCCAAACATCACATGTATGGGAGTTGGTAGGTATGTTCAATCCTTACTGGAAAAAAAGCTTGGATGGTCATAGATAGCATATAACTGATCTGACATCCATGCAGAGCTATATACAACAAGAATTCTTCACTGGAACCATTTCAAAGGAGAGGCTGGGAAAAGAATGGCATGGAATACAAAACGGAAGCCACTGAATTAGGCTGCACCACAATGCAGCTAGAACAGAAGTAGGAGGGGGGGGGCTTCCAAAAGACCTTTTTGTCACACAGGCTGCTGGAACAGGTGCTCAAAATATTGTTGCCAGAGACTTCAAGTCCTGAACCTCCACTGTAAGGTCCATTCAGCTGCCTGGAGACTTGAGCCCCCTTTGGGCACAGGTAATTAATTAGTAGTGGGATGTGTATGGTATCAGGCCAGAGCCCAAAAGGCAGAGCAAGACCTCTGAATTGGCCAGCCTTTGTATGAATGCTAGAATGATGCCCAAATATCTGTGCGTCATTAACCACTGGGCAACACCATTTCCTTAACTTTGTATATGTACAAATGATTGTTTTTAGGTATGAAAGGGATTACTTCCCTTTCATGTCTCCCCCTTATCTACTCCTCCCTTTCTTTATTAGTTAACTGGTGGACTGCTATGAAGCCCTGCAGGAAAAAAAACAGTTAATGCAATTCTCCCTTCCCTTGCCAATTTTAAGAAGCAGCAAAAAAAGTATTGCCCTTCCCATTTTTTTCTGCCTCATAACTAAGCATTTTATCACTGAAATTGAGAAAGTATGTTAAGCGTTATGCAACCGCCCCAAAAGACAATTCGTTGGCTGGTGCAATCAGACTTTAGGCAGGGGCTGTAAATCTTCAAAGGTGACATTAATAAAATTTGGGTTTCTCTCTAATGTATTAAAAGACTATTTCAAAGGAAACTTGCCAGGTGGCACGGAGTAGGAAAGATGTTATGTTGAACCCACTGACATTTCAGCAAGGAGAGTTTTTTAATAGAATGGAACTTGGCTTAGTAAGGAAAAAGGGAAGAAAATGCCAGGCCAGATGAGTCTCCAGTGATGGATCCATTTTAATTTATGAGGTATTTAATATTGCACTACCATCCCAAGTTAACACCTGTATCTGTTCTCTTAAAGTATGTTTCCTTGGCTTCCTTACTCATGGACGGAATATAGCCCAGCCGCAAAACCATTCATACACTTTGATGACAGAATTTCAGTAGCTGAAGTGGGCCAAAAGACCAGTGGTTTCCAGAAGCCAAGCTTAAACCCAACTTCTGGAGTCTTAGGGGCTCAAACATAATTCAAGTGTATATGCACCAGCCACTCACAATGCAGGCCCTTCTGAAAAACCAGTAAAACCTTCAACCTCTGTCCTTGTCCCCTGCAGGTATATCCGTTAAAGGAGTCCCTTCTGATGACCCCAGCCCAACATTAGACTGGGATCTCGGAGAGCCAGGTTTGAATCCCCCCTCTGCCTATGGAAGCTTGCTGGATGACACTGGGCTTTACTGCCAAGAATACTGGTATGTTATTGAATGATGGAATCCTGCAAACTAGAAAGTGCAGACTACAAAAAAAAAACAGCAAGAAAACCAAAACATTGGCTTTGTTACAGAAGTTACAGAAACTAAAAGAACAAAGAATATCAAAAAAATCAATCAGACAGATTCTCTGCAAATGTAAGAATAAAGATGTACTTAAATTGTAAAATGTGCTTATACATGGCTTGGTAATCAATGCATAAGCTTAGTGTAGCAGTATTATTTTACCGCCATGATTGAAAATAGCACAGCATAATGTACTACTAAAAAGGCTTTTAGACTCCCCGTTATTGTTATTAATCGCTCTTTACTCTAAGCACTCCCCTAGGGATGCTGTGATGAGTACAGACAACTGTCTCTGATTCCCCATTCTCTGCTTTTTATCTCCAACACCAAAGAACCAATATTTGGTGGGGAGGGGGGGGCTTCTGTAGTCTCCCTCCCCTTCCTGGAACCACAGCTATGCAAATAATCCACCCTGCAATTAATCACAGGTTGACACCGGTCAGTCTCATTAAATTCAATATTTGCATTCTCTTCAGAGGAGGAATGTGGAGGAGAAGAGAGAGTGCCTACTAGGGAAACAATGTCAGAGACTGAACTGGCAGACTGCAACGTGCCCCTGGTTTTACTCTTGTGGGAAAAATAGATGATGGATAACCAATTTGGCCAGGTGGGTCAATATTGTCTCAGTTCCAACAAGGAGACAAACAGCAGCGGCTGCCTCTATGGTATTCTTCAGACATTAGGGTAGTCCCCGAGGAGCAGTGTTTCTGTGGGTTCATTCCACAACAGTGTTGTCTATTTTTCAAAGGTCCGAAACCAAAACCACATGGATAGGGCTGAGAGTACGGTTCTTTCTCATGGACCCAGCACCCCAAAAGAACACTGCCGTAAAACACCAAGGGCACTTCTGCCCAATAAATATTATTCTTCCTAATAAAATACAAAGAATCCCCCCCCCATTTTCTTATATTCCACCTTTCTATCCAGTGGGAACCCAAAGTGGTTTACATCATTCTCCTCTCCTCAATTTTATCCTCAAAACAACCCTGTGCAGTAGGGAAGCCCCCACAAAGTATCAGGATTGTGAACAACATCAGTCTTGGATGGTTGCTCATCATGAACTGCAAGCATGGCATCATAATAAAAAATGAACACACACACACGAAGCTGCCTTATACTGAACCGTATCGTCCATCAAGATCAGTATTGTCTACTGAGACCCGAGACTGGTAACCACCCTCCAAGGCGGCAGTCCTACCTCAACCCAATTAATAGATCCTCCTGAAAGAGCTTTTTAACTGTGACAGGCAACGAAGGTTTAAATGTAAGATGGGTCCTGACTAGACATGGGCACGAACCAAAAAAACTCATGAATCGCCTCATTGTCTGTTTGCGACCCAGAGGTTCGTGAGGGTCCATGGCCAACGAACCAGCATTCGTTGGAAGCCCAGTTTGTTGCATTCGCCCGCCGTTTGGGAAGCCAGACACTCAGGCACCATCAATCAATTCCCTTGGAAATGGAGCTGGGGGGATGCCTAAACTCTGTCTGCACTCCTTCTGTCACCCTGGAAACCCAAATCGAAGCCCAGCTTATCTTGATCGGCAGGTCTTCCTTCCAACCATAGAGCTGCAAATTGGTTACAATTGGTTACATGGGAGAAGACACCCGGGGGAGGGAGGGGGAAGGGGGTGTTCTGTAACCATGGGCACTCCAATCTCATCCCTGCAAACCCTGATAGGCAGTTCTGACAGCCAACCCCTTGTACACTGGGCCAACGTCAACTGGTGGCTCTAATAGTATCGAATGGGAGTTTCCTGGGGGCCTCGGACTGGAGAGGGTATAACTCCAAGATCCCTACTGCAATCTTGACCAAACTTGGGTGCTGGCTGGAGGAGAGCCTGCTAAACACTCCTTGGGAATATGGGCTCTCTAAGTCCAATGGGGGCCGTTCTGATGCTCACAAACCACGAACCAGTTCATCAGCAGGAAATGTTCGTTTTGGTTTGTTAGTTTGGGTTCGGCAGCGGCACTGAACCACGAACCGCTAGTTCATTAAATTTTTTTGGTTCGTGCCCATGTCTAGTCCTGACTTAATTTGCTGGACTTACTGAGCGTACATCTTTGAAATAAGGAGTTACTGCAAAACAGTGAAACATTCTGGTCAGCCATGAATAACCTCTCTGCAGGCATGGTAGATGGCACCAGGCTAAATCCATCAACTAGTTCTGTTCTGCAGGGATTTTTAACTGTCAAATTGGCTCTTTGAAATGCAGAGGAGCAAAGACCATATTCCATAGTTCAATCTAGAGGTTTTCATTTAACTCGTCGATATCTCAGAACCCAAAATGTTTCCAGGCCTTGATCCAGAAACATCCATTGTTATAAAGCCCTGATCCCTCAGCCTGCAGTTTTAAAAATTTATTTCCCCCCTTTGTTTTAGAAGGGAAATCAATGTGTGAGTGGCTGATGAGCTGTATTTTTTTGTGTAAAGAGGGGGAACATCAAGATCAATTGCTGACTTCCTCGTTCCCCAATTCATTGCAGCAACTATTCAACTGATGCTTGGACCCCTAGTATCAGATATGGACCTTATCCAAGAGATTTTGCTACAGGATATGGAAAATCCCAATGTTCCACACCCCGTACACAGCATGGGGCTGAATCCACTTGAAGTTCCCATATACATATGGGCAACACCCATTCATTTCAATGTGACTTTCACAGGAGACTTTCCAGGTGGATTGCGCCCTGTGACAGTGATCAGTTCGATCCCCAGTCCAACTACCTTAATGCCATTCGATCCCCAGTCCAACTACCTTAATGCCATCCAAAATCTAGCATTTTGCTTTGGTCAGACCACCTTTGATCCAATCCCCTACCCAGGAGAAAAACAAATGAGCTATGATGGGCACTGTGCAGGTGCATCCTATTATTTGCTTCAAGTTTAGTAACCATCTTTCTGGAAAACATTTTGCTTCCAAGGTAATATCCAAGAAGACCCAAACAACAATCAAAGCCAAAGAACAAAGAAAAATAATAAAATAGGGGGGGAATGAGAAGTAGCATATAGAATATAGGTTAAATTGATTGACTTATGCTAAAGGTATTTTTGGTTATAGCGATATTTAGAAATGTGCAGAACATGGGTTAAATTGATTGACTTATGTCGAATGTATATTGTGTTTATAGGTATATTTAGAAATGTGTAGAACACGAGTCAAATTGATTGACTTTGTTATAAAGATAAGAGATATAAGAGGAAGTAAAGAGTAACATATAGAGTATAAGTTAAATTGGTTGACTTATAAATGTATTCATCACTTATGAGTACTCAAGTTATAGGGAGGGATAAATTGTTTGTCCCATATTGATGACATTAGAATGAATAAGTTAGAGTACAGGATATTGAGAATATTACCAGTATTATTACTATTGAATAACATGCCAGGAATGTATTAGTTAGTTGATAAGTGAAGGGAAATTGACTTAGCACTGTGTTATAATAGACTAGTTTAGAAGAGTGTGAAAGTATATGTTTAATTGACAAAATAAGTTGAAATGAGTAGGGGAAGAATAGACAAAGGGTTGGAAAACTGTTGGAAGTCAACAAACGGGGGGGAAGGGAGGGGGTTAGAACTGGAATATTAAAGTAATTTGATTGTTATAAATGACAAAATATTTCTAATTCCAATAAAAATTTTTTTAAAAAAAGAAAAATAATAAAATATGACAGCTAAATGCAAAACAGTAGAAACAGAGAACAGATATAACACAAACCGAGAAGATTCCACTTGCCTCCTAGAAAATGGAAAGATAAACTGAGGCGCTCCTTTCTCTGGAAGAGCCAGTTCTGGGCTGGGAGTGGCTGTGACTCATCTGAACCCCCTATGTTCTAAGGCCATTGAGTACCACCGCATGGCCATTTTCCAATTTGCTCCCATCTTCTGTCCGCCCTCCATTAAGCCCAGATCTGTCCATCCCACTCCATAATTTGTCACATTTCTCTACCAGCTAAGGCAAATCAGGCAACGTGTTTCTGGATGGTTTTTTGGTACAAGGTGCCATGCACATATGGGTCGGGGAATGTACAGAAGGCGCTTGTGATGAAGCATCTTAGCGCAAATCATAGAAGCGACTGTACAAGTCCCATCAGATGGAATTGCAATCTGTTTGGTGGGGCTGTTTGTGAATATAATACTAAAGCTAAGTACAACTATTGCAGATCTCTGTTATTTGGAGGGGGATAAAAACGGGTAGAAAAACATTCATAGCATGTAATTATACATGCTAACTCTCGCCTCTTATTTGTGAGTGATGTGGGCTTATTAACTGCCTGCTGTGCTTTGATCTGTGCTCTGCAATCCTGGGTGTCTTATCAGTTCATCACTGCCGCTCAGTTCAGTTACAAGAAACAAAAATCGATCTTTTGCCATGCAACAGGACAAGTGTGAAGAATCCAGTGTGCCAAAGCAAGCAGCCCTGACATTTCAGGGGCAAAAGTATCAGCATGAAGGGCTCAGAGACCCTCTGAATCTCCTCTCTATCATTCTAAAGAGCTTCTTTGCTTGCAGTTGCTGCAGCAGCTCAATGGGAGAGGACGTGGCCAGACTGCTTGAGTGGTGCCAATGCAGCTATTTAGGCTGTAGACACCACATGATGCAACTAGCCTGTGGAGCTTCATCTAGCCCCATAATGTCAACCCTGAGTAAGTGTCCTGAGCAAGCTCTGAAAAGGACTGGATGAAGGCATGCAATGAATCCACCCAACAAGAGAACTGTAAGAGGCTTCCCTTCAAACTCAACTCAGAGACTCCCGCTGGCTCAGAACACCGCAGGTCGATTATTATCAGAAGCTAGGCAAAGCATGCATATTATGCCCATTATACAGTCACTCCAGTGGCTACCCATCAGTTACTGGACTCAATTCAAGGTTTTAGCCATCACATACTTCATGGCCTTGCCCCCCCCCCCACAAAGCAACATGGCCCAAGTGCTGCAGAACTGTAAGCTTATTGTTTGGGATGAGAGCGCCATGGGGTGTTTTGAGGCACTGAGCATAACCCTCAAAGATGTCAGGGGCAACAAGAGAGTGATGGAGGGAGTTACTGTGCTGCTGGCTGGAGACTTCTGGCAGAGTCTGCCAGTAGTCCCAAGGGAAACTCGAACTGACGAGGTTACCTTGTGTGTCAAGGCGTCATATCTGTGGCCCCTCATCAGGGAACTCTCACTAAGAAAGAACACGAGGGTCCACTTGAGAGGCGAGGTGTCCGCTGGGGAATTCACTGAACTCCTACTAAAAATAGGGGACAGAGAGTATCCTGAGTCCAAGGGAAAGGTGACCATCCCTGCAGGCCTGGACACAGCAGTGATGACCCTAGCAGACCTAACAGCTACGATATACCATGATATTACCACTATCACGAAGAAGTCCATGGACTGGCTGTGCAAGTGTGCCATTCTGACCCCCCAAGAATGACAAGGCAGCCATCATTAATGAAACACAACTTAACTCCCTCAAAGGGGAAGAAATAGAGTACAGATCTGTGGATTCAGTGGTGCAAAGGGATGACACAGTCCACCACCCCGTGGAGTTTCTCAACACGCTCAACCCTCCTGGCTTCCCAGCCCACAAGCTTCTCCTGAAAGTGGAGGCTCCAGTGATGCTGCTCCAGAACCTCAACCCACCCAAACTCTGCAATGGCACCAGACTGTGAGTGAAAGCCCTCCAAAGGAACATCATCGAGGCCACATTGTTCACTGGTAGTGCTTGGAGGGAGTCGGTGTTCATACCATGCACATCACTCATACCATCAGATAACTTTTCGAGTTCAAGAGACTGCAGTTCCCTCTCAAGGTCTGCTTTGCTACAATGATCAACAAGTCCCAGGGTCAGACACTGAAGGTGACAGGAATTGACTTGGGGGAGGACTGCTTCTCACACGGGCAGTTCTACATGGCCTGCTCCAGAGTGTAGCCTGGTGATCCTAGCACCTGAGGGGAAAACCACCACTGTGGTCAACAAAGAGGTCCTTCAGTAGAAAAAAAAAGGTTGTACATATTTTTCGCTTTATTTATTGCACTACAATCTTTCCCTTTTAAAAATCACTTCAATAAATGTTACATTTCGGCATCAACTTGCTTCGCTTTATTCAAACACCTTTGTGAAGCTTGGGTACTATGCTATTATACCACAAAACCAACTCAAAAAACCCTCCACAAACCAAAAAATGTTACATACCCATAAATATTATAACTGGATTTAAAGTAGTTAAATGCCGTAGCAAAGCACGGGTATCAAGCTAGTATATTTTAATTGTTTTTGTATGTTATGTTCTTTTTTTTATCATGCTTCATGACAAAACTATGGTAAAATGAGTTGGTATTTTTCAGAATTCCATCACTAAATTCTCCGGCATTTGCCTACTTTCACCTTGGTGAGTCCAGGCAAGCCAGAAATAACAGGAAGTTGGTTAGAAAAGGAAAGAAGTCTTAGGGCCAGGGCTTTTTTTCAGCGTGAATGCAGTGGAATGGAGTTCCGGCACCTCTTGAAAATGATCACATGGCCAGTGGCCCTGCCCCCTGATCTCCAGACAGAGGGGAGTTTAGATTGCCCTCTACGCCAGGGCAATCTAAATTCCCCTCTGTCTGGAGATCAGGGGGCGGGGCCACCAGCCATGTGACCATTTTCGCAGAGGGCGATTTAAAATTTTAAAAACTCCCCCCCTTGTTCCAGCTGACCCAAAGTGACGTCATTGTGCGGTCCCGAGTTCCATCACTGAGTTCCACCAGCTCTTTTCCCAGAAAAAAAGCCCTGTTTCGGGCTAAACCACATGAGATGAATTACACAAGGACACTCAAGTGAAGGGAAGCATAGCTTGAATTTCACCTCTCCCTACAGAGCCAGCAAAAATCCTTCCTCAGAGGGTTTGTTAATAATTGACAGAGCCTTGAGGAAGCAGAGAGGAAATTAACAAACCCTCTGAGGAGTGATCTAGCTGGCTCTGTAGAGAGAGGTGAAATTCAAGCTATGCTTCCCAGCTAACATTGTGTCTCCCTTCACTTGAGCATCCTCGTGTAATTCATCTCATGTGGTTTGGCTCTTAGAGAGAGTTAAGCCCCAAAGGATCAAGTTTGCAGCTCTGGGGGCTTCTGGACTCAAGCGCTGCCCTCGAATGCCCACAGATCAGCATTCATCTGGAGCACCTTTTACCAACTCTGGCTGACGGGCCAGCTGTTCCTCCTGCTGAAAGAAATACCCAGTTACTCATACCTTCGTGGCCTCTAGACTACATTGCTGCCTTGTACTGTATGGGAGGCTGCACCAAAAAGAGCTGATGATGATGTCACCGCCAGACTAGTGCCAGAAGTCAGTTGGCAGAATCACAACAAACCTGTGCAGAACCAGTTACAGTGGCTACCCGCAAGTTCCAGATCTGGATCACGAAAGGGCTGCCAAGCCCCCACTGGGGTGGGGGATTCCCCACCCCGGCTCCTGACTCCCAGACGCAGCCGGAGAAAGATTTTTTTCAAATGGCTGTCAGTGTGACATTACTTCTGGGGGCTCTGGGAAAAAACACACCCCTTCCGCCACAATGACTGCAAACATGACGAGGTACCAAGAGGAACTGGGGGTAACAAACCATTTCCTGTTGATTTAAGAAAGGTGTCTATTATAAGTAAATGAACACATCTGTTTATTTTTAGACTGCTTTCTGCATTTTATTAATTTTTGTTTGTTTTATTTAAAGTTCTTATACCCCACCATATCTCTGCAAACTCAAGGCAGTTCACAAAACAGCAAAAGACACAGGCATCACAAGTATCTGACACGTTAAAACCAACACAGAATTAGAACACAGTACACAACATTCAGAACCAGTACAGAGTTAATGCAGTCGATCAAACGCCTTCTGCAATAGAGCACTCTTGCAGGCATTCCTGAATGCAGCAAGTGAAGGCCTTTGGCTGAGTGCCAGCGGGTGTCCCCCTTCTTCCATCTAAGACCACCACTTTTTCTGGGGCTGCCCTTGGCCATCTACTATGCCCATATACGGACTCCCAAGTATTTATTTAAATAGCCTGTGCCTGGACTATTTTAATGACTTTTTAAAGATTAGTACTGATTTTATGGTTTTGTGATTAATTCACTCTGTTTTATAAATGTTGTTAGCTGCCCTGAGCCCATTTGTGAGGAGGGAGGGGTATAAATCAAATCAAATAAATAATAAATAAGGTACCCTTGACATTCACTCTGATAGGCCATTCCAGAGGAATGGATCTGCCACAGAGAATGCTTGCTATTGCACTATATTTTCCATTTTGCATTTTGATATTTAACCCCAATTAGACACTATTTTTCTTAACGGTGGTGGAATCTGCCCACCTTGGGCCAAAGGGTGGTGGATCAACTCATATAAAATACATAATCAATTGAGAATTTGCAAGAGACTCCTGAACTGGCAACAGGCCCTATAAGTTTCTGCTAGTTGATTCTCTGAAGCCCAGCTTGGGACCACAGCAGCCCCACCTAGCAAGGAAGGCTGGCTACGGGTTCTGAGACCCCATGTTGCTGGAAGTTTATTCTTGAAGCCCAGCTGGAAGATAGTCTACTCCATGCACTTCTTGCTGCCTGAACAGCTTCTCAAATTGTAAGGGGGCCTGAGATCTGAGCTTCTTTGTGATTAATTTAGTTAACAATGCTTCAGCTCCTCGCTTGCTTCTTGATGGCCAAAGAAATGAGCTCAAAGTCTATTTCATTTCCTAAATGGGTAACATCCTATGTACAGATGTAACATGACAATCTTACAAATATTGAATCCTGGACAGGGATGGCTCCTCAGAGGCTGGCAGGCGATGCAGCGGACAGAATATAATTTCCACTCAATCGATTGTGAAGTTTCAAAAGGTACTTTCTGTAACTTTTATTGCTGCGCAACTTTCATTTGGCTACTGCAAGCCCAAGGACGTGCTGGTTCCCTCCACTGCTTATAATATGGCTGTATATATGTATATGTATATACATATGGCTGTATATATGTATAAGGCAAAAAGTTCCTCTGAACCTTAGCAACACCAAGAAGGTCCCTTTACACCAAGGTAACAACACAAGTATAAAAACTGAAAAAAACATGGAGCGGGAACTGTCATATTTGAAAATCAAAGTAACACAGAACTGAAGATGTGAAGGCCTTGGGGGGGGGGAACAAAATCTGGATGGCGAAACTCTCTCTTCTAGTTTTTTCCAAGGCCTTTTTTATGTCTAAGTAAACTTGATGGTATCATTTTGTTGGTGGTGATGTTGTTATAGTTGTTGATTTCCTCCCTTTGCAACTGCATGTTTTACCTTACCACAAGGATTACATGAAATGCCTTCTACCAGATGAGACCACTGGTCCACCTACTCTGTGTTGTCCATCCTCAATGGCTTTGAAGAGTTTCAGGCAAGGAAGGGTTTTCCCCCAACTGACATTCCCGAAGATCATTTTATCCGGAGATGCCAGGGACTGGATGTCGACCTTCTGCCAGCAAAGCAGGTGCTCTATCAATGAGCCAATGAGCTATCAAGGAGCGGCTCCCACTTTTAGAACTATGATCCTTTAGAACCAAAATTCTTTGGAGACCAATACCTCCCAAATAATTATCACTGGCCTGTTCAGCAATCTGACTTCAACATGTTCACATGCTGCCAAAGCCTGAATTGTTGCGCCTTTCTGAGATACAGAAGTGTGAGACATCTTGCTGTAGGACCGTATTTAATATATTTTGTTTTACCATATAACCAGAAACAAAACAACCTCGATATCTGTATTAATTAACACTTCTGTTGATTGACTGACAGACTAGATCAAGAGAAAGTTGCAGACCTCATCTGTGTGCTTTAAACCCTTAATTATTTAAATCTATTTCCAGGAGAGGATCCGACTTTCAATATTCCAAGGAAAGGCAGGGTACCCATGAAGACTTCAGATACCCATCAATTATTTCAGGCAGCCACATGGTGAAAATTGAGTAACCAGATGAGTCATAGCAGGAGGAAGGGCATGAAAAAGGAAAATACAGGTTCCATTAGGCCCTAATGATCAGGGGATGTTGATTGATATAGCATCATTAACACTAAATTACTGGCTTCAAGGCAGAGAGTATCAGCAGTGTCTGAACCAAGCAGCAGAGTCTTGATGGCTCCTGATGACTAAAAGGTTGGCAACATCTTCCATTTCCAAACAATGACACTGGGTATTCTGTAGCTGTTGCCATTATTGCAGAAACCACCACAATTTATCTGGTACATTTCACATTTCTCTTTTTTCTTTCCCTACATGGCATCCCGAGAATGTATTGGAAACTGGAAACATTTTTCCAATAGTACATAGAAGAGGGATGGACAGAATCACTTCCACATTAAGAGTGACAGTAATAAGAACGCAACAGAAAAGAGCAAGAGTACAATAGCACCTATAAGACTAACAAAATACCCATTTTAGCTGTATCTGAAGAAGTGAGCAGTGACTCACAAAAGCTCATACCCTGCCATAAATTTTATTAGTCTTTTAAGTGCTCCTGGACTCTTGCCTTTTTCTACTGCTACTGACAGACTAACATGGCTAACCATCCTGAGTATAAGAATGCAACAGAAACAAATTAAAGGGGCACTTCCTGTGGCAGGGATATAACCTGCCATCAGCCTTTCAACACTGGGCCTGCCATGTGGACGGAAAATGACCGGAAACAACAACATCCCTCTTCCTCCACTCAAACACACAACTCAGCAGTGCACTAGGACACTTGGAGAAAAACTAACATCTGGAAGTATCCTAAGAAAAAGGAGGTTGATAAGCAATGGATACAGGACAGACATAAGGAAATATTTTTTCACTCATTAAGTGATTAACTTTTGGAATTCAATGACACATGATGCCGTGGAGGCTTCTTGCTTAGATGAGCATCAGAATACAAGAAGAGCCCTGCTGGATCAGACCAGTAGTCCATCTGCTCCAATATCCCATCTCACGCAGTGGCCAACCAGTTACTATGGAGGGTCAACAACAGAGCTGCGTCTTTCCCCTGATGTTCTCTCCTAGCATTGGTATTCCAAGGCTGACTGCCTCTGAATGTGGAGGTTCTCTTTAGACACCATGGTTAGAACTATATCTAATCACTTTTAAAGCTATCTAAGCTTGTAGTTATCACTGCAATCTCTGGCAGTGAAATCCAAATTTTAATCATCCGGTGAGTAAAGAAGTACTACCTTTTCTCCATCCCGAATCCATTTCCCATCAACTTCATTGGGCACCCTTGAGTTCTAGTATTTTGGGAGAGGAAGATGTTCTCTCTATTTTCTCCACTCCATGCATAATTTAAAAACCTCTTATCATGCCCCACCCCGGTAAGGTGTTGTTTTTTTCTAAAGTAAATAGTCCCAGCCCAGTCAGACTTTTCTCCTAAGAAAAGAGCTCTGAGACCTTAAAAGTAAAAATACTTTGCATTAGCCAGGAAAATAAGCATTACACATTTCCCCCCAAATATTGTATTTTCAAAATTTCTGGAAATGTTACATCTCTAACCTGAATAATCCATCTAGTGTCGGGCCATCTCCTTCATCCTACTCAGCTAACTCTCAGCTCCTACCCAACAGTGCAGGCAAAAGAGTGCAGGAGTGGGCATGCCTGTGCATCACCTGTGCAAACGCCAGGATCACTGGGCTGTACCGAAGTAAACGAGGAGCACCCTGAGCAAAACACAGTCCAAACTATTGTGCAGCCCCAGCTGTGTTTCCAGCCTCCTGCTGGGCTTGTATGAAACTCTTCTCCAAGCAGGAGCAGCAGCAGCCTCAGTGCACACAATGGCAAGATAGCATCATTACTACTCACTGCAGCCAAGAGTGCCCCATATGCCAAGGGCAGTAAATTTTAAAAGCGTGGCAGGGAACAGTCACTCTGACTGCCCCTTCTGTCTTCTGCTACTGCACTCTGATTTATAGATGGGCTCTGCAAAGGCGTCTCCTTTCTTTGATGTTTTTCTTTAAAATTAATCTCTTTTTATGGCTGGGGAAAAAATTGTACTCGTGAGTGGCAGCTACAAGGACTGAACTGCAAAACACGCTGGGGGGAAGGGGAGAGAAAACACATAGCAAAAAACTGGAGCTTGGTTTTGGCTGTAAAATGAATAATTCCATGTAATTGTTGATGGCGAAAATGTAAACAAGGCTGTGCCAGTATCAGTCACCAAATTGCATTCTCAGAATGCATAGAATAGCATTGTCAAGAGGGAAGAAAGAAACACCAAGTTGGAAGAGATCTTAAGGGGGATCTAATCCAACCTCCTGCACAACGCAGGAAATTCACAGCTACCCCACCCCTCACCTCCCTCAATGACCTCTGTTCTATGCCCAGAGGAAGACACAAAACGTCCAGAATCCCTACCAATCTGGCCTGGAGGAAAACTCCTTTCTGACATCAAAGTGGAAACTGGCATTACCCTGGGCATATAAGAAAGGGCCACAAGAGCCGAGCACCAGCTCATCCTTTCCTGCTCTTCCTCTCACCATCTGCCTAAATTCAAACTGAATCAGCCTTCAAGATGGCCATCTAGCCTCTGCTTAAAAGCTCCAAAGGAGACCCCACCTCCCGAGGAAGCCTGTTCCACTGAGGAATTGCTCTGTCTGGAAGTTCCTCCTGTTGTTTAACCAGAAACTCTTTTGATTTAATTTTAACCCAATATTACTGGTCTCAGTTTCTGGAGCTACAGAAAACAACTCCACTCCATCCTCTATGTGACACCCCTTCAAATACTTGAAGGGGTATCTCCTCTCCTTCACCTCCTCTCCATGCTAAACATACTGAGTTCCTTCAAACTTTCCTCATAGGACTTGGTCTCCAGACCCCTCACCATCTTTGTTGTCCTCCTTTGGACACTTCCAGCTTGTCAACATCTGTCATGCATAAAACTGAACAAAGTACTCCAAGTGAGGTCTAACCAGAACAGAGTTAAGTTGTATCATCACTGTGCATGATCTGTCCACTATACTTTTGTTGATGCAGCCCAAAATCGTATTAGCCTTTTTAGCAGCTGCATCACACTGCTGAATCATGTTCAGTGCATGATCTACGATCCACTAAAACCCCTAGATCCTTTTCACATGTACTACTGTTGATACAAGTCTCCCCCATCCTATAATAATAATAAAAACAACAACATTCGATTTATATACCGCCCTTCAGGACAACTTAATGCCCACTCAGAGCAGTTTACAAAGTATGTCATTATTATACCCACAACAAACACCCTGTGAGGTGGTTGGGGCTGAGAGAGCTCCAGAGAGCTGTGACTAGCCCAAGGTCACCCAGCTGGCTTCAAGTGGAGGAGTGGGGAATCATACCCAGCTCTCCAGCTTAGAGTCCTGCACTCTTAACCGCTACACCAAACTGGCAAGCCATTCCCTCGCCTCACCCTTCTTCCATCTGTAATGTGAGTATACAGAATGGGTATATTTTGCAAACCAGGGAACACTACAACTCCATACCTTTCATCAACCTCAGCCAACAATGGGGTATGATAACAATCCTCATCTTCTTCCAAGAAGCTCAGGGCTCCCCGCCCCTTTTATCCACACCACAGCCCTTTGAGGTAGATAGTGAAAGGTCACCTTGGCTGCGTATCTGGCTCCTTTCCACTGGGGGAACAGCCACTGGATTTCAGCTTGAGACAAAAGCAGTTCCAAGCTGGGTTTACAATATGGAGTCTCAACACGTTGCAAAGAAAGTTTGCTACACTGAACACCTCATACGGAATCAGACCTTTTGATCCATCAAGGTCAGTATTGTCTACTCTGACTGGCAGTGGCTCTCCGGGGTCTCAGGCAGAGGGTCTTTCTCATCACCTGCTGCCTAAGCCTTAACGGGAGATGCTGGTGATTGAATCGAGGAGCTTCCACATGCCAAGCAGCTGCTCTACCAATGGAGTTATGACCCCCTCACTATTGAGCCATGGTTGGCTCATTCCCATGCCCAACCACTGTAGGGATTCTTTAATCGCCCCCCTATAAAATCCCCCTCCCTCTTTCTGGTGAGGGCTGGCGTAGCACAGAAGCTAAGAGACTAAGAGGGTCACTACTGGAAATACGTACCTTTGAATGTTGGTTCCATCTGGTCAGTGGAGGACAGTTCTGGACAAATTGTTACCATTCCTGGATATAGAGGGTCAATTCCGGAAGTGGTTATTTGTCAATATCGTCAGCGTCTAAGTGAAACTGACACGGAACTTAGAGACTCTACCCTGGAGGATGCTGTAGATTGAACTGTTCGTTTCTTGTATAAGGTGTATTGAGCACTAATTTCATTTGTATTTATTCATCTATATTTATGTGAAAACATTGATAAAAAAATTTGTATTTGTACATATGATATTTTTAGGTGATTGACTTGTTCTTCCCCGTGTATATTTCGTGTACTGGGATTGCCCTTACTGGGGATAGCCTCTTGTGTTGTGTTGACTGGTGAATCCTGGCTTCAAACCCCTACAAAGCCAAGAAGCTTCCTGGGTGTCCTTGGACCAGCCACTCCCTCTCCGCCTCACCTACCTCATAAGATTGTTGCGAGGATTAAATGGAGGGAGGAGTACCATGTTCACACCCTGATCTCCTTGAAAGAGTGCGGGAGGGGGGGGAGAACTCGTGGAAAGTGAGATAAAAATATGTCAGTCCCACAAACTCCAAAGGTGACATTATGGGTTACAAAAAAAGGAAAAATAAGAATGTATTGTCGAAAGCCAGTTATTCTCCAGTGACAGAGGCAGTTGTTGCTGAATGGGTGTTCCCTGCAGAGACAGAGGTGGATGATGTATTGTCGAAGGCTTTCACAGCCAGAGAACGATGGTTGTTGTGGGTTTTCCGGGCTGTACTGCCGTGGTCTAAGACCACGGCAATACAGCCCGGAAAACCCACAACAACCAAAAATAAGAATGATTTATCTTACGAAGTTGTTATAAGAGTAAGACAACATATATGAAGCACTTCAGATCATATAAAATACTATATAAGTGCTAAGCATTCTTGTGATCATTATTCTCATCCATTCCAAGCTGTAGAAACTGAAGCACTTCACTCACCCAGAAACAACCCCCCCCCCCATTCCTCCTAGGAAACCCCACAGACATCTTGGGTCACAAGCAAACATCTCCCATCAGTCATGTACAAACTGTGGCATGTGAGAGGCGAGAAAAGAACACTGTAGAGGGGGGAAGGAGCAGCGCACTGGCTCTCTCAGGCCCCGGCAGTAAATCACAGGCCTCCATTTCTTGTGCAAAGAGTGAATGCCAAAATGTCAGGGGCCTCAAAGCTCCCTTTATGGTGGGGGGATTGCCACATGAATAAGTCGGAGAGGGGCCATGAAGAAAGACCAAAGACTATAAAAACACCCTGGCGCATTCCAGCCCAATACTCATGCCACTAGGGATGCAGCGACAGTTCAAAGATCAGAGGAATCGTTGACAACTAAGAAGGATTGTTTTCAAGCAGACAGAGATGAAAGTTATAGAACATCTTCCGCATCTATGATGATGGTCACTAACTTACATGGCCCTGAAAAGAGTTTAGAGAAATCCACAGAGGACGGTTAATATCCACAATACTTCAACAGAATCTTCATATTCAGAGGCTGTGTCTCTGCCAGAAATGTGAGGGCCTAGGGGAAATCGGGGAGGGGGGTCCCCAGAGGACTTCCCCCCCCCAAATTTTCTAATAGAAAAATTGGAAATACAGGGGTACTGGGGGGGGGAGCTGTGAAATTTTTTTGTTAGAAGGAGCAAGATGCTTATGCTCATGCAAAATCTGCAGAATGAAGACATATGCAACATATTTTCAAAGGTATGTTATTGTTCCAGTGTAACTAATTTGGACCACAATTAACATGCCACAATGTGTGCTGATGATAGTACACAAGTGTTAGATGTTTTCAATGTGATAAATTTTAACCAAACATGCTGCTAGTGCTACTGTGTTGGTATTAAATTGGTTCTATTCAAATAACACACTTTTTAAAACTACAAAATCTGTTCTCTGTTTTCCACGTTTATTTTCCCCTCTACCACTGTAACAGCAAAAAGTAAGATACATACACTAAGGCAGCATCGAGTACAGCCATTTCATCTCATTTTCTTTTTTGTATTGGGTATTTTCATAATTTTGCTATGCCCGGAGCCAAAAGTGCTTAGGAAGCTGATTAAGAGTTACACCAACGTACCCTGAAGATACACTAGTGTACCCAGAGTTATGGCTGAAGGAAGTCCCGTTAGAGAGAAAGGCATTGCTCCAGCATAAACGCTATACCAGAACAGAAGTGGGAGGAGCCATGTGTGTTCCATGGGCACAGCTGAACTTCCTAAGCCTCCCCAGCTTCACTCCCAGAGTGAGCGTGAATTTACACCAGCAAAAAATGTGGCATCCACAGGTGCCCATGTAAATGGAAAGGTCAAGTGCCCACCTACAGCCCCAGACTCACCCCCAAGGCCTGGCATAGCTTAGGATGCCGACTACGTCTACAGCCAATCACATCAATTTAGATCTAAAGCAGCAGGAGTCTGACCAAGACTAGCCCCTTAACCCTTCAGAAAAGATACACAACAACAATAACGGAGAATTCGACATTCTCATTCCAAAAGCCAAATTTCAACCTACACATTAAAAGTGTAACTCATTTATAGCCAAGGAGTCTCAGTAGTCTCTGAAGATAAGCTAACACAAAGGCCATACCTACCTTAAAACTTTGCAATTTGGGGGTGCTATCTGGATCTGCTGCAGTCTCTTTCAAATCACTTAGCTTCTTTAGCCAACTTTGGGCAACAAGCTATGACTATTCCTTGAACAGCAAGATCCATACACAGTTATTCATATTCAGGGTTAAATAACTGCAAGGTGCTATCTGTGGAGCTGCCTGTGAAGAGTGTTTGAAAAACATTCAACATTGTTAAAGAAACCTGAATCCTAAAGCTAGATGGGATGCAACAGCAGGGTGACTTAAAGCAGGAGCCATGATTGGATCTCTAATGGGCAACAGATGCTGCCAGGACTGCTGTCCGAAGATGTTTCAAATTACGAGAACTACATTTCCTGTGGATTCTAGCTGTCTGAACATTCTGTGATGCTCAAAACAGAGTCAAGGCCTAACAGAGGTCCTACCCAAGTTCCTGTTGAGACTCTCTACCACAGCTCCCCTCAGGCCTACCTGGGAAAGAAACAGGAAGCCAAGACCCCCGACACAGCTTATTTGGAGTTGACGTTGTATTCTGGAGGGATCGACATGGTTCAGGAAGGGGGCAGACCCATAAAAGGGCATATCCAAATCCACATATTTTTATTTATTTGTATAATTAAAAATAAACATAAGTCAACTTTTCAGTAGAGCACGTCTTCAAAGCAATGTTTAAGTACTGGAAATATCATTACACACTAAACCATTAAAATAGCACCAAACTACAAAAGTTCATGGCCAAGCTTTGCCCACTGCATAATTATGCATTGATTCCACACTGTGCAAACTCAACAGAGGTGTATCCTGCCAGACCATTACATCTGCATCAAGGGAAGCAAGCTAACCAAATGTTCTCCTTCAGCCAATATTTCCTTACATTATCGTCCCAGAATTCACAGCTACTCCCCCTGGTGAAGACGTATTACTCTCTATCCCATTATTATGGGTTAGTAATAGCATAAGTAATAATCTATGCACTGCAGCCACTATGAATGTTAACTCAAATATTCTGCCAATAAACCAACATTATATATCTTCCACTCCCAAGCACTTGGATTCATAAAGAAATGATCTTATGCAATCTATAATGTTAATGGGTCATAGAAAGAGATTTCAGTATTATTTTCATAGAATAATTATGAAGAAACCGATCAGTGACCTACAATGACTGATAAATACACAATCCCAGCTAGACTTTGAGAAATGACCATTGGATCTCCTAAGACAAAGAGATCAGACACAAACTTACCCAAAAAATGTGGTCCAAGGTTTAAGTGCCCAACATTTTCACTCTCACCATCAAGAAGGCCCACAAACATTATTAAAGCCAACAGTGTGGCTGGCAAACGAACTGCCAACATGATTGGTATCCCGTGAACCTTCATATCTTCATCCAAGATATTGCTGCACACCACCCAAGACTATCAAGCACAATAACATATGTCAAGTAATGTGTGGGCTGCCATCTTGGATCATACTGTATGTGGGCACTGGGTATATCATGCTGTTTTCATGCATTAAAGCACCATGATTTCAAAACCAGTTTTTCCTTCAGAAGGAAAAGCCAGGATCTATAGAAAGAAGCCCAGGTCACTGCTACAGGCTTTGCACAGGAGAACTGGGCCCTTTTCACACTGCTTACCGGGACTCGCAATGACACGGAACCATGCTACAAACGTGGAAAATCTCATCTTTTCGTGCGAGATTTGCGCAACATCGCGTGAGATCGTGCGAGAAAACGCGATTTTCCGAGTTTGTAGCGCCACGTTCCATGTCATTGCGAGTCCCAGTAAGCAGTGTGAAAAGGGCCCTGTCAACTGAATTTTACCTTTTTTCAGGGCCCATGAGGCAGTCCTATCAGTTGACCCAAATCTCACCCATGCATTATCTGTTTGACTTGCATTTCCCCCCACATCTACTGTCCCTTGATTAGAATCACAGTGGGCAACTTACTGGATGATGGGCTGAGTAAATCTTTTGGCTGGTTTGAGAAGTCTGTATCCCTTTTTGTATTTGTGTAAAGCCTAAGTAAGTGGGAAAAGGCAGCCTATACATTTTAAAATGAATAAAAGTTCTTTAAAATACGTATTTCATACTTACACTTTAAAACAAGGCGGCCATCCAAAGTGTGTGCCCACCACTAACCCTGTCCCGTCACACCTAGTTTTGGAAGTGCCATGAGCAACAACTTATACTTCAGTTCTTAAGTGGGCAGGGGATGGCAAGCGCTCTTTACAAATCACATCCTTGTTCTCTCTTCCTCCAAATCTCCTATCAACATGCTTCTTTTATTCATTTCAGGGAAGCATTCCCTATTTGAAGAAAATTTCTTCATGACTATCTGAAGTCTTCATTCCATTGCTGGACCAAAGAGGGAGAATCAAAGCAGGTGGCCAAACTCGGCAGCTATCCAGAAGAAGCACTTTCCAACTTCTTAATTGCAAATGTTTGTTGAAACAAAAATTAACATCACAAGGGCTGGTCCCACAGAGCAGAATCACATGTGCCATCCTGAGCTCAATAATTTATTTATTTTATTTGACTTCTACCCTGCCCTTCCCACGATCAGGCTCAGGGCGGCTTCCAACAAAATGTATTATTAAAATACAATAAAACATTATAAATAGTATAAAAAACCAATATTAATACATAATTATACCAACAGCATATAATAACAACAACAACATTCGATTTATATACCGCCCTTCAGGACAACTTAACACCCACTCAGAGTGGTTTACAAAGTATGCTATTATTATCCCCACAACAATCACCCTGTGAGGTGGGTGGGCTGAAAGAGCTCTGAGAGAGCTGTGACTGACCCAATGTCACCCAGCTGCCTTAAAGCGGAGGAGTGGGGAATCAAACCCAGTTCTCCAGATTAGAGTCCTGCTGCTCTTAACCATTACACCAAACTGGCAGGATTAAAATGTCATATATATTCTGCTGTGCTATTTCTTTGGTTTATCAGGATCAATCTTGTCCACTCTGACCAGCAGCAACTCTCAGGCTGAGGTCTTTTTCATCACCGAACAGATTTTCTTAAACTGGAGATTCCAGGACTGAACCCAGGACCTTCTGTGCACAAAGCAGGAACTCTACCACTGCGCCACGGCCCTCCTCATCTGTGCCAGACGAGGCCTGAGTGCACACACATCCAAGAAGCAAACCTGGGTGTTCGGCCTGGCCTTCAAAACACGGAATTCCCAGCACAAGCTCAGGATCTCATCATCATCCCACAGCTCACTCCAGTGAGTATCAGAAGCCTGTGTACTCCCTGCAAACTCCTATTTAAGCCTAGTAGAATGGGAGGGAGCTGATATCTTCCCTTTCTTCTCACTATGACAAAGCATGTATTAGAATTAATAACTGTGATTAAATTTGCTTTTTGATCCTGCCCTGCAAGATATAGGGCAGTGGAAGCTCAAAATGTAGCCCTTCATTTAAGAGGTCAAAAATAAATATCCAGGTTTTCCCATGTGGCGACCCTGGGCACCCACCAGCAGTTGTTCTGGTTCTCACCAAGCTTTCTAAAAATGGGTAGGGCTACTGTAAGGAAGGAATTGTAACCTGCCGTCCTCATTCAAATGAAAGGATTTTCCATGGCCAGCCACAGCCACTGGAGGATCAGAAGGACTGGTAAGCAGCTGGGCTTTTCTTAGTGTGTCATTCAGTTCCCCCTCATGCTTTATTCCCATTCTTTCTTTCCAGGTCCACCTCCTGTGGCAGCCATTTTGGGTTAGGGTTTGGGTTCGCTTCCCGCAGCAGCCATTTTGTTGGTCACTACTCCCTCTCCTGTAGGCTCAAAAGGCTTGGGGTCCCAATATATATGATCACTGATATCATCCCCCTCAAGCTGTGGTGAGGATGTACCACTGCCCTTTCAGCAAAGCAGTCCTGCTAAAGCAATCAAATACATTAACTGCAGTTTTGTTTGAAAATCAAATAAAATAGCCAAAAATAAAATAGCCAAAAATAAAAATAATCTTGTAGAAAATGAAGGTAATTGCCTGACCGAGCTTCAAGACAACATAATGGAAAAATTTGTCATGTTGAATTTTCCCCAACAGGAAATTCTGACACTGACGAATCAAATCTACTGTGTAGTTTGTTGGGCCTTCTTCTTCCTTCTCTGTTGTGTGAGTAAAATGTGGCAGTAACACCTCCGACTGCACAGTATTAGCAGGAAAAATCCCTTTGCTTGTTCAGACAGTGGTCAAGAGAAAGTTAGTAGGCTGAATAATCTGTCACAGGGGAAACCTTTCTAAGCCACACTTATACAATGCACTCAATTTCAGTTATATAATTGAGGCAGGGGGTGGATTTGGTGCAAAAAATTTTCTGTGCCTACAGTCCTGCAGTCAAAGATGTTTAGTGCATTCAAACTGGGGCCTCTCCCATCCCCTCTTGTATTTTGCTGACTACTTAAGCTACCACATGGCCCCACAGAAGCTTTGCTTTCTCCCAGCAGCAACATGATCCTCTGCTCTTTGTATGATGCTTTAGTCAAACTGTCCATTTGTTTTTCCTAAAATAAACTATCCTGAAATGCACATGAACTTTCTGTGACATAACATCAGCTCAGCCAATAGGTAAGGAAGTCCCACCTACAGATAGATACCTACCAAATTTTATTTATGTATTTATACTCTGCTTTTCTTCCCACTTGGAACCCAGCTCAACATAATCCCCCCTTTTATCCTCACAACAACCTTGTGAGGTAGGTTAGCTTGAGAGAGAAGGCCAAACTAGACATTAGAGCATCCAAAGGTCCAACCAAAGACATGAGGAGAGAGCAATAGGCTCACCTGATCCCACTTCACAGAATTTTTAAACAGTCTGAGTTCACCTCTAAAACAGTGGGTCAGATCCATGGATGGCATAACATCTAGTTTGGCCCACAGATTGAGACTGTCGACCAGGGACCTTCCATGGCAGGATGGGAATAAGAATTTGATTTCCCAAGATTCTACACTGGCATACTAATCACTACAACTCACTGGCTACCATTGTGTGAAATGAATAAATACAGTTTTTGAAAAAGCCTAAGACACTTAAGACAGACAGCAAAATTCCCATTTTGGGATAGCTCTCTGTTCTTGTAAACAAAACACAGCCCAAAAGAAGGGCAGGTTTTATTGCCAAATATTGATATCAGGCAGAGCTGCTTGATGAGAAACATTAACTAAATTGCAGGCGAAGGTCGTGCATTTTGTTTTGTTTATTTACAAAAGAACTCGTGTAGTGCAATAAATCAAAATCAATATGCTAATTCTGTTAGCGTGATAGAACACGCCTGGCAGAGAGAAATAAATTAATTACTGCCTCTTCCAATCAGTCTTAAGTCCCCCTTTTCATCAGATAAGCAAGTGAGATAAAGCAAGATCCCGCCTTCTTGGGATCCATCAGGAGTACGCTTTCTTGGAAACTGTCATCTGCATAATTAGGTGATTGTCCTCTGAGTGCGGAAAAGGACACAATGCAGTGTACCTTTCTTTCTGGGGGCTTTAATTTATGTGCACTGTTAACAAACATACAAGCTAAGTAATTTTCATATATTTTATGCCCTCATTTTTTGATGTGCTGGAAGAAGAACGTATTTCACTGATGAAAGTCTAGAGCAGACTGCAACGTCCCTTTCATTCCAGAGAAATTATCTGCATTTCATTTCTTTGCTTTCTTATGATAAGCTAAGTACCAAGTTAATCAAAGCACGAGAACATAACGTACAATAAATAGTATGAATCATGGGATCACTGTGAAATTATAAGCAGGTAAATTTTGCAACAGAGCAACAATTATGGCTTCATTTTTGGATTTGGCATATAGAGCAGCATCAAAGAACCATCACAACAGAAAAAAAAATGGGCACATCAATAGAATGTCATATCAGCTGCAGGATGTGTTCTGCTTTTAGGGCAATAAACTGTCCACACCAGATACACCCCCCCCCCAAGAAGAACACATCACAGTCCTCCGGTGGGCACAAATTATAAACTGCAGGAGACCCATTAGCACCTGTCACTGATTTAATTTATTTTCAGTTATGCATTTATGGGCAGAAGTTTACTGCCCTACGATAAGGAGATCTGAGAATTCATTGCACTCTAGGGAAATAAGGGCAAGATCCACAACTTTAATAATATATTGTTCTTTAAGATGTTCATTTGCTTCAGATACTTTTTCTAATGGCCAGTTTAAACTTCATGCAAGAGATGCATGAATGGCATCCATTTTTACACTGAAAAACCATCTTAAGAGCCTGCCCGCTTGAGTGCATAAACAGTGAAACCCTTCTCCACACCGGCCAGGTTAAAATCTCCATTCCCAAGCTGTTTTCCGATCTTCCATTCGAATATGTCTCCCACATTTCACCCCAAAACATGTATTTATTTATGTATTTTAGTTTGTTTAATATTCACTATGACACTATGTTAGTATGTGGACGAATGCTTTGATTTGGGGCGGGGGGGAGGGGAACTTCAGTTGATGGTAGCCCAGCCCTCGTGTGTCTTACATGGCCAGAAAAAATCTCTCATGGGGGCAAGAGGATGATGGAGGATGCGTAAGGAAAAATCTGACAGCCCAACCCATGGGACCAGGATGAGGAAATGAACGATGTCCAGCTTAAAGGTGGAAGCATGCATAGAACTGCTTGTTAATGTGGCAGAATAAAAAACATACTTGTCGTGATAAGAAAGGTGGAATGGGGATCTGCTGGTGTTTTGACACTGCATCCATCTACTTAAAGGCTTAAAATGTAACGTGGTTGGGTCAGGTCCAGATGACACTGAAAATTTCCACAGATTTGCCCCCACCCTATATCGCTACTCAGAGCCCATTCCACCTCAGCAGCAGCATTTCCTGGGAATCAGTGGGCAGCAGCAGGAGTGGGGAGGAAGGAAAGCTCTGGTGGAAAATGGAGTCTGGAAAACTTTACGAGGTAAACTGAAAGGAGTAAAAAACAGTATCACTGATATTCACTATGACACGATCCAATGCAGAGGAAAAATTCAGCAGTCAGGAATTTCATGATCATCCCTACTGGGGCGGGGGTGGGTGGGGAAATCAGTTTAGGAAGGGGGGATTTGAGCTGGAAAATGACAGGACAGTAAAAGATTATTAAGCAGCTATCTCCTAACCCACCCTTACCATCCTTCAGTTCCATCTTCTGCTCAGGACTGTAGCCTCTGAGGCTGCTTTTCACATTAAAAAACCAATTCAAGAAACTATAGATAAATCTTTCATAATATTTTAAATAAATAGATATTTGGATACCTCCCTCTCTAAGACAAGTCTCATTACTTTACAACATCATTTAAAACCATCCATTAAAACAATTAAATGTAACAGAGCCAGTAAAATAAGAATAATCAAATAACAGCCAAAGAGAACATCACAACAGATACACTTGTGAGCCAGTATGGTGTTAAGGTGAGAGTATCAGACTAGAATCTGGGAAATCCAGATTCGAATCCTCCCTCTGCCATGGAGGCTTGCCGAGTACCTCGAACCAATCATAGACTCTCAGCCTCATCTACCTCACAGGGTGGTTGTTATGAGGATAAACTGGAGGAAAGGAGAATGATGTCAGTTGCTTTAGGGTCCCATGGGGGAGAAATCCAGGGTACAAAGCCAGCGAGCGAGCGAAAGAAACAAAAAGGAAGGAAGGAAGGAAGGAAGGAAGGAAGGAAGGAAGGAAGGAAGGAAGGAAGGAAGGAAGGAAGGAAGGAAGAAAGAAAGAAAGAAAGAAAGAAAGAAAGAAAGAAAGAAAGAAAGAAAGAAAGAAAGAAAGAAAGAAAGAAAGAAAGAAAGAAAGAAAGAAAGAAAGAAAGAAAGAAAGAAAGAAAGAAAGAAGCAGGTAGTCTTTAAGATGCCATGGGTGGGAAACCAGCAGTTTTTCTACTGGAAAAGGGCTTATGCCAGGTAGCATGAGATCCACATGGTCAAAAAGTAGGGGCTACAAATAAAAAGGGAATCAGGTGAGATCAAGGAGAAAACCTGGTGGGATTAAACCACTGATTTCCAGTAATTTAGGCCTTTGTAAGTCAAAACTATCACTAGCGAATTCCCCAATACAGCTCTCACTCATCCCTGTGACAAACCTGTAAGGTAGGTCACTACTACACTCCCCGCAGGAGGTCACAAGAAGTGTGTGACTGTTTCACTTCACAGCTGAATTTAGTTTTCAATCTACTGCCCAGAACGAGGATGATATTGCCCTACCTTAAAGATAACCGAGACTGCGTACATGAAGTGCTTTGAACACTTCTAAGCCCTCATGTAAGCAAGAATTCTTACTGTTGTGGATCATCCCTGTAAATGGTTTTCAAGCTCTGTTTTTTAAAATCACTGCTCTCTGCAGTGGCCCTGAGAATTACAAGTGAGTCTGGGAAATGTTTGGGGACACGCAGTAGGCACTGGGCACTGGCCAGGCCTGATGGACTACTAATGTTAACAAATAGGGATCCCAGGAACACACCTCAATACACTCTTTCCAAGGGAAGACAGACACTTGTCTTCCATTATTGCTTTGAAATAAGAATCCTCCAAGGCAAGCTTCAAAAGAACCATACCGCTCAACATTTCCCAGTTTAAAATTGTGATGCATTCCTACACCGCCACATTCATTTCCTCTGCATTAATCTGCCCTGCACTTTGAACAGCCAAAGTCTTTATCTTATAGACCAGTTACAAGGTTCAAGAAATCCTGGGAGCCAGGTTGCCATGGCACCTAAAAATCTCGTAAGTTATAGCTGCACATCCTTCCATGAAGCTGGAGGAGGAAGGCACTTCAGTGCCTCCAGTTGAGGCTGAGGACTTGCAGTCACCACAGCAACCGCAGTATTTTAGTTAGCTCCAATGGGAGACCTGGATGTCTTTCAGGGTATCTGTGAGACATCTAGGACTCCCAAACCGGTTGAGATGATGTTTCTTCTGTGATGACTGCAATGCTTTGGCCTCAGTTAGGAGGCAGGAATTTCTCCTAGAACCATAGCACTGCAGGCCGAAGCAAGGCAGGGGTGGATTATGGGTGTTTGCTGAGGAGATCTGAAGCCGCTAGACCAATAGATGCTCCGAGCTTGATGCTGTCATGGATACTTCTAGCTGGTGCAGACACGAGATCAGGTTCGGGAGGGGGGGGGGTGTAATTGGTGCTCCGGAGCCTGGATTGCAAGGGTGCCACCAGTCCTTATAGGTACATAGAAGAGGTATTCTCGGAGGAGACACTCAGCTCAGCAGGGTGTTCCTCCGGGAACACCTTTTCTATGCACCTACAAGGAGAAAGCAAGAAGAAATCAATTAAGAGTCTTCTAGATGTATAACTGGACTCTTTTACCTTGTACTATTTTGTATGAATCATATTGGCTGTCCTTCGGATTTTTGTAATACTATTTAAGATGGATTGTGGATATTCTCTATGATGTATTTATTGGTATAGGATTGTATTTATATAGCATATCAGCACTTAGTCACTTTCCGCTATTTATATATTTACTAGAAACAGAGCCCGTTGTGCAAATAAATACAATGGGCTCTAGAAAGCTAAGGAGAGCTGGGGGGGGGAGGTGGTTAGGAAGGGCTGGCAGGTAGGGGGCAAGGGGGGTCTGGGGAGGGATGACAGGGAGACAATGGGGGGTTGGGGAGGGTGGAGGGGTCTGGGGAGGGATGGCAGGTAGGGAGGCAATAAGGGTTTGGGGAGGGCTGAGAGGCAGGTGGGGTGCGGGGAGGAATGGCAGGTAGGGAGGCAAATGGGGGTTTGGGGAGGGTGGAGATGCAGGAGGGGTCTGGGGAGAGATGGCAGGTAGGGAGGCAATGGGGGTTTGGGGAGGGTGGAAAAGCAGGACGGCTGTGGGGCGGGATGGCAGGTAGGGAGGGCAAGGGGGGTTCGGGAGGGTGGAGAAGCAGGAGGGGTCTGGAGAGGGATGGCAAGTAAGGAGGCAATGGGGGTTTAGGGAGGGTGGAGATGCAGGAGGGGTCTGGGGAGGGATGGCAGGTAGGAAGGGCAAGGTGGTTTGGGGAGGGTGGAAAGGCAGAAGGGGTCTGGGGAGGCCTGGAAGGCAGGGTGTGGAGCCAGGGAGGGAGGGCAGAGCGGGTTCGCTCTTCCCTCCGCATGCCCGGCTCCAGTGGGCCTCGCAGGGCGATGGACGCATTGTTCATGCCCCATCGCCCTGTCCCTGCTGAAAGCGCCGCGGCACGGCAGGGCTCCGAGGGCGACGGGCGCTTCACCTGCCCCGTCCCCGCCCGTGGCGCAGCTCTGCAGAGCTCGGAGGGTGAGGGGCGTTTCGCCTGCCCGGGCCCCGCCGAGAGCACCGCGGTGTGGCCGAGGCCAACGAGCATTTTGCCTCCACCTGGCCCCCGGCGAGAGCAGCGCGGTGGGGCTCCAAGGGGGACGGGCACTTCGCCTGCCCGGGCCCCATCAAGAGCGCTGCGATGGGGCTTGGCAGGGCTCCAAAGGCGATGGGCGTTTTGCTTGCCCAGGCCCCTCCAAGAGCGGCGCGGTGTGGCGCGGTGGAGCTCCGAGGGGGACAGGCGCTTTGCCGTTGCCCGGGCTCCACCGGGGCTTGAGCGCGCCGCTCTTCCTGCACCGCCCTCTTCCTCCAGGTGGGCTACCTCGCCTGCGCCCTCCATTGGCGGCCTTCCCCAGTGCCCTTTTATGCTGGTGCGCCCCGCTCAGGTGCACCAGCATCAATGTGAGTCGTCGGATAGACGCTAAGGGAATTATATAGTAGGATTACATATTTATTATATATTTTAAAAGGTAAAGGTAGTCCCCTGTGCAAGCACCAAGTCATTACTGACCTACGGGGGGACGTCTCATCCCGACATTTTCTTGGCAGACTTTTTTGTTATGGGGTGGTTTGCCATTGCCTTCCCCAGTCATCTACACTTTACCCTTAGGAAACTGGGTACTTATTTTACCGAGGAAGGCTGAGTCAACCTTGAGCCAGCTACCTGAACCCAGCTTCTGCCAGGATCAAGCTCAAGTCGTGAGCAGAGCTTGGACTGCAGTACTGCACCTTACCACTCTGCGCCACGGCGCACAGAGGTATATTTATTATAATATAATAAATACTATATATTTATTAAGATCTTATCAGTGTTTACAGTCTTATTCAGACAGGGGGCAGGAATTGGGCACACATGCAAAGGGCTGTTGCAATATGGAAATACAGGGAGGCCTGGAGAAAGCGGCTTTACAGAGTTCACCCATCAGAGGTTTAACAATGCCGGCTGGCCCCTTAGCAGAGAAAGGAGGCTCCTCTTGAGATCTTGTGCCAGAGAGTTGGCAACAGGGATTTGTCTAAGGAAAGATGACTCTTGGGTGCCAAGCCATGCTCATGCCCACCTTTGAAGAAACAGATTTAGGTCAGACCAAATGTATTCATCATCTGGGGAGGGGGAGATAAGGCCTAAGCTTGACCTCCAAGATGAATACAAAGGCCAACAGTTTTTGTCTCCTTGGAATTGTGTGTGTGTTTTGCCAAGGATTAGCTGTAAAAATGAATTAAATCCAGCCAGTTTGGGGCATCAAATTTTATTTTAAAACCTTACCAATTCATTGTGGGTTTCAAACTTTGTGGAAGTTAAACCCATACTATGTACAGGGGAAGCTTAGCAGAGAAACCCAGTTTTTGCCATGAAATTTCTATTTGTTGGCAGAGAAAGAAGAGAATGCTTTATTTTTTATGTGGCGTGGGGCCTGGTGACATCACAGGGTGAAACACGGCTGACTCCTACATTTTTCCGCTGGAACCTAGATACAAAGAAAAACAGTCACTGTGCTAAAAAAAACTCAATTGTTCTACAAGCTACAATTAGCCACTCAGAATCTTCCTCATCCTCACATGCAAGGGCATGCTGCAGGCTCATATGTGTGTGTTGTACATGTCTGCTTTAAAGACAAGGTACTTCAGAAACAATATACATACATAAACTTCTGGAGATGCTGGGGCAGGAACTGAATCCCAAAGAACCACATCTCTAGATACTGTTTTTTTAAGAAAAATACGAAGATGGAGATTTAGCAAGGATGGGAACCAGAAAATAAAGACTGCCCTGGCCAGTATGGACTGTTGGAGCATAAGGTCTAACAAACCACCTCCTTCAAGTAGTAGGTGCTGTTAGATGCTCCAAAAGAGTAGTTCTCCTCTGGAAATACTAGCTTTGACTCCTGAAATACTGAAACTAACAGCAAGGCCTCCTATCCCCCTTTAAGTCTATCCATCTGTTCCCTGCAGACTACACTAACCGCAGACAAGCCCTGTCAACTTTATACTTTTGGACAGGTGGTATCCTTCTGCCTGCACTTCCGATAGTCCACCAAAAGGAATAACGCCTCTCCAGCCAGCCTGAAACCCAAACCAGATTGTCAATGCCAGAAGACATCTGCTCTTAAAATAACCCCAAACTAGCCAGAGTTGTAAGAAAACTGCTTCTGATAGAGGTCAAGCCACCACCTATCGAAGTGTTGATGGCCATGCTGGTTGCCACCTGGGCAAAGCTTGGAGAAAGTCCAGGAGTCACTTTTTGCTGAACAGCAAACCTAAGAAAAAAGGCTGCTTCCAAGTCTAGTGAACTTTTTTTGCCAGAGAAAGAAGCGAATCAGATCAGCGCTCCATCATCTTTGCCTCCCTTCCCCCACCCCTTCTGCAGCTTTCTTTACCATCACCACCACGAGCTTGTCCCATCATTTTAATTGAAATAATACTGCAGCATGAAAACAGGCAAGCACTATCAACTAAAATGAGCCTTTCTCGGTCCTCCTGTCTGCAGAACCAGTCAGCGTCATCTTTAAATTAACTACATGGTTCAACGAACAGTCTCTGGTGTCTAGACTGGAGGGGCTGATATGGCAACCCTGCTCTTATTACCTCCACACTGTGCCTGCCTTTTTTCGTTACTGCGCCACAAGTTGACATTTGCAGTGAACTTTCCATTGCAGCGCCCCCCCCAGTATTTTTCTGGGCAGTATACAGCCTGACAGCATGCACATGACAGTATGGTTTATTTTGTCTTGTACTGCAACCATTTTTCCCTAGTAAAGCAACCTCAGCCCACCCATCCAAACTCTGTCACCTTCACTAGGCACATTTAAACAGATACCTTAGCCCAAAACTTCTTCAGCTTCGCAATTTTTTTAAAAAATGCAGTAAAAACAGGGATGGGTAGGAGATTCACTGCAATTAGAAGTTTGCCATGATCAGAATCTGGGCGGGAGCAACAGTTTCCAGAGCACACTGAGGACACAACTTGTTCAGCAAATTCCACTCCCCTTCCAGAAATACAAGAGATGACCAGGACACTACCCATCCTGGAAACTTTGTGGCCTAGGCTGACAATTCCTTCCCTCTTCTGATGTGATTCTCTCTGTGTCACAATGCTAATGCATTGAGCAGGACAAAAACAATTTCTCTTAGAACAAGATGACATATTTTTCAAGAATTCCAACTAAAACTATGTTCACCTGGCCCAATCAGAACCTGATTCATTTGCTCTGGCTTGACAGTTGGCAAAGCAAAACCCTTAAGAGCACAGGCAAGGGAAGCTGTTGCCAGTAAGTGCCTTGAAGTATATAAATAAAGCAGGGAAAGCAGCTGTGCTTCAGAGAGAGATTCCCCATGAAAGCTTCCCATTGTCACAATGGTGGGGACGGAAGCAACATACTCAAACTTAACATTTGCTACTCCTCCATAAGGAAAAGGAGAAGGCAGCAGCTGCTGGGAGAGAGGGAGATGGACAGGAGGGACCACTGCAGGAGCACTGCACACTCCAGGAATGTGGAAGCACTGTCCACTGCCATGGGGAACTCCCCAAGCACTGGGAACCTGTTGCTTGGGAGTCAACTCACAGACTTGCCCTGCACCTAGGACCTGCTTTAGAGGCCTTCCCCAGCTAAGTTGGCAGAACACCAGAGACAGGGTCTTCTCATCTGCGGCACCTCAACTGGGGAATGGCCTCCACAGAGAGGTTTGCTGTACTTCAGGCATGAAGCAGAAAGTTTTTTTATTCTCCCAAGACTTCTGCTGATTTCCTTTTGCCTCCCCCAGCTTCTCTCTGCTGGATGCATCTCCACTGGAACTGAAGAAAGGCTGCTGGTTTTAGTTAAACTGATATTCATGCTGTTTTTATACTTCATGGTTGATTGTTATAGTTTCTGCCACTTAGTGTAGTTTTTTGGGTCATGGGGAGAATGCAGAGAAGAACTGCTTAAAACAAAGAAGTACTGTAAGAAGCTCGAGAAGAAGATGAATGGGCTGATCACGCGGAGGAAGAAAGGGGAAAGGAAGGCAAGAAGGCTATGCCATGGAAAAGAGGTGGGAGTAAGCTGATGGGACCCTCAGAGGAGATGACCTACCCTGGGCACTCCTGCGTATGAACAGAGAAAGTGCCCTTTCTTCTTTAAAAAAATCAGTATTCAAAACATGCCTTCCAGCACTTGTAATCAGTCTACACTAACCATGGATTTCCAGCGTGTTCCTACAAAACGATCTTTGTTATCTCACAAGTCTGCCACAAGTCTGCTGGCTGTCCTTCTACAACCAAAGCATCAACACTTATGCCACAATGGTTGTGCAACAGGTCCAGTGATCTTAACAGCACAGAAAAGAGGATTCCTGGAACTCCTGCCCTCCATTTTTTGTTTGTTTTTTGGTAGCCTCCAGGGATATCTAGCCTTGTTCCTTACTTCAGACAAACTCAGAATCAGTTCACACGCAGGATTTCCAGACTGCTCATCTCATCGCAGGCTGTTTTCCTCTTTTTTCCTCTTTCATAGGTGCTTGCAAGTGATGGAAAGTGTCAAAAGTGTCCTTGAGATAACTGACTAGCCCTCTCCCTTTATCAAGATAGCTGCATTCCCGCTGAATGAGTAAGTACTCTAGGCAGCTAAAGGATAAAGAACGCAGTGCGGTGAGACTCATCCTCATGAACCTGTCCGTTCATATCCATTTGTGAGGCTCTATCAACCTGGAGCCCTCTCTTTACCAGCCCCTCTCTGGCACTTTTAAGGCATTTACAGAGGTAGGTGGTTTCTCCTCTTCCAGGTGACAGCAGTTCTCCATCACTTCCAACACACCCATGTTTACACTGGGGGGGGGGGTGCCAGTAGCACTGAGAGCCCATCAGGGTATTTGCCAACCGACACTGCAGTCTTTAAAGCTCCATAAGCCGCCTCTCTGGAATTTCCTCAGTTGCCTGTTCACACCTTGCCTAGGCCTGGGCCATTTCCGCACGGCTTACCTCAACCTGGAATGCTGTGCAACATGCTGAAAAAACCGCGGAAGATCACATTTTCTCGTGCGAGTTTGGTGCGACGTTGTGCAACATCGCTCAAAACTTGCGTGAGAAAATGCAATCTTCCGTGTTTTTTTCGGCATGTTGCGCAGCATTCCGGGTTGAGGTAAGCCATGCGGAAACGGCCCTGATGTGGTTCAAGGATTCCCATCCTAGGAAAAATTATTAAGCAACCACAACAAAGTCAGGGAGGTAGAAAGATGCAGCCTTGAGAACAGTCAGGACTGTGGTCTTGAGTCTGATGCTGAGAGCAAGAGTGTACCAGCAACAAGTCTTCAGGAGAGAGGAGAGCACTAACGCTTGGCTCTTACTGAAGGGGAGAGAGCTGGCAGAAAGGCCAACCCCAAGCAGGATGTAACTAATACTTTGCTTGATAACATTTTTGCTTCTTATTAAATGTTGGTTTAGCAAGATAACAAATTCTTTGGAGTGATAATGGGATAGGAGAACAGCTGCCCTCCGAAAGAACACAGACTGCCCAGACTCCCGGTCTCTACTCTCACAGGGCCCCCCTCCAGCCGGCTGCTGCTTGCCTGGTGTCTGCAAAGAGCTTCAGTACATTGGCGTGAGCTTGACACACTGTCAATAAAAAAGACAATTTGCCTGTATTAAAAATCACACAGCATTTAAGAACATGTGGAACCAGCTGCTTAGCAATACTGCATTCTTCTGAAGGGGTTAGAAAGCAGCAGCTGCAAAAACAGATTTTGCTACACAGGGGTTGCAGAAGGGCTCGGCCTGGCAACCCTAGCTGCAAAAAAGACACTGTGCTGCTACTGAGAAGGCCCTCTCCCTGACTGGAAGCCAGAGGACCTAGAGAAGAGTGTCTCATGAAGAGCTACAAGGTGAGGCAAAGGTCCTTGGAATATCCTCGGACCATAGATGGCACGAGCAGCTATGGCTCCTAGAAGACACCAGCATCCCATGCAATCCCGTCGATGAATTCTGACTTCTAACAGGTGTATATCCCGCTCTTCCTACAAGATGACTAGGACAGCACATTTGAGGGACAATTAGATGGGAACCTGCCTAACGAGCTTCCACAGCCAAGCCAAGTGAAAGTTTGAGCCTGATTTTCCCATCTCCAGCCCCAGTACTCTTAGCTCACATCTCCACCACTCTGGCTTCTGCTCAAGGAACACCCCAATCCCTGCTCCAAGCTAGAATTCAGTTCCCAAATTATCCTGCTTTGCAGTACTGAACAATCATGTGGGTTCAAATAACACCTCTGCAGAGGTGATATGCTTACTGCATAAAGAAAGGTGATAGGCAGAACTAAATGACCAGGCCCGTTCGCATCTGAAGCCAGAGATCGGGAAGACACAAGCCCAGCTTCCCCAGGTGCCAAAGAGACACTATGACGTTGCCTTGTTTTAAGAGCTCTCAGCATTCACGTGCATTCCTTTGTTTAAAAAATAGTACCCTCCCGACAGAGAGAAATGGGTTGACTCTAACACAATTCCTCACAATTAAGCCTGTGTTTCAAAATGTTCTGAACTTACATCTTCAGCTATTTTCCACGGAAACCTTGCACACTGCAAAAGTTTTGGCGATATAATCTTGAAACAGATGGTCAGCAAAAAAAACTCTGGGGCAAACTATCTTTCAGGGAAAACCCTCTTCCATGAAAAAACTTCTCCTTGAGGGATCCCCAATAGGCTTTCAAGGAACACTCCCTGAAAACTGGGTGGCAGTTAGTGCTTCTTTGTTAGGGAGATGAACTGGGGGGGGGGGGTTATGGTCGCCCACTTCCATGAGTACCTCTGGGTGTCACTGTCTTTACCTGAGGCAGGAAAGTAATCTCTGTGTTAGAATAAGGCTCAGTTTCCAGCTTTATTAGAAGGACCAGCCAGAGAAATACCCTGGGAGGAACATGGCCCCAAGGAGAGAGGAAGCCATTCCTTCAGTGGGATGCAGGCATCCATAATCATTTGTCAGTGACACTTCACTCCGTACATTGGTTAGGTATTAATAGCCAGAGGTGGCTCATCACATTTAAAGGTTTAATATTTAAAAGGAACATTCTCCAGAACACAGAAAACCAATTCTTAGGCTCAGAGAATAAGCAACTACGCATATCTAGTTATTCTGTACTTTATACACAGCCAAATACAATTGTGATGGTGGAAAGCAAGAAGTGCTACAGTGGCCACTCCTGCCCTGCTTTCTAACAACTGTCAGCCAAAGTCTTGTGTAGGGTTTATTTTTAGGTTTGGTTTATTTTCTTTTAAACTGCCACAATCAACGATCATTACACAGCTTAAAATCAGTGCAACACTTTAAAGATTTACACATCAAGATATTTTGCGTCATAAAAAAGGACCACGGATGTGTTGTGTATTTTTTTAAAGGAGATAATGGATTCAATACAATTTGATGATTTAAAAATGCACCGTAATGTTTAAGCACCAGGAGGGATAAAAGCTGGAATCCTGTTCACATTCATAATATTATTCAGACACTGAGATACGGTGCACATGGTAATAGAAGCCAGATGTTTGCCTGGATACATATGCAATTCCATGCATTCCTTTTACAAAAGGCTTTGAGAGATTAGAAGATCAGTTTTTAAAAGTACCATACTACAAAGGAGCAGTGACGGCTTCCTAAAGTGTTGGGTTAAGTTGCTTGTTGCTCCATGAACTAGCTTTGCATCCATCAGCCACTGGATGAACAACCATTGTTATTCCTAGTTGGCCTTCTGCTCTCCTTTGGAAAGACAGTTTTTCTTCTAATACGGGGTGGTTATGGCAGTTACCAGGGTAGCAAAGGAAAACAGAGGCAAAGCACACTCAGGGTTATCTTCTGGTTCTTATCACTGGTTGCATGACATTCATTCATACAGAGTGATCCTAAGAAGAGTTATGTGTGTAATTGTAGTGATTTTAGGCTTGTTTCCTAATGATATAAAACTAAGAACAGGTACTCCAGTCTAAGCTAATGGATTTCAATGGGCTTAGACTGAAGTAACTCTTTGCACTGATAGTCAAATAGACTATCCATCCATCTATCCATCTGTACAATCAAATCCTGCTTTGGATAATCTGCATTATGGTTACACAGAAAAAAAATAAGGCATCAAATATAAGAGCAGAACATAAAAAAATATTTTAAAAAGTGAAAGTTCTGTTCATTTGACCCCAAAAGAAAAAATGAGCAAAATGCAGGATGTAGGCATCAAAACTTCAATAAACGCTAGCTGCAGGAAATCAGACCACTGTACTGAAATGAGGCCTCCAAAGCAATTGGCTCAAGAGGTTCCGACAGGTGAGAATTTAAAAGAAAAACTAAGGGCACTCTAGGCTTAGGGACAAAAGGAGGTGTTGGTGGGAAGGAGTAGAGACAATGGAGTAGGTAAGTGATAGATAGGTAAGTGATAGAACAGTGGCAGGTTAGCTGTTAGGAAAGAAATGAATTATACTTGCCTGCTTAAATCACAGCAAACAAAAAGCAAGACTTTTAAGAAGTGGAATCCTCTCTGGCTGAAAGGGCAACTCCTGCTTCAGAGATAATCAAGCATGTTGCAAACTCTGACACAAACACAATCATCCCCCAAAGTTTACCTTGTTTGAACACCCTCATTAACACATGAGGCAAGCTCCACATGAGATCACCCCAATATTCCTTTGTGAAATTAGTCTCAAGCATCACACCACGTTGGGCAGTTTGGCGTCTCATTGCAATGACCTGTGCTACAAGAACACTCCATTGCCACTTTCTGATGCTTTTGCCTCGTCCAACAACTAAATAATCTCATGTACCCATAAGATACACTCCGACCTAGATAGCCCAGGTAAGCCCAATGTTGTCAGATCTCGGAAGCTAAGCAGGGTCGGCATTGGTTAGTAATTGGATGGGAGACCTCCAACAAAGACCAGGTTGCAGGGGTAGGCAATGGGAAACCACCTCTGTTAATCTCTTCCCATGAAAACCCCACTAGGAGTTACCATATGTCAGATATGACTTGACAACACTCTCCACCACCACCACCACCACCATCCATAAGATGCAATACTTCTTGAGGTCATGGTCATTTGGATCACTAAATTGACCAACCTATTGTAAAGCATAGCACTGCTTGTGGTTTGTCTTTTCCCTGAGCCTGCAAAGTCCCATGTTGCGCACATAGCAGCATCTTCTCAAGAAGTAATTACATTAACTGATGGCAAGATTAGTTGCGTTTACAGGCAGACGTAAAAGGCACACAGAGACATCTAAGTAGCAAGTTTCAAATCAGAAATCTCAAACTGACTGATTATGCCTTTTAAAAGTTGGAGGCAGCAGATGACTAAAGGGCTATTAGGGCAGCAGCTGTGGAAAAAGTGATCTGTGTGAGAAAAGAGTAATTGTTAAAATCAGATGCATCCAGATTTGCCTAGAAACATCTGAAGCTTGTCAAACAATTAGCTCTCTGTTCACAGGAGGCAAGCTGCTGCTAATGCGTAACTTACACACAACTATACTATATTTTCCCACTGCTACTGACTCTGGGGATCTACTGTGGGGATCTAATTTGCAGGGTGGACATGATCTGAATGCACCTCCATCAGTAAACATGTGTGTTCTTCCCATCATCATCTGTTGACCAAGAATCTCCCCCAGGGAAAGACATGACTTGTAAGAGTAATTTAAGATAGGAGCCTGCAAATAAGCCCGGCATGTCCTTGCCCTTGCCATGATGACTTGGTATTTCTACATTTCTATTTCACACAATGCCCAATGCAGGCAGCAGCTGCATCTCAAGCAGGGGCCATCCCTTGCCTCCCATTGCAATCGATTCCAATTTTCAAAAATTACTGTTGGCATCAAGGTTGGCTAATAAGTGGCATTGACTGAAGATGACAAGGCTTGTAGGAACATGCAGGAGGATGGCCAACCTGGCGGTCTGTACTGTGTTTTTTTAGAACAGACACAAAATGTATAGACAGGAAATGGTTCCACTTCTTCTGTCAAAGCCAATCAGCAACAGTAGAAGAATGGTGGAGGGGGTTGCAATAACTACTTCAACCAGGTTTTCATTTGTTCTGGACACTTTCTTCAATAGCCACTGCAGTTGCTGGGAACAAAACAGATTTACAGGCTACATGGAGCACTGTAAATACCTAGACATGTATACAAATCTGTCCATTCTAAAATCACCTTGGAAGCAGACATTTTCAAGCTTTCCAAAAACAGCAGGAAGTTAGGAACCGGAGAAGTCAGGCAAATTTATTACATGTTCTTTAGAGTTCTCTAAAACAGAACCTTTTGGGCACCAGATCACGTTGTACATTTTAGAATTACCATTCTGTGATTTACCATTTGTTCATGTGGTTGCTTTATTATGTTACGTTAAAGACTGCGAACCTGTCTCAGATAGAGAGCTTATAATGAGCTTGCTAACCGCGGCAAGACAATGTGTGACGTACTGCTGGAAATCTTCTGTGGCCGCCAATATTAATGACTGGGTTTTGAGAGTATGGAAAATTGCTCTCACATCTAAAATGATACTGAAATAGAAGAACAAGCCAAGAAGATAAAAAGGCTGATAAATTCATGGGAAGATGGGCTTTGTTTGTAACGTCATGGAATAATAAGGTTAGCTATGTTTTATCTTCTTTTGTGTGTGTTTTTTTACCAACCTAATAAATGTTCCCTTTTGCATTTATTCTCCCTTTCCTATATTTCTTTTTAAAAAATAAAAAGAGCCCGAGAATAAGTTTTGCTGGATCTGACCCAAAGCCCATCTAGTCCAGCAGCCTCGACCACTGCTGTCTCCAGAGATCACCTTGTTCTTGTCCACAGAAGCGTCATTTAACCATCGTAGGTGTTAACAGACCATGAATTTGTCTGTTGAAGCTATTTAACTAGTAGCCATCACTATATCCTGTGACTGACAAATCCCTGTGACAACGGTTACTTACTGTCATAACAGGATTTGAGTCCAGTAGCACCTCAGAGACTAACAAAGCTCCCTTCTTCAGAAGAAGAAGGAGGGAGCTTTAACTCTTGAAACTTATACTCTGACAATTTCATTGGTGTTCAAGGCACCAACGGACTCTAATCCTGCTGTTCTACTGCATATCAACATGGGTATCTACCTGAAATTTACTGGCATAAGCTACTTATGCACTGCATAAATAAGTCCTTCTCTCTGGAGTTGCTTCTGAGAGGACGTGTCCTCAATACTATTTCAACTATGCACCACAAAACTACCTGGATTACTGAAGTCAAACAGTGAGTACGCTAAGAAAACAAGAAAGGGATGTTAGATGACTCCCACTCACAATTTTCTAGCTAGGTTTTCCAAGTTTCAACCATAGCTGGGCTTCCCCTCTGCCTATCCCATCCTTTTCCCCATTTGAAAAAAGACAAAATAATCTGAGTTATAGTTTTGATGGGTCACAGGATGAGTCTTCCTTCATCTTCAAAGAGAAATAGTAAAGAGGGGCACCTGACACACTATTCTGCCTGGGAATCTTCTATCCAGAAGACCCTTTTGCTTATAAAGTAGAGGTGTATGTGGAGAAGAGGGGTCTAGGTTAGATGGTGAAAAAAAGAAGAGGATTCAGGCAAAAGCCAAGAAGTAATGAAGGAGTCAGGGAGGCTTGCTAAACAAATCAGCCATGAAGAAGACAAGGAGGACGAAGTTGCCACCAGCACAGGCTAGCAGCATGCCAAGAGTTCCAACTTGTGGTAGGATGTTCGCACACATGAGTGAAGTAGGTAAACACAAAATCAAGTCATTATCCTGGTTGCTTCATGAGATCAAGAATCTCTAGGTGACCCAACTGAGACGCTGCTTTTTCAAAACAAAAATTAGACGCTATTCAGGACGCAGTTTTTCTTTTTCGTTTCAATTTGCTACTGAGCTATAAAAAAGCAACCAAGGTACAGGCTGGCAACTAAACTAGCCGTGAGGTGTAGTCCAATCCAATCTGGCCCAGGTCTAATGCAATTCTTGGCCACAGCACTCCAAACACCAAGCAGCCATTCTGCAGCCTCTGCAGTGGGAGTTAGATGTTTAAACCAGAACATAAGAGGGAGAACACAAAATGGTTTAATCACATTAATGATAAAAATGTCATCAAAGAATGACCTTTTGACTGGAGATGCATTCTGGAAAGAGATGAAAGAATCTGCTATCCCACTTTACTGCCTACCTAAAATGAGGAAATCAATACCGCATCAAATTCTGAGCAAACAACACTTGATGGTTGTTGTGGGTTTTCCGGGCTGTATTGCCGTGGTCTTGGCATTGTAGTTCCTGACGTTTCGCCAGCAGCTGTGGCTGGCATCTTCAGAGGTGTAGCACCAAAAGACAGAGATCTCTCAGTGTCACAGTGTGGAAAAGATGTAGGTTATTTGAGCAGATACAAATAACCTACATCTTTTCCACACTGTGACACTGAGAGATCTCTGTCTTTTGGTGCTACACCTCTGAAGATGCCAGCCACAGCTGCTGGCGAAACGTCAGGAACTACAATGCCAAGACCACGGCAATACAGCCCGGAAAACCCACAACAACCATCGTTCTCCGGCCGTGAAAGCCTTCGACAATACATCAAACAACACTTGATTTTCTATTATTCTGACATGGTCACATGATACATCAATGAAGTGGGTAGCAATACAAGAACCCAGCAACCAGATTACACAATTCCCTTTTGCCCCTAAGTCCAGCTCCCATCTTGTTAGGATGGGAGATTTGTCCGGTGCTGCCAGTCTCTGTGCCGTCCATCCCACCTTTGCAGGAAAAGCGGTCAGCAGTGCCACACTCACCCGCTGCCTACAGCAGACCAGGGGCAGCCTTACCTTCTCCCCAAGAGGGCAGTGGGTATGATCAAGGAACAGCCTGGCTGGCACAAGGCCTCCAGCAGCCTGGGCCTGGAGAAAGCAGGCCCAACCCACCTGCAGTAGCCCTGGGATCCAGGGCAGTCTTACATCTCCCCAAGGAAGGCAGCAGGCATGGCCAGGAATGGCCTGGCTAGGAAGAAGCCTCCAACAGCTTGAGTCTGGAGGAAACAGGCCCCAGGACAGCAGGCAATCCAGATGTGTGGCCTGGGCAGCCTACCCAGGAAGTGGGTGGGTAAACTAGCCTTGGATGAGCTGGATGGGAAGGAACCAGGAGGGCTGAAAGGCTGATGCACCAGCTGATAGGCTGGAGAGAGGGCCATTCAGGGAGGCCAGGGAGGGACTGGAAGGAGATTGGCGGGGCAGGAGAAGGAATCCTCTATATAAGTGAGTTCTTGAGAGTGCTGAGGGGGTGGTTGGGAGGTGGCTTTGGAGAGGCTGACTTCCTCAGCTAGGAGAAGGAACAAGGTGGTGTAATTTCTTTCCCTGGCCCATCTGAGGCCACCCACCAATGGCAACCAGCAGGACAGTGGAGGGCTGGCTGGGGGCATTCACGAGGGAGGAGCCTCAGAATACTGGAAAAAAGATGCACTATTGCAGCCAGGTGACAGAAGAGCTTTAGGGCCAAGGTGCCAATGGTCTAGAGGTCCATGGATCAGTTCTGAAGGTGCCTGATGCAGCAATGTCTGCTGGAGAAAAGCAGGCTGGTGTTGGTCAATGAAACTTCTTGCGACCCTCCAATGGACATTGTCTTGAACTCCATGGAAGGGAAGGTGGGATGCTGATGTAATACTAAATAATTAAACTCTGATGCATACAGACAATCTGACTTCCAACACAGCTGATTCCAAAGATGCAGAAATGTGCATGCACACACACACTCTGCTACTCAGAGTATGTGTGTGCATGATGGATACAGATGCAAAAAGCCTTTGAACTTCTTCACCTGATGTGGGACCAGCAAGAGAGACTTAGTCCATATCACCCCTTCTGAAGATGCCCCTCAGCTGCTCACTTCCCTTTCCAAACGAAGACAATAGGAAACGAAGAGTAGCTGGTTTGTTGCCTGGGAAGGCGCTGCCCATATTGGGGCCCTTCAAAATGCACCTCCTCTCAAAAACTGGTTACCGATGTAAGATGCAGAGATGCTACAAGATTAGGGGGTAGGGAGTCCTCAACTGTGCTATGTTTATGCAAGGAAGACTTATCACCATACCAGTTACTGAGGTGGAAGTAGGCCAATCTGGGATCTCTCTCTCTCTCTGGATCTGCATGGGGGCTCTGTTTCTCTCATCAGGCCCTGTTACGTGCTCTCCCTTTCAGGATCATTTAATCTGCCACAACTAGAACTCAGGTATTCTCCATGGTTGCCCATGAAATATGGAACAGTCTTCCACAGCTGATTAGGAGGACACCTTCTCTCCAGATTTTGGGCAAGTGCTGTAAAGCTGAACTGCACAGGAGGGCATTTGTGAGTATTTGAATGGAAATTTGAACTGATTCTCGTATTCACATGCAAATCTCTGTAGATTTAACTATGTCACATGCATACAGTTAAACAACTAGGATGTCTTTCACTAGGTGGCTGCACAATTCTCTTGTCCCACCCCAAAGAAAACAGGCTGTAATTTTCAGGTCTCCTCTCTCTCTGTCCCTTTGTTTCTCTCTCTCTCTCTGACACATACATGCACACGTTCCCTGCTTGACTTGGAGATACGGCAAAAAAAAAAAAAACGCTTCTCAAAATTTACACAGAAATATCAAAAATTCTCCCACTACCTTCTGCTAACAGGAAAAAGAAGGAATGATATACTTTTCTTTTCCTTTGAAACAAGAGGGTTTGAAATACTGTACGATATACATAATGCAAGGCAGAGTATTCAAAATTCTAAATTAGTGCTTAAAAGTATCCTGCCATTTGATGACATGCCCTAAAAAGGCACAGCATTCTCCCTTCGAGTTCCTGCCTTACCTGCCTTACAGCTGCTTGAAGTTTGCACAAATTAGTGCAAAGTCCCAGATGACACTGCCGATCTTCCAGCAGGTGGAATCTAACAAAGCAACACAAAGCATTCCACAGAACAAGGAGTCCATTCCCCTGACTCAAAATAACGATCCACAAGCTCAGCTAATGGGCAGAGCTTGTGCTTGTTAAAAGTCCACAGCCAAGTCCCACAGGCCACAAAGGCATAGTGTCTTGCCCTAAGCTTCCTTCATATGTGAAAAAAATGAAATCACCACCATAATGTAACAACTCAGTGTCCCAGAGCACATTCTCTTCAAAACAGGATTTTTTTGTTATGGAGGGCTGGGGGAGGGGGGGGGCTGACCTGCAGGCGCTTTCACTCAAGGAGAATTCTGGAGAACAATGCTGACAGGCCAACTCTCCATAGCCTTTTACAAAGGCTCTGGTTTACCAATCCAGCATGCTAAAACCTTCCAGATCTCTCTCTCTGTCTTTCTTTCTCCCCCGCCCCGCCCCACTCCCCCTTCTCATGATGTGACCAAAGTACGATAGCCTCAGTTTTGTCATTTTAACTTCTAGGGAGAATTCAGGCTTGATTTGATCTAGTACCCACTTATCTGTCTTTTTAGCCATCCATGGTATCTGCAAAACTCTCCTCCAGCACCACATTTCAAATGAATCAATTTTCTTCCTGTCAGCTTGGATATACACCTTAACGTGGTGAGGGGGTGAGACTGGTGATTCCAGGGACAAGCCCCTTCACTCCTGCATCAAAATCAGCTGACTGATCTTGCCTTCGGAGAGGAGGGGCTATATCTCAAGAGTAAGGACTGCCCCACTCCTACGACCACTGGAGAAGTGAATGTTCCAATGTTGGTGGGAGCGGAGGAACTCTTGAAAGTTAGCCACTGGGCAGCAGCTGTAGTGGAAGGTGACACTGGGGAAGAATCTTTCACAGACAATGACAGTGTCACTTCAACTAACCCTGGTTAGTACGGCCAGAAAACGGCAATGGTAAACCACCTCTGCTAATCTCTTACCTTGAAAACCCTATGATATCTATGCAGATGCAATCTGTCACCTGCTTCGAGGATTCAGTAACTGGCCCTAGGCTAAACCTCTCCTTCACTAACAACCAGGTGAGCATTCTGGGACTCAGAATGCTCCTCTCCTCAGCCAGCCACATTCCATCTACCCACTTCACTGCTATGTCCACTATTACCAGTAGGGTCACCACCCTACCTCCCCTGCCCCACTCCCCTTGCCAGAAGAAAAAGAACATCAAAGCTAGGTCTGACCTACAGTTTTTCTACAGAAACCAGGATGTAGGAGACAAGGAATCACAGCACAGAAAAAAAGAGAGAGACAGCAGACCTGATAGGTCAACCAGGCAGGGACAATTAATTGGGAAGTGGGGGAGGGATTGGCATAAGAGATCTTGCGGTAAAGAAAGCAAAGTACTTTGAGACATTAAACCTCAATATAGCAAAAAGGTGAACAAACAAAAATAAATTGATGGTTTTAGATGTCAGATCCCTTTCATCTTGCCTCTTTGATCCAGGAGCAGCAGGCAATTATCCCAGTCTGCACAAATTTATACTCCTTTCTAAGGCATGCCATTATCAGCGCTTTAACCAAAGCATTAAAAGCCACAGATTGTCTAGTTGTGACATTCAAGCTAGACCCAGACACATGTGCCATGGCACCTAAAGGGGGGCTGCAACGCTACTGAAGGGAATTTGCCTGTTTAAGAACCCTGTGAACTGCTTCTAAAACAGGCCACACAGCAAACTTCTCACCAAAATGGGCGGCCCTGGCAAACACTATAAACAGCCTTCAGTATCCCAAGCACCATTTGGATGGAACATGACCAAGATCTATTTCAGTCACCATTCTTTCCCCAACAGTGGTCAGTGACAAATGGAATAAGACAGAAACTGCCCTACTCAGAATCTGGTAACCAGAGATAGACTGCCTGTATATGGAGGTCCCATTTAACTATCATGGCTAATAGCCCTAGATTAATTTAGGAATGCATCTGTCTTTTTAAAGAAATCACCTAAGCTGACTGCTGCTGCAACTTCAAACAGTAGTGGATTCTACAAGCTCATTTAAGCATAATGAAAAAGGGCTTCCTTCTCCTAATCCTGAACCAGTGGCACTCGGTGACTCGAAGTTATGAGAGGGAACAGAATCTGTGTCCACTGTTACCAATTTTCAATTTTACAAGCCTCTAATGTCATCCTTACTTGTCTTATTTCTAAACCAGAGATGTCCCAGATCATTTCGCCTTTTCACACAAAGAAAATTCTGTCCTCTTCCTCTCCAACTTGCATGTTAAGAAATTACCAAGAATTCATACAAGCATTATGGAAGCAGCCCGGACAATATCCCAGACTCTCCATTTCCCACGCTCCTAAACAGATAATGTGCTTCATCATGTCTGCCTGCACACAGTCTTTCAAGGTTCATGTGTGTATACAGAATTAACTGTTCCATGCAAGAAAAAATTAATTTTCTTTCTTTCCCTCTTACAAATAGGTCTGTTTGTTTTCTGCCATGTGTCAAGTATATACTAGTTTTCTTATCAGCAGCTAAAATACAAGGTGTACTTTAAAACTAGCACACAGGCTATTAAAAATGAATGTGTGCTCCAGCAAAAACTCACACAAAACAGCTTGAAACCAATATCCAAGGTTGCCTAACCCTTTAAGGCAACGAACAGTCTGGGTCCAGAAGTTTTGTGTTCATGTGTATCCTTGCATTTGGCAAAGAAATGAATTTACAAGAAGAAGGGAGGAAAACTCTTACCTGATAAAAGAGAAAAAAACGTACAATGAAATGTCATCATGAAGCCCATTCCAACAGATGCCATTCCATCCATCCAAGATTGCAGCAGTGAGGAAAAGGAAGGGGGTGGGGAGAGAACAGAAATTGATTAGTTTTTTGTTCACTGAGTTATATTTTCTGCCAAATGTATAGATCATAGGTTTTTTTAAAAAAAATCCAAACTAACAAATTCAACAGTATTTATTTAGCATTTTCCAGAAACTACTAGGAGAGCAATTTATAAATTGTAGAGAAGCTTCTTGTTTTAGGATTGTCTTTTTTCCCCCTAAAGCAAGGTAACTGTGTGCCAGATGCTTCTTTAATTCACTGCTCATTTAGATCTGCAAACAAACTTCAAGGAGAACAAAGCTTTAATAATAAGTTTCTGTGTGTCACATTATCAGGAAACTAGTAGTAGAAATGACATAAAGGGAGACGGCAGCAGCTCTATAGAACCTCTCTCTTTAAATTATTTGTTTCCAGCTCAGTATTGTGCTTCAGGTGAATTGAGCGAGACACGTAATGGACCACCAGAGTGCCAGCTCCCATCTGAGTCCGCCTGAAAGCGTCACTGGAGGCCCTGCTCCATGTGCCCTCCAAACTGAGGCAGTTTGCTATGCAGGAAGATGGTTTTCTGCCATGATGCCTCACTCTGGAATGTTCTCCCATAATCCTCCACCTGGAGAAAAAACACGTAACCTTTTGATAAAGATTTTTTAAAAATATCCTACGTATTTGCTTATCGTTGATTTGGCTCGCCTTCTAATGTTTTTTATTAGCCACCTGTGCTGTTTTATGCTATCTTGTGCTGCTTTTACTGTTTTATGGTGAATAGTGTTTAACTGTTTAGGTTATGTTATGGAATTTTATTTGTGTAACACCTTGTTTCTGTTACTGGCTTAATTTTTTTGGTGGGAGATGACTTGGGAGCAAATTTGCCGTGTTCAAGGTATAAATATTTGCAATAAACCAACAGATGGAATAGTTGCTTGCAAGAATTTAGAGAGTATATGTGTGTGCATGCGCGCATACATGCACACAAAGCTGGAGGTGCATCAAATGGAAGCTTTGCCACTGTAGAAGTAAAATAATCTCCTTTAGCCTTTTTTTCTATTTTCTCAGTATCTTCTACAGCTTTCCCTTTTCAGCTCTTCAAATGACCTCAGCAGCTAATCCACCAGAGAGGTTCACTGAAAGCTGAACAAAATTTCCCCCGAGAGTTCTGAAATCCCAGCAAGCCTGTTCTGGAATATCACCAGATAGAAAGTCTACTTACTTTGGGCAAAGGCACAGGACATTCACTGGTGGAAAGCATGTCCTGACACTCTGGGAAACAACTAGCCAATTCTCTTTCCATTATGAGGAACAATGGCAGAAGCACGGTGAGCTTGGTTTTTTTCCAACCACACCCAGCGCTACAAACAATGTGAAGCATGTCCTGGTGGCAAAGAAGAAAACTGCAATCTACTTCATTCCTTTGACAACCTCACAAATGACAGTTCTCAAGATTGTGCTCAGCTTGCCGTTCCATTCCAGTGAGAAGAATCTTTCCTCACACTTGCTACTCTAGACCCTTTAAACTGGAGATTCCAGATATGGAGTCTTCTACCTGCAAAGCAGGGTTATGGCTCCTTTTTGTAGAAAGCTGCCTTATACCAAGTTGATTTATTGCTGATCTAGCTCATTATGGTCGACTCTGTAAGGGGCAATTCTGCTTGGATCGTCAACATTTGTTACCTGAACTCCTTTAAGTGGGGATGCCGAGGATTAAGCCCATTTGGTGTAATGGTTAAGAGCGGCAGGACTCTAATTTGGAGAACCAGGTTCGATTCCCCACTCCTCTGCTTGAAGCCAGTTGGGTGACCTTGGGTCAGTCACAGCTCCTCAGAGCTCTCTCAGCCCCACCCACCTCACAGGGTGATTGTCATGAGGATAATAGTACACTTTGTAAACCGCTCTGAGTGGGCATTAAGTCGTCCTGAATGGTGGTATATAAATCGAATGTTATTATTATTACCATGTTTAATTTGCAAACTCTTATTTAGGCAGGAGCAGCTGGAAGCGAGTTGCATGTCTCAGACCTCAGGAGTCAATGGCAAAAAGGCAGAGACTGAGCCTATGCACTTGACTACACATTCCACATGTGCCAGAGGTACCAAACTAATGAGACCTGGCCTTCAACAATGGGCGAGAAATACATGGAGTACTCTGTAAAGCTTACCTGTGAAAACTGGATCATGGCCTTGGCCACTACAGCACAGTAATTTTATGGAGGAGCTGTTTCTGGGCAAGATGTGAACATGGAAACATGGTTCCAGTGACATCTAAAGTTGGATCAAGGCCTATTCCACTAAGTTTCATAACATCCTAGCCCAAACTTATCCAGACTTAGTTGCTGTCACTGGGAGAAGAGCCAGACGGTTCTGTGCCTTTCAGTGATGCAGCCAGAGAAACCCAGGGAAGATTCCACTGTCCTATCATAGCTCTTTGTTGCTGTATACATTGGCATTACTAACCACTCTCCTTCTCACTTTCATCTGGTAACACTGGGAACGGACAAGGAGCACTGAAAAATAGACACAGCCCCTCCCCCTACAACCTGTTCTACTTGATAAATTACTTTTGCCAAAAAGATTTCAATTTCCTAATTGCCTGTGTCAGAATTCAGGAAACCTAGTGCCTGAGATCCATCCAACTTAGTTCACTGGTAGACCAAACAGTCTGTCCTTTATTGCCCTCTGGGCAATTTGGCATGTTTCTTCCAGCCCTTTTCCTATTGTATAATCATAGCATCATGCCACCATTCCTACCAGCACCTTTTCATTCCTTCTCACTGCCTTCAGGCCCAACTCCTTACACCTAGCAGTCACCCCAAAATCTCATCCAAAGAAACATTTGCAAAGTGAAACAGAAAGTTCCTTTGCAAGGAAAAAAATCTAAGCAATTGCAAGAAAAGCCCAGTTTCTTCAGAAGACTGGTGACCTTTGTCCCAAGGATTACACACCTTGCAAATTTATATCCAAGAAGTTACACACTGAATGCAGCTAACCATTGGGAATACTGAGAGGCATTAAATTAACCAAGGGCCAGAGGAATGCTAAGATTTTTCTTTCTACTAAAGAAGAAATACATGATGAGCAAATGATGGCTGGTTTTGCAAATGAGGACAGGCACGATTCTCTTGTGAATGGCGGCGCCTCACCCCTCTGACCAAAGTCTCATCTCCGCACCAAAAGGCCAGCTGAGCCTATTTCCATTGGCAAGGCTTTACAGCAGCATTCTGGCCGATATCAGCCAATGAGATTCCGCAGACAGCATTTGCTGTTTCAACTGTCATCAGTGCCCCACCACTTGTATAGAATATAAAACACACGTATTGCACTACAGCGGTCAGAATGATCTCAAGAATGCCAGACAAAGGGCTCATTCCGCCAACAGCACAAGGCTCCCATTCACCAGTCAGGAGCACCCACAAGCAAAATTGTTTTTCATGGCCGAAGTGACAGCCTGAGCAGGCACTGCAGGGCATGGAATTATCCTCTAAGCTGATTCACGAAGGACAAGGAAAGGCACTGGAGGAAGAGCTTGAATCACCAGCACCCTCTAGAGGCTCCTGGCAAACTGTTTCAGGAAAGCGAGATTCAAATCACCCAACAGGCCCTGTGAAAACTGCCCCCCCCCCCCCACTACTTACTGCCTACCGTTTTAGGGGATTGCAGACACGCCAGCCACACCCTCCACAGTATGGTAGTTTACTGATCAGTCCAATGTTTCCAACTGCTATTGCCAGGGGTCAAATACTGTTAAATACATCACGAGTCCAAGAATGGCAGTGAGTGGGAACCAGCTTTCCTTTTTTAAAATGGCATAATCTGGGTTCATTTGCTGGAATGAGAACTGCTTGCCCTGCTTGCCAACCTAGCAGCATAGCAAAGCTTCTCCTGACGGCCCCCTACAGTTACTCAAGAAACACCTTCAAACAGGAAGGTCTGGCATGCTACTTACTTAGCAAAGCAGCCTTTTTAAGTTGACTTAGTAAAGGCTGTTTCTAAGTTCATTTTTAAAGACATTTGTAACTGCTGGCAGTTGACAAAAGCCAAAAAGAAAAACTGATCACTCACATTTACAGAAACCTCATCTAACGTTGCGGTTTTTTAAAGTTAATGACATTGTTTCACAATAAGTTTACTAATTTTATTATCAAACCTGTTGATGATTAAAGTACCTTTTATGTGATTCCAATAAAACGAAGCCTTTAAAAATACCTGAAAAATAGCTGACAATAGTTGGCTGACAAGTCAACTGACCAAATCTTTTCGCCCAATCAGTCATGGGATGCAACCCTATAAACTGGTTTACTATATTAACTAACTTATCAAACAGGAAATCACTAGTTCAAATCTTATAGAATCACAGGGTTGGAAGGTACCTCCAGGGTCATCTAGTCCAATTCCCAACACAGTGCAAGAAATTGACAACTACTCCCCCACCACCACCACACACACACACGCTCCAAAGGAAAGCCCACCACATCCCAAGGAAGCCGGTTCCACTGAGAGTCCGCTCCGTCAGAATGTTCTTCCTAACATTTAGCCAAAAACTCTTTTGATTTAATTTCGACCCACTGGTTCTGGTCCGACCTTCTGGGGCAATGGAAAACAACTCCGTGCCATCCTTTATATGACAGCCTTTCAAGTACTTGAAGATGGTTATCATATCACCTCTCAGTTGTTTTCTGAGAGGTGATATCATCTTCGTTACCCGTTCCAGCTTGTCTATATCTTTCTTAAACTGTGGTGCCCCAAACTGAACACAATACTCTACGTAAAGTCTAACCAGAGCAGAGTAGAGTGAATCAGTGATACCATCACTTCGCGTTGATCTGAACACTATGCTTCTGCTGATACAGTGCAAAATCACATTTGCCTTTTTAGCTACCACATCACACTGCTGACTCATGTTCAGTGTATGGTCACCTAAGACCCCTAGATCCTTTTCACACATACTACTGCCAAGGCAAGTCTCCTCAATCCTATAATTATGCATTTGACGTTTTCTACCTAAATGCAGAACTTTACATTTATCTTCGTTGAAATTCATTTCATTTGTTGTCGAAGGCTTTCACGGCCGGAGAACGATGGTTGTTGTGGATTTTCCGGGCTGTATAGCCGTGGTCTTGGGCTATCCAAGACCACGGCTATACAGCCCGGAAAATCCACAACAACCATCATTTCATTTGTTTTAGCCCAGTTTTCCAGCCTGTCAAGATCATCCTGTATCCTGATTCTCTTCCATATTTGCTACCCCTCCCAATTTAGTATCATCTGCAAATAAGCATTCCCTCTTCATCCACATTTATAAAAAGGTGGAACAGAACATGTCCCAGGACCAATCCCTGAGGCACTTCACTTGTCACTCTTCTCCAAGAGGATGAGGAACCATTAACAAGCACTCTTTATCTCAGCCACAAATGATGCGCTAAGGAGCCCACTAGTTATTCAGCCTCACTCTTACTGCAATCTTTGTTGCTCCGTTCCATACAGAACATTTAATTAACAGTAGTACCTCTCTGTGTATTCTATGTGCAAATCCATGGGACAGAGGATATTCCAACATGGAACATGTTTCAGTTATTATTTTTTTCAGTGCTTTATTTTCCATGGAAGAATGTCCATTTCTGAAGATTATTTCACAAAACTTGTAACAATAAATTGATGTCATTTCCAACACACTATCAAACAAGCCTGGACAGTTTTGAAGTTGAAATAATATTTGTCAGGTGATTATCACAAGGAATTGTGTGACGGACCGCATGTATGTTTTATTGATTTGTAAACAGAGAGAGGGGAAAATAAAGCCGCAACTATATATAATCCCAATTAAAAATGAATTTGTGAATTTGCCTGATTGGTCAAAATCAAACCAAAGCCAAAGTTCTATTTACTTCCATTTAGCTCTTCTCACATGGTAGAAAAGAATATTGTAATAACCAATCTGATATGGCGCTAATAAGAAATTCAAGTGATGAGGTATGCCAGTGTCTTCAGTGGACATTAATTAAATTTTGTTGAAACATATCTGAACAGACAACCACATCTAGAGCATTTCATGCACAGTTCTTCGGGCATGCTAAAATTAGTGAGTCAACAGTGCCTTTGTTTTCTGTCCTTACTTAAAATTGGGACTTCAGAGATCTTGATACACATATTGGTACAATGATATAGCGATTTAACATTTAATTGCCAACTTAAAAAAAAATTAAAAGCCAGGGGAGGAAAAAATTAAAATGGCAGGGGAGGAAATAGCCACTGAGGGAGAGTGTCATGAAAAATGGCTGTCATGTGAATCAGAAAATATGAATTTCCCCACCCAAATGGCAGTCATCCTGGCTTTATTTCAATCTTTCCCAAAATTGCAGAGCAAAGCAGGTTTGAAGAAGATCAGATAACACATGTGGAAATGGACACTGGGTACTTTTTTAACTACACATAAATCAAAATAAACATGCTAAATTAGGTCATGCTCTATTTAGAGCACTGAGGTATGTTCTAATTCTAATTTTTGGGTGGGTGCCTTTATAAAAAGGGGAGTCTCTCACTGATAAAAGTTCATGTATGTCACAAGAGCCTCACCTCCATTCAGAAGTACAGAAGGATCATCCACAATAATAATTTACATTCTGCTTAATCTATGGGAATCCTGGGACGTGACCTAGAAAAGGGTTCTTTGATTTCCACATTTGCCAGACACCAAAAAGACTAGGGGGAAATAAGCTTGCAGTGTTCCAAAGCCATCCATGGTATCAATATGTCTTTCTCCTCCATATTTTGCTTCTGTAATTAATGTTTGGGTACAAAGAATGGCTCCCTTGTTCGTTCGGTGCATCACGAAGCACAAGCTGCAAGCCAAGTCCTCTGCAAAGCTAAGGAAGCTGCCGCTGAAGCCGGGAACAATGGGCACAACAAGGTTCGCCTTTGTGTTCCGCAGCCCCCTCCATTACAATCAGCATTTAACAGCGTTGTCCTTAATTGCAAGTTTATGAACTCCACATAAAAACAAAATCAAGGATTCCTTCTGTTTCAGGGTCAATATGCAAAGGATAGAGGGACAGAGTTCAGAGGGGAAAAAACGTCTGGAGAAGACAAGAAATAAGCCACTTTGATCGCCACACACACTTATGTCTGCCATAAAGTTTCATATGATTGTATAATCTCTATGCCTGCACATGGTAAATACAGCATGTAAGACATGCCAGACTATGGAAGAACAACTTGATTTTCAAAGAAAACAGGCAAGCTCTTTGCACGGCTAAACACAGACACAAAAATCTGCCACGAATTTAGACTGTGCACCATGCCCCACAAATATCCAAACCATCCACTCCACAAGGCACACAAACAACCAAAACCATGGTTGGTGTGGGTTTTCCGGGCTGTATTGCCGTGGTCTTGGCATTGTAGTTCCTGACGTTTCGCCAGCAGCTGTGGCTGGCATCTTCAGAGGTGCTACACCTCTGAAGATGCCAGCCACAGCTGCTGGCGAAACGTCAGGAACTACAATGCCAAGACCACGGCAATACAGCCCGGAAAACCCACAACAACCATCGTTCTCTGGCCGTGAAAGCCTTCGACAATACAACCAAAACCATGTTTCTCCGGACCAGGCTTTATTTCTAACATCTTATAATCCTTTCTGTCTAACGTTCAGAACAGCTTGCATGAAGCTCCTCTTGTGGCCTCCTTTCCAGGTATGGTTGAGTTTCACACCTCCGTAGCTCTCACTGAAGCATCAGGTGATCCTAGGTGGATTCCTGAGCCCATTTTTGTCCACCGCAGAAGCACACAAGCTACCAATTGGCACAGACCTCATCAGACAGTTATCATAAAGGGTTGAATTGGAAGGAAGCAGGTATATAAGTTCTATGAAGGCTGGAAGTATACTAGATGGATGCACAACAGCATATCTCACACAGGAAAAGGCAAAGTTTTTCCAGAGGGTGTTCAGTGATAGTTCTTGACTTTATAGCACCTTTAAACAGAGGACAGTGAAAGTCATAGCCATTAAACTTTTAAAAATGTAATACTTGGCTCTTATATGCACCTCAAAGATATGATTTGGCTAAAATCTTTGCAACAGGCATTGAAGGTAGATTAGTATTATTACCCCATACTGCAAGGTGCACAGAGAGAGCTCAAGGGATCTTGTCTAAGGCTACCAAATGTGTTCACTGCTGAGGCAAGAATCGGAGACTTTCCATATGAAAGCACAGCTCATTATCTGTACTATCATGTGTTCCCATGACTTGAAAGTCATTGAGTAGAAAGCACCTTACAGAAAATTTCTCAGCCAACTAGAGGACTGAGGAAACGTACCATTTAGCTGTCCAACAAGCAAATCTCCTCCTTCCATATGAACGTGGAACAAATGAGCAGAAATGCTCCACACGGTACAAAAAACTATGGGGGGGGGGGAGAATACCACCAAAATGCTCATGAAGACAACTGAAGCTTCAAGGTCCAATTCCACCAGATTCAGCCCCCACCCAGACCAATTTGCTGGAAGCCTGAATCACCACAGTTTGGGGAGAAGGCCCATAACTCCATTCCTCTCATACTGGATATGAAAGGTAAGGTGAAGGTCACAGCTATGGCCAAAGGCACAAACAATACAAAATATGAGCCCACACTAATCCACCCTTTAAGAATCTGCTCATCTTCAAGGAACAAGGCAATGGTCTCACCAGCCATTTAAAGCTCAAGCTTCTAAACAACCGCTAGCACAACTTATGGAAGCTTCTGCCACATTAAATCTGTTAGTCTTTAAGGAGATACAAGAGTCTTTGGGACAATGACAACCACACTCATATAGGAATATGCCTCTTAAAAGCCATGCCAAAAGCTACAAACTCTTCCTTTCTCCCAGAAGTAACTCTTTCCTCCAAATCTGGCACACCTCCAAAGTACAAAAGACGAGCTTCTTATCTCGCCCAACTTCTTTTTAATTTGACTTAATAACACAGGTTATTCCAAAGCTGTTATTATCAAAGGGAACATTCCAGGATTGATAGGGCCTTGACGAGGGCTTCTTGCCTGAAGAGTGCATTTTCAGTGGGAGACAGTGACTGAAAATGATTTCAGGGGGATGGGAAGAGGCCAGGAACAGCTGCCAAGTAAAGGGTTGGTTCCAAGTTTTTCTGGAAGTGCTTTGTGGGCAGGCAGTTGAATAGAGTCCTATACAACCAGCGGCTCTGGCATTTAATTATTTCCGGGTTTTTTCCTACCCGTCAATTCTTTGGCTGTGTATTACGGTTCTGCTGGCACCAAAAAAAATGTCAGTCTGACATTCATTTCCATCTCCTCTGAACACAAACATATCTCTATGAATCTCCATTTCTTAAAGGTTCCAAACTCTTGTGCTGGAGAAGATCTTGAAAATGAGAAGTGTAGCAGCCAACCTGGAGAAACACCAGACTGAAGACACAAAACCTACTGAGTCGGAGGCAGAGGGAGGACTCAAAACAGCTTTGGATCAAGCCACACCTGGAAGACATTTTAAGTCACTGATGTTCTCAAGTAAACAGAATCATGAGTAGGACACAAAGGAAGTACACAAGAGAAATTTATAGGCTCTCAGTGATGGATCATGTCCCACCCACATTGCAGAGAACTTGAAAAGCACGAGCATAAGTTGGAAAATTTTAACACAAACTAGGTAAATCAACGCATCATCTTCCTTGCTATTTACAGTAAGTTTTCAATCTCTTGTACATCTCTGTTCTGTACTCCAACAAAAGTGACATCTGAGCGACAGGTACATTTTTGTGACAAATCAGGGCAAGCAGAGAAAAACAGTGTTGCACTTATCTGTAATTGTTGTTCATCGAAGTCTTCCATGCAGGCACACATGGGACTGCGCCTGCGCAGGCCTGCCGATTCAGAGGTTACATTAGTTGAAAATCCACTAAGGGGCGCTCTCGCCCTCCATTGCACATGTGCAGCTGTTTTCCCACCAAAACGGCCTCTAGGAGGGCGGAGCGCTCCCAGATACCCTCAGTTCCTTGAAGAGATTCTTGCTGATCATTGCAGATAAGTTGGATCTTTACTTCTACCTTGTTGACTTGATAGCTATGTTGGAGAAATCTCTTTTTAAGCACAGTACTCAGTGCAATGGAAAAATGACCAGAACAGACCGTCATTTGTTGTGTTTGATGTGCCTAGGGGAAACCCATAACATCCAATCATGTCGGCACTGTCTTAATTTCGCTCCTAAGGCAAGGGCAGAGAGAGATGGCAGCCTGAAAGCCTCCCTGTGGAAGAGAGCATTGGATGCAGCAAAAACTCCAGCCGAGGCAAAGAAAGCTGCCTAGGCCAGTGGGTCCGAGGCCTCGGATCTGACACCAACTCCAGCACCAGCCTCAACTCTGAGATAGAGCATGTCAGGTGCAAAGACCCAATGGAGCCGAGCTCCACTGGACTCCTCGGAGGCTGTGAAGCGATGGGATCCAAAATGAACGGGTTCGAGGACACCCAGGCCCCGAGAGCCTTCAACTCCCACCATTGATGCGGGTCCAATGGAACTGACCCTGGAACCGTCCTTTTTTTTTTTTGAAAAATTTTTTTATTGGGTTAGAACATTTTTATTTTTACATTACAATCAATTTTCCCCTAATTTTTCGTTTCTAACCCCCTCCCTTTCCCCCCCTTTTGTTGACTTCCAACAGCTTTCCCACCCTCTGTCCCTTTTCCCTTACTTCTATTAAATTCCTCCGTCTAAAACAGATATACATTCTCCATTATATTAAGCAGTGCATCATTAACTCCTTTAATTATTATACACCCAAACTATACGTCTTTAGATAAACAATTTATCCCATTTTCCAGTTTTGAATAATTCTATATAAACCTATAAAAATATATAAACCATAAAAATTTCCCACATTTAAATCAAACAATTTGATTTATTCTCTATATATTACTCATTTCTACTTTTTATGGTAATTCTATATAACTCCTCAGATACTCAATCAATTTAACTCTTCTATACATTCAGTTTGGTGCATATAAATCTTGTCAAAGAAAGAAAATATTGTTGGTTAGTCAATCCTCATATTTAAACCTTATCATTAATTATTCTCTATCAGTTGACCTATACATATCTATATATATCTCAATCAATTAATCTAACTGCTTATAAATTCACATTTCTCTTCCTCCCCCGGTAAAGTCACCCCTCTCTTTTATACTTTTATTATATTTCAGTAGTTCTCAAACTGCCACAGTTTTCCTCCCACCTCCCATTTCTTCTCCAGGTATTGTTTCAGCTTCTCCCAGTCTGTGTTGAACTGCCCTGAGTCCAGATCTCTCAGTTTTCTTGTCATCTTGTCCATTTCAGCCATATACAGCAATTTGTAGATCCAATCTTCAATAGTTGGTACTTCTTGTACTTTCCATTTCTGCGCATACAAAAGTCTAGCTGCTGCAGTCATATAAAAGATCAACGTCCTATGATGGGCTGGAATTCCCTCCATTCCCAAGTTTAGCAGCAGGAGTTCTGGGTTCTTATTTATTTGAAACTGTAAAATTTCACTCATTTCTCTTATTATTTCCCCCCAGAACTGCCTAGCTACCTCACACGACCACCACATATGATAGAGGGAGCCCTCATGTTTCTTACATTTCCAGCATTTATTAGAAGTATTCAAATTCCCTAGCGCAATCTTCTTTGGCGTCATGTACCAACGATAGAGGACACCCAGGCCCCGAGAGCCTTCAACTCCCACCATTGATGCGGGTCCAATGGAACTGACCCTGGAACCGTCCTGATCAGATCCAGTGACTGAAACTTTAGCTGAAAATCCCTCTAGTGAATTTTCAGCTAAAGTAACCTCTGAATCAGCGGGACTGCACAGGAAGACTGACGATGAACTGTAGGTACAAGAGAGATTATTCAAGAAAACACAACAATTTCAAGCACATGAAATGAAACCTAAAAGATCAACCAGTTGCATATAGGTTACTGAAATCCAAAATTTTATGGATCTAAAGATTACAGGCTATACAGATGTTCTATACCCTCCTGAAGATCATAAAAAATTGGACTCTCTTTGGGTCTAAAGTCCAGGAAACTTAAGATATGTTTTCAAGCAGAGGATATGGACCTTCAATCACCATTTGAGAACAGAGAATAGCAGAACTAGACTGGTATACGCTGAAACCACTCCGTTTTTATATGAAAGATGTGCCCAACATGAGCATAATTCTTAGGCACAACTAAGCTCTCTCACACTTCTCCAGTTCTCATGAATTAATGATTTTTACACAGCTATTCCTGTTTTTATAAAAGAAACATTCATCTCTTCTCAAAGATCTGAAGAACGGACTATCGGATGGTCTTCTAGCCTACATGGTAGGACATAAAGATAGTGAAGCGTAATCCAGAAGCAAAAGAATAAAAATAATAGTTCCTTACTCCAACCTTGTTCAGAAAGAATACTTAGAGCTCAGGTAAGGGCTTAACAGTTTAGAGGGTTTCTTGGTTTGTAAGGTCACCAACACAAAGAAATCATCATCTGAAGGAGTACAATATGTAGGCTAGACAGACAATCCCTTTTTCTGAGAGGAAGCGTTGTAGAGATTGGACCTTTGGACACTTACCGTGAAGGGTCCTTCTCCTCTGAGGTCAGGAGGACATCTTGGGTGTTTCCCACTATCCTATCAGGGAGGCAGGAAGTAGAATTTTCTTCTTCTTCCGCTAGTAGGTGGGACCACCCTCTCTGTCCTCAGTTCAGGTGACTCCCCTCAGCAGTATATATCCTTGTGTCCGATCACCTGTAACACCTAACATAAAGGTCCTTCAGATACAGACAAGAAAGGTTACACCAGAAGAAATAGTTCAAGACACGCAGCCAAACGGCGGAGAATAGGTAGTATGAAAGAAAAAGGATGGGAAAAACTCTGTCACGTCCTTGAATCTCTGAAGATCTTGGGAGGGCAAGATGTTCTCCTGACCTCAGAGGAGAAGGACCCTTCACGGTAAGTGTCCAAAGGTCCATTCTCCCTCTGAGGCAGAGGACATCTTGGGTGTTCCCAAAGCAGTGCACTATTCTTTGGGTGGGACAAGATCTTCACCCTCCACTACGTGTTGTAGCACCATCTTTCGAAGGCTGCATCGGCTGAAGAGTAAGTGTGTAAACGATAATGTTTTATGAAGATAGAAAACGAAGACCAGGTGGCGGCTCTGCATATTTCCTCTATTGAGGCGTTTCTTTGAAGAGCTGCATTGGTTGCAGTGCTTCTCACCGAATGTGCTGTGATCCCTTTAGGAACGTCCAATTTGAGTGCCTTGTACGCTTCCTTAATGCAGGTTTTGACACTGTGAGCAATTGCCGCCTGTGACATGCGTTGTCCGAGCTTGGGTGGTGCGATATTTATGAAGAGAGATTCTGTTTGGCAGATGTGCTCTGTCCTAATCAGGTACGCTTTGAGAGTTCTCCTCACATCGAGGGTATGCCACTCGTGTTCCTTAGCGTGTCTTGGGTTAGGACAAAAAGAAGGCAAGTTGATTTCTTGAGAGCAATGAAATGTTGAATATGCATTAGGTAGAAAGGTTGGATCAGTTCGCAACATAACTTTATCCTTGTGAAAAATGCAGAGGTCTGATCGAACAGAAAAGGCACTCAGTTCAGAAACACGACACACTGATGTTATTGCTATTAGGAAGATGGTTTTTCGAGCTGCTAATATGGTCTTGATTATCTGTGGGTGATAGCCCATCAAGGAAAGACGTTCCCATTCAATTTCCACCCTGTTAGCGACAGCCACTCTGGGTAAGGATGCCATATTGGCCCTTGCTGTAGAAGGTCCGGCTGTGAAGGGAGATGGAATGGAGGCATGCTGGACAGAAGCTGACTGGAAGAAAACCAAGGTCTCCTTGGCCACCATGGTGCTATTAGTATCACAGTCGCCTTCTGTTCCCTTATATTTCTTAGCAGCCTGGGCAGCATTGGAAGAGGGGGGAAGGTATATAAGTAGCCCCCTCGGCCATTGTGAGGTCAGGGCGTCGATGCCTTTCGCCTCTTGATGCAAGTATCTGGAAAAGAATCTTGGAACCTGTCAATTTAGATGCGAGGCGAACAGGTCTACCTTCGCGGTTCCAAAGTGGGCTGCGATGAAGAGAATGACTTCCCTGTTGAGAGCCCACTCCCCTGGGTGAAGATGCTCCCGACTCAGCCAGTCCATCTGAACGTTGTATACACCTTTGATGTGTTCCGCTTGGATTGATAGGAGATTCTTCTCTGCCCAGCTGATAATCCTGTTTTCTTCTCATTGTAGCCGTGACAATCTCGCCCCCCCTTGTTTGTTGATATACATCTTTGCAGCTATATTGTCTGTTCGGATCAGGACATGTGATTGATAGATCTCATTGTCGAACGTGTTTAGTGCTAGGGAAATGGTTCTCATCTGCAGGGCATGATCGGTAGAGACTGTTCTTTCTCTGTCCAGAGTCCTTGGATTAGGGACCCATTCAAAGTGGCTGCCCAATTCTGAAGACTTGCATCCATAAATATCTGAATGTAAGTTGGTGTGAGAAAACTCCTGCCTTGTTTCAAATTAGATTCTATCGTCCAACATTTTAGACTTTCTTTGATAACTTTGATAACTTTGTTATCCAAAGATAACTCAGTGAGTAGACACAAAAGTTGTTTGATGATGTTCAATGTCATCTGCTTGGTCTTGTTGATTTTTTCCTTGTGGAGGAAGAAGCATCCCTTCTATGAGTATCTATTGTCAGTCCCAGATGTTGAAGGTCATAGGGAGCATTTGGACGTGTTTATCAAGAAACCGTACTTCTTCAGGAACTGAAGTATGTGTGTGTATCTTGATGAGAGGACTCTCTCAATTTGGATCTTATTAAGGTATCGTCCAGGTATGGATGAAGGTGGAAGCCCATTTCCCGGAGTCGGACAATAGGTACAATGAGAAGTTTGGTGAAGACTCTCGGGGCCATGGCAAGTCCGAAGGGCAGTGCCTGAAACTGTAGATGAATGTCCCCTACACAGAATCTCAGGAACTGTCGGTGAGCCACGGCAATAAGAACGTGAAGATACGCTTCCGTAAAATCTAAGGATGTTAAGAACTCTTCTTCCTGAAGAGCCTCTGCTATGGAGCGAAGAGTCTCCATCCGGAAATGGCATAACTTGAATTGGCTCACGTATTTTAAGTCCAATACAGCTCTCCAGTCCCCATTCCTCTTTGGGACTGTGATGAAAATAGAGTACACACCTCTTCCCTTTTCATTTGGGGGAACTGGTTCGACAGCCTCGATATCTATGAGGTGGTGTATGGCCTTGATTGTGATGGTGCATCTGTGTGGGTTTCTTTTCAGAGGCGAAATTAGGAAGCGCTCTGGTGGAAGCGAGTAAAATTCTATTAAGTAGCCACTGGATACTACTTCTCTGGCCCAGGTATCCGCCTTGGACTCCAACCATGCTTGCCGAAAGAGAAGTAGTCTTCCTCCCACCGAAGCCTCCTGTGAGTCAGGGCTTCTGGCATTTATCCTCCAATTCGTGCCTTCTGGAGCGGTTTAGCTGTTGTCTCTGTGATCTGGCCTGAAAGTTACCTCTGTGTGACTGGTTCCTCTGAAAGATCCAAGTGTGCTTGGTATCTTTTCAACTCCTGGATAGAGTATGTTGGGATCTGAATGGTTGGTAGCCAAAGGACCGTCTCTCTGTTCTTTTAAGAGATCTTGGAAGGGCCTTTTTCTTGTCCTTAGTTTCTACTAGGATCTTATTCAGTTGTTCCCCCAAAAGCTTACCACCCAGGAATGGATAAGACATGAGGATGGTCTTGGCCTGAATATCAGCCGGCCAGGCCCAAAGCCAAAAAAGGTGTCTCGCCGAGGTCACAGAAGCCATTGCTCTGAAAACGAATGACATGGTGTCCAGCGTGGCATTGGCTGTAAAGGTGTTAGCCTTAAGAATTCTATTGGCTCCCTCTCAAAGTTGTTTGCTATTGCTTGGTAGGAGTTCCATCAACCTCCTGACCCACACTACTGAGGCCCTGGAAACAATAGATGCTATGGCAGAGGCTTTGATCGCCATAGCCATTGCCTCATGTGCTCTTCTCAGGGCCCTGTCTCCCTTTTTATCCAGGCCATCTTTGATGGACCCTTGGCCATCTTCTGAAAGTAAGCCGTGAGACTGAAGAGCTGTCACTGGAGCATCCACAATCAGCACCTGTAATAACTCAGAGGCAAGGTTAGGCAATGCGTACAGTTTTTTGAGAGAATTAGGGAACTGTTTATGAGTTGTTGGCATTACCCATTCCGCCCTCAGCTGCCTCTCGAAGTACTCAGGGAAAGGGAAGACTTTGGCCTTTTCTTCCAATCAAGGGAAGAATTCCCTGTTCCCTTTGGGTCTGATCCTAGATTTCTCTGATTTGGGGTCTAGTGCTGCCAGGGTTTTGGACAAAAGATACTGAAAGTCCTCAGCCTAAAAGAGCCTGTTGGACTGCTCTGCCTTGCATGCTTCGTCCTCCTCCTCTTCCTCAGTTAGAATGTCCCCATCATCTGAGCCCTCGCTGGGAGATGACCCTTCTTCCAGCTAACTAACTGACTTATCTGTCTGCTTGCTGACAGTCTTTCTGGAAGCCTTAGTGGGCCATGGATTGCCTGTTTCCCGACTAGGAGGGTTATTTTCTGGACACGAGGAAGAAGGGTCGCTACTGGGCCATTGAGTCTCCGCATGGCAAATGGACAAGATCTCTTCCCTCATGGTTTGTCTAATGGCCGCCAATATTCCTGGGGATAGGCCACTACAGGAAGCACTTACGGAGACCTCCTGGTCAATTCGGCTGGAGCTCTGGCTTTCTCTGTTGTTCTCGGGTCAATTTTCTCCCGCTGGGAGATTGGCAAGCACGTTGTTGGACTCGCGTGGGAGAACTCCTGCCACCACTGCGTTTCCCGCCAAAGACGAGCTCTGCCGATTAGCGCCGCCTTCAGCTGGCTGGATGGGGCACACAGCCTTTCCAGGCTCCCACTTATAAAGATGGGGCTGTTTAGAGGGCCTGGGCTCAGCCAAAGAGTACTCCTTGCCAGGGGACCACGGAAGCCTTGTAGGCATGCTGGCGCCAGCCGGGTCTGTTCCCGGCATCGGTAGGACGGCTCCGTGGGAACGACCCAATGCATGCTCCAAAAAACTGTCTTCGGAGTCTGATGACTCCCTGGACGTTATGGATCCTCTTCCAAGTTCTCCTCATCCAAGGGAATCGAGGTAGAAAGAAAAGGAGAAGAGATGAAAAGGTCAACGATAAAAGTAAGCAAGAAAAAGAACAGGAAGGAAGTTGTAGATAAAGCTGTGAAAAAAGGTCTAGGGCAGTGATAGGTTAGCAGAGCTAACTAAAGTAGAACTGCTCTCCCCGGAGGCAGGAAAGAACTGAGGACAGAGAGGGTGGTCCCACCTACTAGAGGAAGAGGAAGAAAATTCTACTTCCTGCCTCCCCGATAGGATGGGACACCCAAGATGTCCTCCGCCTCAAAGGGAGAAGCAACAAGTATCACATTTTTAAGACAATGTTAGGGGCATACAAAGTGAATCCCAGGGACAATCAGAGATCAAGACTGCCATTTTAGCTTCTTCAAGTATGCCATTGAAGAATAAATTACCAGAGAAAACTCCCTCATCCAATTCATTAATATTCCTCAATATTTCCTTTGGAGGTGAAACTCTTAAATCAAATCCCAATTAAAGTCTCATTCCCAGTTCCATTGGCCACACTAATACCAGGGTTGACAGCTGCCCTCTCAGGAATCAGAGAAGGTAGGCTCTGGCTACTTGCCTAGCAGCTGTTTTCTCTTCAAAACAAACAAACAAACTTCTGCATTTACACTATATTTTTATCTCAGGATTAGGAAACCAGTGATCTGGCCTCAAATCCCCCCTGCAGAATCTCACTATTCACATATACCTTTCCAAGAGATAGAGCCCTGAAGTTCCAGGCAAGCCGCCATCAACTATGATCTCCCTCCCTTTCCCAGCACAGGTCATGCAGTGTACTGGTGTGGGTTCCTTTCCATTTTTATGTAGGCTGTTAGGAAAAGAATGCAAAGGTGGGGAGGACTTCACCACCTTCCTCCAGCACTCGTCTTGAAAAGTCCTCCAATCACAACAGCGGCTAACCGTTATACCTTGTTGGCACTGGAAACATGAAATTTGCTAATTCAGTTCTGCTTTAGCTCCAGACATTAATGTGAAAGCCTGGGAAGAGACTGGGCAGGGGGCGGGGAGGACTCTTTTTTTTCAATATCACAATGGAAAGAATTTGATGTTTTGGGGAGCTCTTAAAGAAAATCTCTTTTGAAATTAGTGAAATGATTTAAAAAACAAGTTCATATTCAAAATATGTAAATTTTTATGTAAGACAATCTACAGCATTAGGTAATAACTTGTGTGTATACTAGACATATCTATACCTATAAAAGGCAAGCCGTGTTCCAGACAACTCACCTCTTATCCCAGAGCACAGGCCCCTAGTGGAGATAAGAAGTGAGACCTCAGCAACAGAGCTTGCCAAGGAGACTGCTGTGCTTCCCACCTCACTTACTTGGCTGGGATCCTGCTGCAGTAGGGCGCCTGCCTCCTCCCTCCAGCGCTTCCCACCTCTCTAGTTACCCAGTTCAGCCCCAATGGGGCTAAATCTGGCTGCTGCTGGGCACAAGAGCGCACTAGGGCACCTACCTCCCCTCCCAACAGCACTCCCCGCCTCTCCAGTCACTCAATTCTGCCCTCAAGGAAACAGAGGCCATGTCTCCCTCCCATTCATTTGCCGGGCCCGTTCCTTCACAGACCAGGTCTTCCACCCCTTTCTTGGTTGGGCTGGTACACCTGGAACCGCAGAGGCCAGGTCTACCTGCCATGGTTCTGCCAGACAGGTAGACCTGCCCTCTGTAATCCTGGAGGCCAGGGCCCTTTTCACACTACTTATGCGCTTCTGGAACATCACAAAATGTAGCTCAAAAACTGCGGAAGATAGCATCTTCTCGCGAGAGTTTTGCGCAACATCGCACAAAACTCTCGCGAGAACGGACCTTTGGACACTGACCGTGAAGGGTCCTTCTCCTCTGAGGAAAGGAGGACATCTTGGGTGATTCCCACCATCCAATCAGGGAGGCAGGAACTAACTTTCTTCCTCTTCCTGTCTAGCCTGTGGGACCACCCTCTCTTCAGTTCAGGTGACTCCACAAAGCAGTAACATTGAATTTATCATTCAGCAACTGTCAATACTGAGAGAAAAAACACCTGTTGCATCAACATGTACTGTAAATAAAGCATAACCCGGAGGAGGAAGAAGAATGAGGCAGCAGGATAGAGAAGGACGGAGACCCGGGGAGGGCAAGATGTCCTCCTTTCCTCAGAGGAGAAGGACCCTTCACGGTAAGTGTCCAAAGGTTCGTTCTCCCTCTGAGGCGGAGGACATCTTGGGTGCTCCCAAAGCAGTTTCCAGTTTCCTCCCTCCTGGTTAGTCTTAAGAGTTAAAAAGTCCAAAGACACCGGCAAATTTGCGCCCTTTATACATTACCCATCTGACAGGGAAAGGCAGGGCTAAATCCTGTTGTAAAGGCAGGGCTAAATCCAAAGGGGAAAGGCCTGCTGTAAAATCTCCAGCCAGGAGTTTGGCGTGGGCACATTCACGTGGTGCCAGGGGTTAAGGAGATTCCTGGAATCTTTATAGGGCCAAGGTGCTTCTGACTGGCAAAGTAACAGGATGGCCGACAGGATTGCAGGAGACAGGCTATTGTCAGGGTCACTCACGGTTTCCTCAGGCCCATCTCGGCTGGAGCTCTGCGCGGTGCCTCTTTGTTCCAGATGATCTTCTCCCGCCGGGAGAATGGCAACCGCGTCCTCGGGTTTGCGCGGGAAAGATTCTGCCGCTGCAGCGTTTCCCACCGAAATGGAGCTCCACCAATCAGCGTTGCCCTCAGCCAGCTGGATGGGGCACGCTACCGTTTCTGCCTCCTGGCGATCAAGACGGGGCCGTTTTGGAGGCTTAGGTTCAGCCTGAGACTTTTTCTTGCCGGGGGGCCGTGCAAGCCTTGGAGGATTGCCGGCGCCGGCCGGTTGCATTTCCGCCGTCGGCAGGATGGTTCCATGTGAGCAACATGCTGTCGGTTCTAAGAAGCTGTCTTCTGAGTCCAAAGACTCCCTAGATGCCATGGCTCCTTTTGCCTTTTTTCCCCTCAAGAGAGGGAAAAAAGGAAAGTGAAAGTAAGAAGACAAAGAACAGGAGGCACAGTAAAAAAGTGCAGTCAATAGTAGAAAGAATTAGGCAACAGAAAAGATTAAGGCACTGTAAAAGAAATCTAGCAGAAGCTAAGCAGAATAGATAGACTAAGAGTTAAGAATGGAATGTAGGTAGCAGAGCTAGCCTAGCATAGAACTGCTCTCCCCGGAGGCAGGAAAGAACTGAAGAGAGGGTGGTCCCACAGGCTAGACAGGAAGAGGAAGAAAGTTAGTTCCTGCCTCCCTGATTGGATGGTGGGAATCACCCAAGATGTCCTCCGCCTCAGAGAGAGAAGACGCTATCTTCTGCGTTTTTTGCGCTAAATTTCGCAATGTTCCAGAAGCACGTAAGTAGTGTGAAAAGGGCCCAGGTCTAGTGCTCATAGGCTTGCTGGGCTGGTAGACCTGGCGTCCATATTCACAGGGGCCAGGTCTACATCCCATTCTTTTACATGGCCAGTAGACTTGGCCTCCACAGGTTCAGAGGCCATATCTAGATCTCTTTCCCTTGCTGAGCTGGTAGACCTGGCCTCTGGACCTGTGGAGGTCATATCTACACCCTTACAGCACTCCCCACCTCTGCAGGAGCCAGATTCGGCCCCAATCAGGGCCGAATCGGGTAGCTGTGGGGCACAAGAGAGTGCCAGGGAGCTTGCCGCCCTCCGGCAGCTCTCCCTGCTTGTCCAGCCACCAGATTCTGCCCCAATCAGGACTGAATTGGTGGGCTGCAGAGCACAGGAGCACACTAGGGGGGTTGCCAGCCCCCAACAGCACTCCCTGCCTCTCCAGCTGCCCAATTCTACCCCAACTGGGGCTGAATCGGGCATCTGCGGAGAGCAGGAGCACACCAGGGGACTTGCCTCCCTCTCACAGCAGCGCTCCACACCTCTGCATCCTGCTGTGTGCTGCTGGAGAGCACCAGGGCCCTTGCTGCCACTCCCTCCCCATGTTCCTGCTCTGCAGCCAGCTGCTGGGTGCAGGAGCACACCAAGGCCCTAGCTGCCCCCTTGCAGTGCTCCCCACCTCTCTAGCTGCCCGATTCTGCCCCAATCAGGGCCAAATTGGGCATCTGTGGGGAGCAGGAACTTGCCAGGGCCCTTGCTCTCCCCCCCCCAGCACTCCTTGACTCTGCAGCTGGCTGTGGGGCACAGGAGCGTGCCAGGGCTCTTGCTGCCCCCCCTGCCGTGCTCCCTACCTCTCCAGTCACCCAATCCCGCCCCAATCGGCGCCAAATTGGGTGTCTGCAGGGAGTAGGAGTGCATCATGGCACTTGCCACCCCCAGCAGCTCTCCCAGCCTCTGGAGCCACCTGATGCAGGCCATGGAGTCAGTGGAAAGGCCCAGCACAGTTGCACCACTCTCCCAAGGCCCCCACGTCAGGGCCCTGCCACATCAGTTTTCTAGAGCCCTTTGTATTCTTTCCCCACAATAGGATTTGTTGCTAGTTTGATATATTCATTGTTTAAGAGTAGCTAGTTCACAATCAATTTGCTATAGTAGTAATACAGTACTGAAGAGTTTTCAATCTGATCAAATTTTCCAATATCCAAATATGCTGTTAGTCTTATTATACCTGTATGATACTGTTTCTATTCAAGCAAGGTGGATAAAAATCAATGCTATTTTTTAAAAAAATTAAAAATTGGTTTTTTTTAATTTAAATCAGATTTTTTAATTTAAATCGAATTTTTTTAATAAAATGTTTTTGAGGAAAAATCTAAAGATAGTTTTCTCTTTAAGATACATCATAGTCCAAAGATTATCATCATGAAATAAGGATTAGCTTTTAATTACGTAGAATGAGGATATATATTCCTGCAATGTTTAAATATTTTGGTAAAGGAATTCCATTAATCCATTCACAATGTCATGCTCTTCCAGAGGTTTCTGTAAGATGATTGGGTAATTTTTCTATCTAGAAGATATTATCACAGGCAGGGCCGGCGCGCCCATTGCGGCCAGGTAGGCGGTGGCCTCAGGTGCGGGGTGCTGGAGGGAGTGCTGGAGGAGGCGCGGGGGGCGGGAGTGTGCGCCACAGAGCTGCAGCCTCCTATCCCTCCTGCCCTGCGCCGCTGCCGCCGCCAGCACACACCCCTGGCCGGGCGCAGCAGCCGCGGGCAGGCGTCTGCAGCGGCACAGGCAACCGAGCGGGAAAGCTCGGAGGCCACCCGCGCACCATCACAGCTGCCCGCCGCTGCAATCACACGCTCCCATGATGACATCATCACACATGCCGGTGCGTGCGCATGTATGCATGCGCGCGAGGGCGCCCGGCCGGCCGGGAGCGCCAAAAACCCTGGTGCCACCCCTGATCACAGGTGCATGGTTTTACAGTTCTCAAAACTGTGAATTTGTGTCTGCAGAGATCACATGTCTCTTCACAGCAAAAAAGTTATAAAATAAGCATACACAGCAGAGAAAAATACATTAATCCCATTGTTCCTTTGCAAATCTTTATACACAGAACCAACCCCTTACCTCTTAAATGCTAAATTTCAAAAAATTCAATGAATAGGAGATTGCTGGGAGTAGAATAGATCTGCACAAGAAACTTGTGTGAGGAGTCTTTATGTAGAAAAGAATAAGTATACAGAAAACCATGATTTAACTCTAGTCTTACTGGCTAGTGATTTAAATTGATTCGATTTAAATCAAATCCACCCTGTATTCAAGTAACACACTCGCTTTTGTTTACTAAAGTTGTTTACTATTTTCTGCTTTATTTTTTCCAACCTCTCAGATGAGAGTAAGATACGTATGCTAAGGTAGTAGAAGGGGTGAGAAATGTCAGGGCTTATTCTCAATTACCAGTTATATTCAATTTTGCTTATAGAAAACGAAGGCACTTATACTTCTAAATTCAATAAACACATGAAATAGTACCATATTATATGTTAACTAGATTATGAATTATGCATTTTATGTTGCTAAAGCAGTCAAAAAAAGTTTTGATTTGATACCAAAAAAGTATTGCATGCATTCTATTTTTCCCCTAAACTTCCTTTTTTTCCTAGAAAAAAACCCCTATTTTCCTCCATAGCTTCAATGTTTCCAGAAATTTTTATAGCCCTGCTCAAAGGATTCTGTAATATCCCAGCATCCTATCACATAAGTAGAACTTTTACTGGCCAAAGGTGAACACATAGTGTGGTTTATGACAAACGAGCCTACACTCAAGCTACATCAAATGACCATCATAAGACTTATTGGGGTGAAGGTATAGGGAGGCCAAGGGGGTGGGGGATGAGGGGCATCAGCCTCTGTCAGTGAATTACTTCTAAGGCAACCATCCCCAAAGTCCCACCTACAAGATGTTAAGACTGCCAAAATCACGTTAGAAAGATTCAAAGCAAGGGCTGATTTCTGTTTCTTATACAACTAACACAACAAAGATTCATTGTGGTGTAGGGGAGTGTCAGAGAGACCCAGGTTTGAATCCCTACACTGCCACGGAAGCTTGCTGGGTGATGATACCATGGAGGAGAGGAGAATGATATAAGCTGCTCTGGGTACTCACTGAGGAGAAAGGTAGGATACAAATAAAGTAAATAAAACACTGAAAGGAAAAAACCATCACCTCTTAAGGACTTACATGGGCACATCTTGAGAAATTAGATCTATAGTTTAAAACTTTAAAATGTAAACCACTTTGATTGCTATAGCTGAAGGGATAGCCCAACAGATAATATCCAGAGACATATATGTTTCCTACTTTCCAACTTCAGATTTCCTCCTGTCAGCCATTTCCTTCTCCCCCCACTACCACCAGGGAGCTTTTTCTTTAAATTGTCAATTAAATATATTGATATAACAATCTGAGTAACATGTTCTTCAACTTCCCAGCATTCATTTGTTTAAAGTATCTGTCCTCTTTCATTGCAGAGATATAAGGGGAAAGACATGTGTCCATAATAAAAGGGGTTAGAGGCTTACTTTAAAAAACAAACAAACTCAGTGAACTTGATACAGAGATTGTTTTAACGTTGTATTGATACAATGATGTTGAAATGCTAATTGTTTAAAAAAGATGAAAAAATCCCAGTGGCTCAAGGGAGAGGGGATTGCTGCTGCCCAGGGACTGAGGTAGGGAAACTGTGTATCAGCAACTGAAACAACAACTAAAATCCACATAAGCCAGTTCCCATGTAGAAACCATCAAAACGAAGTCTGGGAACTGGAACATCTTTCAAGGCTGCCACAAACCAGATCATCTCTGTCACACACTTGTTCCATGCTCCCTATCTTGCTGTGTCAATGATAGTTACCTGGCAAGTGGATCTACAATTTGTGGCAACGATCTAAGCTCTATTAGCAATACCATAAGAAAAAAAACTGCAGCAGGAAATTGGGCAAAAGATAAAAGAACCAAAGAAAAAAGAACAGGGCAGTCACAGTGAAGGCAAGATGACTCAAAGATGACATCCAATATAGTCTACGGATATGATCCATGAAGCTCAGGGATCTAATGCCAGGATCATGCCATATTGTGGCGTTTTAGAATCTGGGAAACCAACAGTTTTATTAAACCTTTGCAAACATCACATTTCCAGTTCAATAGATGATCCACAAATATCAAAATAACTCAATGTCTTTCCAAATCAGTCATTTCATTCTATGTTCAACATGACATGAAGCTGCCTTACACTGAAACAGAGTCTTGTTCCATCAAGTCAATATTGGCTACTCCAACCAGCAGCGGCTTTCCAGGTTCTCAGGCAGAGAAAGGTCTTTCACATCACCTCCTAACTGATCCTTTTAACCGGAGGTGCCAGGAAGTGAACCCAAGAGCATGCCAAGCAACTGCTCTTCCACTGAGCCACAGCCCCTCCCCTTGCACAAGATCTGCAATCCCACAATTCTGTAGGAAACAAAGCCCTTATGAAAGACAATGTAGATGAGCCAGAAAACTGAGAATGTGATGTGTTGTGGTACTGTTAAAAAAACAACGTGGGCCAACTGCTTTTCAAATACAAAACATACTGCTGCAGTAGAAAAGGGCAAGAGTCCAGTAGTACCTATAAGACTAACAAAATACATGGTAGGATATGAACTTTCGTGAGTCACAGCTCATTTCTTCAGATACAGCTAGAATGCGAGTCCATCTGTCCTTGTATCTTGGTGAGTGGAGTGATTTCAGATGCTGAATGACAATAGCAGGTAAGTGACAAAAGCCTGTGAATGACAATAGCAAGTATAATTGATTAGGGTGGGGTGTGCAGAGGAGGGGTGGGTGTGCAGAAAGCAGCATTGGCATTAAGACAGGAAGACTAGGTCTCAATTTAATCCAAGAGGATGAATTGTCTTGAGCTTCATTATCAATGGCAATTCAGCAGTCTCTTTTTCTAATCTCCCTTTGAAATTCCTCTGCAGGATCAAGAGATGCTAGCTAGGGAAGACAGCAGAATTTGGCAGGAGATACCAGGATGAACATTATATAATTTAAGGGAGTGAAACAGGCTTGAAAACAAGCATATTGGTTTGCAAGCAGAAGGTGCAGGATAACGCCTAACTTCTATGGGTATAGAAATACTTTAAAGACCAACAAGATATCCAAGGTATAAACTTAAGCTCCCTTCATCAGAAGCTTTACTCTCTCAAGCTTACACACTGAAAATCTTGTTGGTCTTTTAAGGTACTACTGGTGTCAAATCTTGCTCTTCTACTGCAAACCAACGCAGCTGAAACTATGTATAACGTCTCAGGTAGCAGGATCAGGAGAAAACTTCTCTGCCCAAAACCCCAAAGAGCTGCTACCTCTCAGAGTAGACAATACTAAACTACTTGAATCAATAATACGGCTTGATATAAAGTAGCTGCATGCATGTTCAATGTATGTGGGGTTGGGGGAAGAAACTCATTAGATCCACAGCAATGATACAGAAGGAGGGTGTCATAAATGAATTTCTAGTTCTGGCCAAAAAAAAGTATAATGGACTCTATGCACATAGTTGTTATCCCACCATTCTATTCCAAGAAATACTCAAGGTAGCATAAAATAAATAACTGAAATACAGTTCCCATAAAAACAACAATACATCCAAATCAGTAATTCATCATTAATATCTAAAATATTATCTGCAGCAAACACATCAATGAGAAATAGAGTATAATAGAGTCAGTGCAGTAGGCTAAAAATATACAAATTTAAATCGTTTAAAAGCAAGACACAAACAGAACTTCAGAAAAGTACATTCTCTTAAAGAACTGTGGTTAGAACCACAGACTTTAAAAGTATACATTAAAATAAGTAAGCCAGTGACTTGGTAGGTGAGAGATCAAGATGGGTAGACCATGTTACCCTGTAGCAGTAAAAAAGAGACCTGAAGAGTTGAGTGTTTTCAATCTGATAACATTTCCCAATATCCAAATATGGTGTGAGTCTTCTCATGTCTGTCTGATACTGTTTCTATCCAAGTAATATACTCAATTGTTTACTAAAATTGTTTACTATTTTCTTCTTTATTTTTTTCAACTTCTCAGATGACAAAAACGAAGATACGTATGCTAAGGAAGCAGAGGGGGTGATAAGTGGCAGGGCTTATTCTCAAGTACTAATTATCTTCAATCCTAGATTTCCTGTCTCATTACCAATGCTGATTTCTTCACACACCTTGCATACCCCACTCAATCCAATCACACCTGCTATAATCATTCACCAGGTATTGTCTATTACCTATTTTCATTCGTCATCTGAAATCACTTCACTCTCCAAGATGTAAGGACAGGTAGCCTCACATTCTAGCTGTATCTGAAGAAGTGAGCTGTGGCTCATAAAAGCTCATACCCTACCACAAATTTTGTTAGTCTTATAGAAGCTTCTGGACTGTTGCTACTTATTCATACAGGCTTTGAGCCTCAGATTTGCCGAACCACAGATCAAGAAGAAAAAATGACTGATCAGCTATGGGGCAGCACTGGGATCCATAAATGGCATCAGCATCACTCCCTTCTTACCCACAGAACATTTCCAGCCTTCCAAGATATTAGACACCAGTTGTATCCCTGTTGTGGGCAACATGGTGAAAGACCCTCCTTGATCTCTGAGATTCACCCTACCCTCTCCTGCCACCGTCAGACTCACCTCTGAGAGCACCCACATTGCTACCGCACCGTAATCTACCAAGAGACCACACTGTATCTCAATGCACACTGAAAGCCATTCAGCACTATGACCATCACGAGGTAAAATACAGTGATTTTTCTCTACTACCCAGAGGAGCAGGGTAAGGGGAAAGCACAAAAGAGAGTGCCAGATTTCCCAATGTTTTGAAAACTGAGATTAATGATTTTGCTGGAAAATTACACAGAAAATTCCTCACAGAGAAACTCATGGTTTCTGCTCTGATTTATCTATTGAAGGCTTAGCAAACTCTGATAGGAGCAAGTTGATTTATTTAAGTCTTCTCCTCTTAGCTCAGAGCAATGCTTCCTTGTCCTTCAAAACTCTATCACTGAAAGCGCCAGAGAAGAAAAATCTGAGAAATAAACATATCCTAAAGGTTTCAAATAATGACACCAGAGGCAATCCACCCTGGAAACGCAACGGTGTCCTGGATTCACCCCTCGCTGTGCTCCATCTAATGCCATTCTTTTCACAACTCACAATTCACATGCTAAGCCCCAACTGCCCCCAATGTAGGATAGAGATCCTCTCAGCCAAAGAGGACAATTGCCAAACTGTTGGCAGCGAACCAGAACTGCAAGTTCCCGAGAGCAGTATGTACAGCCTTGAATTCCCCAGTGTAAGCGGCTGCATGGCATTTTGTGAAAGCATTTCTTCAGCTTTAAAAGGATGAGGTGCAGAGAGATCTGGGTAACATCCTTTAGTCACAGCCATAGGCCCTTCTGTGTACAAGCAAAATAGAATAAGCTGTGGGATTTCTGCAAGAACAGAAAACCTGAAATCCAACAGGGAATTCAGCACTCTAGAATCTTAAAGAGCAAGGTTTCTAGTTCTTAAAAGCTACAGGGAAACTTTGGGAAACTCAGAGAGGGAGTGATGTTCTGATACAGGTTACACTAGAAGGAGATAATCATTAAGCAAAGCTTCCACAGGCCAATGGGATCACTACAAAGCTCTTGCATCATTTGCCCTCTCCTTATACAGCTGTGGCTGCGCATTCACTTCCTTTCGGTTTCACAAAGAGTACCTAGAGAAAGAACAAGGCACCCATCAACATGACGGGAAAAGTCAAACTCCTACTCACAGTTCCATTTGTTGGTGTGTTTACTATGGAACCTATATGCAACTTCGTTTATCAAAAATTTCAGTCTACCCCAATGCTACATCTATCATTCCAGAATGCTTTAGTGCAGAATAATTTACAAAAAAATACATCTCGTTTTGCAACAAGTCTGTCAATAAAAGGCACTGAGATGTGGGGAATTGGTACTTTGGGTTTCCCCCCTCCTCTTTTCCATCGAGTAGTAAATCAGGTGCAATCTCCAAGTGCCTTTAAAATCGTTTGCAGATCTTTTACCTTAAAAACAACGGGTGGTTAGAGTTGTTTATCATCTATGATATGAAACCTTTGAGAGCTTTATAGGCAAAAGCAGATGCGCTTTTTATGACAACTTTAAAAACAGCAGAACAATGGGATGCATGCCATTTCAGCAAATATGGGAAAGGAAAGCTACAGCCACAGATGATGGATGTAAAAATATTGAAGGTAAAGGAAGTCTAGCTATTTTGACCAATGGATGAGCTGCCTGTAAGATGAACATCTGATGCTGCCATATACTGAGAGTCAGACTGCTGGTCCATCTAGGTTAGTATTCTGACTGGCGGTAGCTCTCCAAGACCCTGGTTTGGGTAAGATCCTTCTCTGCACTTGCCACCTGACATCCTTTAATTGGGAATGCCATGGGATTGAACCTGAGATCTTATACATGCAAAGCTCTACCACTGAGCTACGGCAACACCCAAAATATAGTGGGTACCTTGGGTTAGCTCAATGAGCCATAAGTGGTAGATAGACTATCCGTTATGTTTCGATGTTTATGAAATGCTCCCTCCATTTTTTTGGAGGGGGGGGGGGTCATCACATTTCTAGAGCGGTGCCTGTCCCTTAATGGTCCATGGTTCCTCATTTTTTGGATACTGGATATTCTTTAAGGCATTTTATAGGCATAGTTTGCTGCAGTTTTGGGTTTTGCTGGCCGCTTACGCACTCTCTACAGAATCCCCAAAGTGCCCACTGGTTCAACGAGTTTAGGAACCCCTGATATAGAGAATCTTCCCCCCCTCCCCCAGTGGATTTACACCCAGTGGTAACACATTCTTTCATCATGTCTATCTACCCTAAAGGAACATTTAGCACATGACATTTACGTGAATTCAGAAGCTGGGTTTCAGGTTCTGGAGAAGAGTTTGACATCCAGGCTCATATGGATAAGCAATTAGAACATAAGAAGTATCTGAATGTGTTCTAATCCATTTAGTTCACATAAACAACAGATGGGATGATAAAACTCTTCCTGGACTTTACCACTTCAGATTGCAGGAAGGGGGAATCAACCTCCAAGCTGAATACTCTCACCAACAAAAAAAATCATTTTCACAGAAGTCTGGATGACAGAGAGAAGATTCTGATGTAGTCCTTTTCTATTCTAATTCTGAATATACAGGGATTTTCCCCCTCCCATCAGGACAGTACCAGATCATACAATCCCTGACCTATGGTTCAATTTTACCACCTCCCTATTATTTATATGAACTGAGCTGATAGGTCCAGTGGAACATGAAACACACAAAAATGATGAGAAATGAGCACTGAGGAAGATGAGGAAGATTTGAGGAAGATGAATGAGAATTAGCCTGATCTACAATTCTAGTATAACAAGGAGGGCTGTACCTCTCTGGATATCCCAAGAGTCAAACCCTGCCAGTCTACTTCTGGTGAAGCAAGCCCAGAAAATAAAGCAGGGCTGCCTTTCACCTTCAGCTCTGTCCTCAATGTTAAATCCCTTGTTCCCACAAGGCACAATAGGAAACAGGAGCCTATTCTCACGGCAGTAGATTATTCTCTCTCGCCTGAATGGCTCCAGCCCTAACCAATCAACTCGCATTCCCCAGCGACTTGCTGCTCCACTCCAGATGCATACAAAGTGGAAGCACACCCAGCGGCTTTGGAATATTTCTGATGCTGCAGAAGGATTATAGAAGTGACCAAGTAAAGTCTCTGCTCTTTGATTCAATATAGATTTCATTTGTTTATTTAAATTCCCTGTCACTTTGTCACCCAAAAGCTCTTGAGTATAGTCTGAGAGCTATTTGGCAGGATAGGGTGCCTAGAAATTTAGCTACTGCCCCAAAATAACCTGCAGAAGGCAGCTAGGGTATGTTATGTTGCAATCTACAGGTAACAATTTGATCCTTCTGCAACCAAACTGATCCGCTGCCTGTTCCTGCAAAGCACGAATACACACCTGCAATTAAACATCATCAGACTATCTACTACTATATAAAAGGTGAGCCGTACTGGCGACAACTCACTTTCTATCCTGGCACAGGCACAGTCCTCGAAAGCCTCTGCGGCCTTAGAAAGGACCGCAGCAGGTTGGTTCTGCCCTCCCCAGCCCCGATTGGGCTCGGGCCGGCAGTGGGCATGCCGTACTTGTCTGCACTACCCTTCCCAAGCCTCGATGGGCCAGGGGAGGCAGTGGGCATGCCCGGCTAGCCTGCACTGCCTTTCCCAAGCCTCAAGGGGGGGCAGCAGCAGGCATGTCCAGCTCACCTGCACTGCCCTCCCCAGCCTCAAATGCTCTGGCCTGATTTCTGCCCATTTGAGGCTGAATCGGGCTGGTGCAGGGCACAGGAACACTGCCAGAGCGGCATGATGGGCCCCAGAGTGCTCCTTCACTCTGCACCAGCCCTATTTCTGCCCATTTGACATTGAATCAGGCCAGTGTGGGGTGCAGGAATCCTGCCAGGGTGACGCGATAGACCCTGGAGTGCTCCTGTATTCCATACTGCCCTGATTTCTACCCATTTGAGGCTAAATCAGGCCAGTCGGGGGGAGGGGGCAGGAACACTGCTGGGGCAACGCAACAGGCCCCAGAGTGCATAATTTGTCCATGGTGTTCCATTCTTTTACATGTTCAGCTTTGATTACCGTAACACATTCAACACGTGTTCAATTCATTCAACGTGTTCAATTTCAAAATGCAGCAGCCACGTTGCTGCTGGAGGATGAATATATGAATTATTCTACACTTATACTGAAAGAACTGCATCTATTTCCAGGAACAATTCAAAGTGTCTTGAAATCCTTGTATACTTTGGGTCTGAGGTACTTGAAGGACCATCTCCTCCCACACATCCAGCCTGTCAGCAAAGTTCCTCGTCCCATTCTCTGTGTCTGTGCTTGCAAAGGGGAGGTAGGTAGCAACAAGGTTTTTTCAGGACTTTTTCAGTGGTAGAACCCCATCTTTGAAATACTCCACTTCCTAGAAATTTGCCTGGCACTTACTCTGTTGACATTTAAATGCCAGGGAAAAGACTTTGTTAGCCCGGGCTTTTAGCAGAATTTGTTCCCCACCTTTTAGCTTCTTATTTTACATCTTCTTTTACCTAGTCTATGGTATGTATGCCACCAAAGGTTTTTTAATCTACTGAATTCTATCCTATACTGTGGGGGATGTTTTACTGTAACTTGGGCTAGTTTTATAAGGTGATTTTTATTTTCAATTGTTTTTTACTTGTTGTGAGGTAGCTTGACCAGTTTACTTGAAACAGCAGCATATAAATCTTACAAACAGTCCAATGTAACAACAGACTGGTTTGCTCTCATACTGCTTCCACGACTGAGAGATGGGGTATCAAAACACCTTCATTTTATTTGGATTTCTATCCTACCATAAATGCCGGCTTCTGGGTAGGTAACTATGCTAGAAAAACCAATCCGAGGGAATGAAATGATCCATTAAAATATATATATCAAACTGAAATTGCCCCCATAACTTTATCCAAGTATCAAAACCAAACTGCAGCGCCCCCCCCCCCATTTTAAGTGTTTCCAGAAATGCTTAGGATCAGCTCCCGTAGGTAGGGAGGTCCACATTCATCTTGCTTGCCAATGCACAAACTGCTACAATACAGCCAGGTTCAGTGCTGATGAGCAGCAGCTGAAGTGTGAGAACTTGCAACACTGAAGAGTACTGAGCGTGAGATATTGCAACTGTCCTATGGTAGTGTAATGCCTGCAACTGTACATTCGTCAAATCAAGGGAAGAAAGACAGAGTGGTAAAAGGCAAATTGCTGAGATGGCTGCAGATGTTACAGGATGGGTGAGAGGCCCTTGCAGATCAGCTTTCTGAGTGACATCTGAAGGATAAACAGCTGGCCCTAAGAAGAAGCGCACCTATGCCAGATCCGACCACTCATCCATCTGGTACAGCATTCTGGTTCACTCAGGGACCAACCAGATGCCCTCGATGGCCTATGAGCAGGGCAGGGGCCAAAGTCTGTTCCTCCTGTTACTCTTCCTGCAGTAACTGGTATCCAGAGATATTTTGCAACAGGAAGCTACGTTTAGTCCCCTTGAACATAAAAACACAAGAAGAGTCCTGCTGGGTCAGACCAGTGGCCCAGTCAGTCCAGCACCCCATCTCACAGTGGCCAACCAGTTACTCTAGAGGGCCAATAGCAGGCCACAGAGACCAAGGCCTTCCGCTGATATTGCCTCTTGCCCTCCTATTGTCCACCAACTTCATTGAGTGCCCTTGAGTTCTAGAATTCTGGGAGAGGGAGAAAAAGTTATCTCTATCCACTTTCTCTATAAACTTCTATCATGTCTCCCCTTAGCTTTTTTCCTACTCTCTGCTTCTTATTGTTTAACTTAAATGGCCCATCCTTTTATCCTGTGACTGCTAACAACCGTTGATGGAACGATTCCTCCATACTCCAATTCCTTTTTATCATCATCTAAGTTACTTACCATTGCAACATTATGTGGTAGTGAGTTCCACATGCTGTTTGTGCAAAGCAGTATCTGCAACCACAGACTGCCTCTCACCACTGCAGATATGCACAAAGTTCCCCTTCACACATGCAACCAATTCTCACATTGTATTATGGCTAGGAAAAGTGAAGGGAGCTGATGTCTTGGGATTTTAAATGTATTTATTGCTGAGTTGGTGTTTATGTATTTAAATGGTTTATTTTTGTATTGTTACGTTGTTGTAACCCAACCTGAGCCGGCTTGCAGGGAGGGCGGGATAGAAATTGAATCATCATCATCATTATTAAATCATACAAGGCTGTTTTCAGACTACCTTTGTATACATACCATCCTAACGTGGATTGGGAAATGTCAAGACTCAAGAGTATTATCAAGAGCAGTAATGTTGTTGAATTTCACAAACAAACTCAGATGTATCTTCATTGTTCCTAAGATTCATTAGGATCAGGAACCGTTTGCAGGGAGGGCAAATAAATAAATAAATAAACTCTCACCCTGAAACTCAAAATGAAAAAATGAGAATGTTTTGAGTAGATGTTGTTTTGCACATATTCAATTGTTAGACAAATTCATTTGTTAGACCAAGGCTATACAGCTGGTAGCCACTTGTTGGCACTTGCTCAGAACATACTACTTTAACCCCATTCTTACTTGGCTCTGATGACACTAGCCCTTTGCATGCAACAGCGGAGTTCCGGATCCGGTTCAAGGTGTTAACTTTGGTGTTTAAAGCCCTTCACAGACTGGGACCGGCATACCTGTGGGACCGCCTCTTCCATTACATCCCCTGAAGGGTGTTGTGCTCTGCAGACAAGCAACTCTTGGTGGTCCCCGGGCCGAAGGACATCTGTCTGGCCTCAACCAGGGTCAGGGCTTTTTCTGCCCTGGCCCTGGCCTGGTGGAATGCTCTCCGGGCCCGCAGGGCCCAGGAGATCCTGGCCGTGCAGGACCTGTTACAGTTTCGCGGGGCCTGTAAAACAGAGATGTTCCACCGGGCCTTCGGCTGAGTGCCAGCGGGTGTCCTCCTTCTTCCATCTAAGACCACCACTTCTTCTGGGGCTGCCCTCGGCCATCTGCTGTACCCATACAGACTCCCAATATTTGTCTAAATAGCCTGCTCCTGGACTGTTTTAATGATTTTTAAAAAAATATTGTTGATTTTATGTTTTTGTGATTTTAATGTATTTTTTAATGTTGTTAGCCGCCCTGAGCCCATCTGTGGGGAAGGCGGGGCATAAATCGAATAAAATAAATAAACATTCCTGTGTACAGGGACAACACAACTAAAGGGAGTGTAGGGGTAATCCTGCTGTCCCAACCCCTCCTATGAGGGGTTGGGACAAAGGTGGCAACCACAGAAGCTGTTGTGCTCACACACCTACAGGGCCAACACAACAACCCCCAAGGCAGGCTTGTAACAGTGGTGTTACGTGAGGAGCTTGCACCCGCCTTGAAAATCTCCTGGCCTGTTCAGCAACTCATTCCTGTATCATTTCTTCATATGCAGACATGAGAAGATCTTGCATTATGTCGGTGTTGTGCCTTCCTCTGAGTCTGCATACAGTTTTATTCAGATTTAAATTCCATTCTAAACATATTAACAAACAACAACTTCTGTTTTTCCTTTATACTTGGGCAAGGGGGTGTGCTATTTTTCCCTATTTGATTGATTATATTGAATTTCTCCTGCTACATTTTGTTTGTTTGTTTCAGTTCAGCATATTTTCCAAGATGGTCTCTTGATCTTAAGCACTAAATGGAGGGCATACATTTCCGCACCCTTCTTCTTGCATCCTGAGCAAGCATCATTAGAATTTGAATAATTTAGCATGCGTTCTGAACCCTTCCCCATTTTTTATCTTCTTTTTCTGCATAAGAGACAAAGGGGCATGTGCAACTGTAGATTTTGCCAAGGGGAGGGGGGGCACTGCCAAGAGGATACAACCTAGTAATTTTGTTTCTTAAAGACCAATCGTTTTCTACAGCATATGCAGCTTACGTAAGCTCATTAATTGAGACAGACCCAGGAGAGAAGCTTGTGACTCCAAAATAACAGCCAGGGTGATTTCTGTTGCCAGCCACCATCCCCTGGGACAATCCTAAACCTTTACCTCATCAAAATAGAGATAATGAACTCCAATTAGGACAATAAACATTTTATCAAAAAAATTAATTCTGCTCTTATGACAGAATAACAATAAGATACGATCAATGAGCTTTTTATAATATGTCAGTGGATTTAAATAGACTTAGCCAATGATGATGGAACCGGTAAGATACATGAGAGATGCCTCCCTTGGTTCAAGGATTGGCTACATTTTATTTATTTCATTTCTACCCTACCTTTGGCTTACATCATTCTTCTCACCTCTATTTTATCCTTACAACAACAACCCTGCGAATTAGGTTAAGCTGAGAGCATGTGACCCAACCAACAGCACCCAGTGAGTTTCTATGGCAGGGTGAGGATTTTAATCTGGGTCTCCCAGACCTTAGCGTGGCACTCTAACCACTGTACAAAATGGCTCTCATATACAGCCTGCTAGTTGGACTAAGCAGGGAAGCTGGATGGAGACAGGGAAGCTACTCCGGGAATGGCTCTTGGCTGGAATGCTTGGCAACGTGGCACCAAAGTCAAGCGGGGCTAAAGAAAGAGGGCAGAACTATGGAGCTAAAGACCAGGATTCTAGAGAATTATAAGAAGGAAAGGCTGAGAAAAAACTAAGAGGCACTGGGAGGCAGAGTACTGAGGAAAGGAAGGAAGAAGAGGTGCCTTGGACAAAAGCTATTTAGAGATAGTCAGTAGAGACCGAACAGAGATATGAGCAAGCAGTTTAGGAGGTATCTATAGGATAAGGAGCCACAGATGTGGAGTAGGACCTTTCCCTGTACCAAACATGGTAAACCAACATATTATAATCAAAAAGAGTCCAGTAGCACCTTTAAGACTAACCAATTTTATTTTAGCATAAGCTTTCAAGAATCAAGTTCTCTTCATCTGACGAAGAGAACTTGATTCTCGAAAGCTTATGCTAAAATAAAATTGGTTAGTCTTAAAGGTGCTACTGGACTCTTTTTGATTTTGCTACCACAGACTAACACGGCTAACTTCTCTGCAACATATTATAATCATGCATTTTGCCACTTGCTCACCTAGGGAGAGCAGCAGCTGCACTCTCTGCTTTGCCTGCCTCCCCAACTGCTTCCCCACCAAGCATTAACAACGTCTCCCTATTTTATTTACAGTAATTGCATAATTTAACAGAACTATACCACATGTAACCAGTTCTAGGAAAAATTATTTTGCAGGCGTCATATATGCTCCAAAGTCCATACATAAAGTGTCCAGTGCTTCAAGTGCTCTATTAATATTGCAACAGGTATTAAAGTGCAAATGCTTCCTAGCACCATGTACACATTAATTATTTCATACAAGCTCGCCTTATATTCCAACTGGAGTTGGGTATAGTCCAAGATTTGGTTCCAATAAACTGTGTAGTTCACAGATCACAAGTAGACCTTTGCGTGTATTCTTTAGGTGTACATTGATAATTCTGTGACATCATTATTCTGACCAATCATTCAGAATTCTGACCAATCATTCAGAATGACCAATCATTCCCCACAAACCATTTATAATGTGTCCAATTCAGTTGCATCTGTTCTATTTTTGTATCTGGGAGACAGAGCAGTCCCTCATAAACACATACTGAGATCCCACTTCATCCCCTCCTACACTGTGCCAGACGTTTCAGCACACTGAACAACATTAAACATAGAAAGCCCAGCCATGGTGTTACATCAACCAGAAATGCCAATTCTGCAGGGAAAACTTGCCATTGTTATTCATGTGATTTGCCATCTTCTCTCCACCAAGCATCAGCCTGCCATTTTGTTTCCTCTACATTGCATCATCTTCAATTTAAGTAATACATTCCTTAGAGACAACATATTTTTTAATCATATGATTCAGGAAACAAAGAGCAGAGGCCTGGGGTGTGCAAAGAATAAATGGCTATCTAATTTCCACGAAAAAGGGTTCTTTTTGTATACTTGTCGAGGATGCCTTAGGCTGTTCTTGCATTGGACAGGGGGTTGGACTAGATGGTCTGTAAAACCCCTTCCAAGTCTATGATTCTATGAAAATGCTTTTTGTACCCAGAGGTAAATCTTCAGTTATTATACAGAGTACACATTCTTTGTGTGTGTGTACACACACACACACACACACACACAAACCATGCTCAGATATGTTCTGGTTGGTAGGTTTACTGCCAGCAGCAGCCCACAGAATTGGCTGTCTCCATAGAAATGTATTCCATTCTGTTCTCTCTTTTCTTCAATTCCACACCAGCTATACAGTTGAAGACTCAACAACAAATTTCATGCAACCTAAGTGGTACATTCTGAATTCTATTCTGAGGTTCTTTCTTTGTTCCGGGTGGGGAGGGGATGAGAGATGTCTCCTTATCTTAAAATACAACAAAGCAGGCTATTCTGTCAGGTTGAGCTGGACCGTTCTTTGTTCAAGTGGAAGACATTTTGTTTCCTTTTGTTTTCAGGGCCCTTAATACTCCATCATTGGAGCCCTGATGCCCCCCACCGTGAATCCAAAAGATACAAAACTCAGTTTAAAGGGGTTTACACCTTCAAGTCATTGTGCGTTCTTCTTCCCAAGTGACAAGGACTTTGTTTTATTAGCATCTTTTGTGTTTTCTTCTGAGAAATAACACACACTGCAGAAAAGACTTTTCTTCAGGTTACACGGTTATCTACCCCTCCTTTCCAGCCTTGGATGCTGAAAACACAGCTGCCTGCAATGGGCCAGCTCTCATGGGAACTGGAAAGCTCTTTGCCTGAATCTGATTAGTTGAAAATGACATCATGATTTATAACACCATTTTCTAATTCTAAAGCCGTAATCTATAATGAATTAGAGAAGGTTCATACAGGACCTGCTTAGCTTTGCACGGGAATAACTTGCACTATCGTGTAGGATCCTTTGTGCAGAGGGACTCCTCTCCAAATTGTCAATGAAAAAAATAAAAGGAACAGAAGACAAAGAAGAAGAGGGGAGGGGTAAACAATGTGATCTCTTTGTGTTACAGCAAAACGAGAAAAGCAAATCATAATTGCAGAAATTAAAAATTAATAGCCATCCAACAAAGAAAAATGTGTAATAGAAGCATGCGAATAAGTGACTTAGCCAAGCCTTTAACCATGCCTCCACAGAAAAGCAGTACAGATATTTATTGTAAAAAAAGAGACAACAGGATTTATTCCTTTCAGTCCATGGATATGCTCTGCACTTTTCATACAATTCAGAAGAAATACAGCCCAAGGTGTTGGTACTAGAATGGCTGAAGGCTCCAATCTATTTCTTATACTCTTGTTGTACTTGGACACAGAAAGAAGAAAAGAAAGGGATGTTCATTTGGATTCTATCCCTTAACAGCCACTGATCTGTTGTCCAACCACTGTCAAGTCACGTTCACTCTTTTCTACTGCCTTGTCCTCCTAGGCTGATTATAGCCAAACAGCATTCATTTTTTTTTTCATTTAAAGCAATCATTCACCTCCAGTTGCAGCTAGCAACAACCTCAATGCACCTTGCTAGTCTTGAAGCAAGAAATGCCAAAGGATACCACGAGCACTGGGGGCTTTTATCCTCTTCAGCAAATAGATACTAGCTTACCTCCTATTTCACCACCACTCTCAGACTTGTTTACACGGAATGACATCAGAAATATCCACCAGTGGCCCCTTGTACTTCAGATTTGGAAATGTGACTGTCTTAATTAAAAACTAAGTGCACAGGCCAACTTACCAACCCAAGAATGCAAACAAGGGGCAGGGTCTTACTTAAGATCAAATCACTGTTTATATAAAGTGAATCAAATATAAGATACTTGAAAACAATGGAACCTTATTTATTTATTTAGAAAATCTGAATGCCACCCCTTTAAAAGTGCTCAAGGGGGCTCACGACAATTTAAAAAAACCCAATCGTACTAATAAAACGTATCTATGAAACAATCCATGTAAATAAAAACAGCCAATAAAAATGCCAGGGCACAAGAGCACATAAAACAGCAGTCTAAAATAATATTCATAAAAGCATCTTTAGGCAAGGAGCAAATTGCAAAAACAGAATTAGAGATGGAACCGCTTAGTTAAATGCATGGGTTAAAAAGAAATGTTTTGGCCATGAGCTTCAAAGGGGAAGTCATCCCAGACGGAAGGTGTCACCCAGGGTAGGATAAAATGACCCACAAAAGTAGATCATTCACATCCAAGTCAGCTGAAGGACAACCAGGAAGAAAACTGGAAAAGATGCCCACTTATGCCTATTGTAAGAAAACTCATGGAATAAAAACCATGTGCCTCTCATCTATACACTCTCCTGGTACAGCAACAGAGACTTCTTGTTACTATTATTAAACTAAGTGTCAACATTACTTTGCAACTCTCTGAGAGGTACCATTAAACGTCCAGGGCAGTGCAGAGGGGCGCCTTACAGGCATTTACCATCAAGATCTATTGTTCAGTACTTAATAGATAAAATACATTAATGGAATATGTAAACAGGAGATTACTCCAACAGAGCTTGGTTTTATGGGAGCTGAATAAGGCACCGTGGGAGATACACGAGGACCATACAAACTTCCACAAATAGCTCTTTGATTTGATAAGTAACCTTCCTTAAAAACACACTCATGCCCAGCTACCCCCCTCCAAAGAAATAACACATCTAGATGGAATGCTGTGCACAAATCTCTCTTTATTGTAAATGGTTACATGCATTAAACAATTAATGATAGTTCCTACTGAGTTAGACACCATTAACTCAAATAGTCATTTCAGCTAGCAGTGATGAGATTTTTTAAAAAAATGCTTGCATCCAGGGGTTGCGTTTTTACTTTTTTTAAAAAGCCAATTTTTACTTACCCCAGTTTGTTTTGGATGCCACTCCTGCTATTTTAAAGTCAAGCCAAAAATAAATTTTACACAGCCATTTTTAAGGAGAAACTTAAAAGAAACACAAGCCCCTGTTACAGATATGCCTCCAAAGTTCTCTGGACAGAAGTACTTTCCACCTGGTTCATCCACCCCCTAGCCCCAATGAATGTCAGATAATAAATTGGCATTCCACCTTCTGTCCTGGAAAACAAACCCTCCATTCGTCCCCGGCATGTCTCCACCCACTACAGCCATCAGACTTGATTGATGATCTCAATAGAACAAACCAAATAAAACCAGATACGCTCCACTAAATGTCTCCTCTTGAGACCCATTTGCATTTGGGTTTGTGATATGCCCAGAGATTCAAGCAGCAGCCATTTGGTCTCCAACCAACCCCTGAGAGCTAAGCTATTCCCAAGCAACAGCAGTTGCACAGAAGACAATCTAAGCTTATAGTCCAAACATCTAACAGTGCTGGACCTCATTATGAGCAAAAGAGACTTCCTCTGTTACAGAAGCTATTGGTAATGAAATGCTGCTAAGCAAAAAGGAGTGTGTATACTTAACAGGTATGCAAGCTTTTAGGAAATATGATGCAGCCTCCAGACAGATACTGGAATATTTGCAAACCCTTGAGATCTATTTCTTTGAAGCATGCAGTTAAGCAAGGTTCACAAGAGGCAAAACATTTCATCTGCTTGAATATTTTCTACTTGCCAACCTTTTCATACTTCCCCTGTAAAAATAACAATATTGCATAGAGGTTTTCTTTAAGGAAGAAAATGCACACAACAAGCAATTTTGTAGCCTCTTCCAACAACTGCATAGCAACCATCATATTTCAAAGCAACAATACAGAATATTGTCAGCCTTTTAAAAGCATCTCATTCTTCAAAGGCTTATGTAAAATTAAAAGCATTAAAGATCAAAACAAAGGAGAGACAACAGACTTGGCTGAGCTTCCTGGAGTGAGTTCATGTTGTTCCCAGTGGCAAGAGGAGAAATTGCATCTGTACACAAACAGCCAAAGTAATAACTGTGAACCTAATATAAATTTGCATACTCCAAAACCCCAGTGAAAATGAATTTAAAAAATCAACAAATACACAAAATGGTACTAAATACCCAAAGCAGCCAAATGACTAAAGCAAAGGCTGAATCTAAAGTTGGATTGCCAGCCTCCAAATGGTGGCTGGAGATCTTCTGGAATTACAACTGATCTCCAAATGACAAAGATCAGTTCCTCTGCAGAAAATGACATTATAACCTGCTGAGGTCCATCACCTCTTAAACCTTGCTTTCCCCAAGTTCCACACTCAAAATCTCCAGGAATTTTACAACCTGGAGCTGGCAACCCTACTATACGCCACCACAGAATCTGCTTTCAAGCATTCTACAAGATCAACTACCAGTTTAATGAGACCCTTGGTTTTTGTTTGATTTAAATGAAGAATATAGTGCCAGAACTTATGGCTGAGGAGGAAGACCATGAAAATATCAGCTGTAATCGAGAGTTTCCAAGAGAAAGGGAAAGGTTCATTGGGGGTGGTCTGGTGGTTTTCTTTCTCCCAAGGCAGTTCTGCACAGCAGTTCATTTCAAGGTTGACTGCATGGCAGATATTGGGCAAAATCACTGAAAGAGCACAAGAAACTCCCCGTGCTGCTTGTGTGCCCCAAATGACTCCTTGTGAGCCAGTCTCACCCAAATCCCTTCAAAAATACAAAGAGTCTCTCCTAAGAGTAAGAAAGTCCAAGCTGGCCCAGTGGTCCACAAAGGGACAGCATGAGGCTGGATGCTCCTCCCTGCTCCTTACAGAACCAGGACACTAAAAAATACAAGTAATCAAAGAAAATAGTCCAAACCACTTATTAATTTATACACTTAATTTACACCATCATTCTCCCCAATGGGGACCCCAAGCTACTTACACTGTCTCCTCTCCTCCATTCTATCCTCACAACAACCCTGTTAGGCTGAGAGTATGTGACTGGTCTAAGATCATTGAGTGAGCTTCCGCTAAAGATTGGGGATTTGAACCTGGGTCTTCCAGGGCCAATAGAGATGGGCATGAACCTGGAAAATGGCAGTTCATTGCAGCTCATGGTTCGTCATCTTTCACAAACCACAAACTGGCATGAAATTGCCTGGTTCGTGTTCATTTGGTTCATGAAAACGGACCTTTGGACACTTACCGTGAAGGGTCCCTCTCCTCTGAGGAAAGGAGGACATCTTGGGTGATTCCCATCATCCAATGAGGGAGGCAGGAACTAATTTTCTTCCTCTTCCTGTCTGGCGTGTGGGACCACCCTCTCTTCAGTTCAGGTGACTCCACAAAGCAGTAACATTGAATTTGTCATTCAGCAACTGCCAATACTGAGAGAAAAAACACCTGTTGCATTAACATGTACTGTAAATAAAGCATAACCCGGAGGAGGTAGAAGAATAAGGCAGCAGGGTAGAGAAGGACGGAGACCCGGGGAGGGCAAGATGTCCTCCTTTCCTTGGAGGAGAAGGACCCTTCACGGTAAGTGTCCAAAGGTCCATTCCTCCTCTGAGGCAGAGGACATGTTGGGTGCTCCCAAAGCAGTTTCCAGTTTCTGGGTGGGATGTGGTCTTCGTCCAAGATCATGTGCTGCAGTACTTTTCTACTACAGTCAGTGTCCGCTGAATCATATAGTTTTGATTTGTAGCATCTTACCAAGGTCGAGACTGACAATCTTGTTGCTGCCTTGTAGACTTCTACAGAAGTGTTCCTGTGTAATGCTGCACTGATAGTAGCACTCCTCAAAGAGTGAGCTGGTATTCTACAAGGAACCTTTAAGAAGAGAGTTTTAGGAGTTTCGATAATGTATGTTTTGCTATTGGCACCTACAGCTGCTGAAGGCATTTTCTTCCCCAAATTGGGGGGAGATATATTTAAGAACAGTAAGTCTGACTTTCTGATTTGCACTGTTCAGAGTAGATAGGCCTTGAGTGTCCTTCTGACGTCTAGGTTGTGTCAGAGCCTCTCCCTAGTCTATTTAGGGTACAGGTAAGAAATATGGTCGCCATATCTCTTACAACCTATGGAATTTGGAATATGCTTTTGGAAGACAGTACAAGGTATCACCTTACCATTGTGAAAGATACAGAGTTCAGGTCTGACTAATTCTTCTGGCAGGCGTGAACATTATGAGGAAGATGGTCTTCATTCTCAGCCTTCTCAGGGGAACGTACTTGACAGGTTCAAATGGATGTTTGGTCAGGGCTGTGTAAAATGTCCACTGAGTGAGGGCTTTCCAATAGGAGTAAATTCTGAGGATGAACTGTTTTCTGAATGCTAGGAGAGTGTTAGCCACCTCTCAGAAATATCCTCATCTTAGGAAGGTGTTCCTTTCTATTTCCACACAGTTAAGCAAAGTAAGTCTAAATGAGAGGGCAAAATCGGTCCCTGCTGTAACTTGACCGGAGAGGTCGGTAGGATGAGAGGTGGAGATATCACTATCTGCTGAAGGGTGGAAAGGCATGGTCTGTTACTGGTAAGGGTGGTAATACATAGAGGATGCCTAATGGTCACTGCAATGTCAGGGCATCTGCTTGTGGATGGAACAAACCTTGTCATGCACCCCGGTAGTTGACAGCTGTGTTGGGATGCAAACAGATCCGTGAGGTGTTGCGAAGTGCGTTGGATGAGATCTTTCTTAAGGGACTATTCCCCTGTTGCCCCTCAGCCAGTCTGCCTGGACATTGGATATGCCTTTGATGTGTTCAGTTCTGATTGAGGCTAGGTGACCTTCCTCCCAGGTAAGTATCCTTACTGCCTCCTTGTGCCACCTCGAGGTCTTGGATCCTCCCTGCTTGTTTATATATGTTTTGTCTGCAACCTTGTCCATACAGTTCTTTGAACTGGAACAGGGCCAGACAAATAACATTTCTAAGACACTGATAGGAAGACATGCCTTAACTGTGATTCTTACATCTGTAAATATTTGTTGTTCTCGAGGGGTCATGAATCCTTTGCTTTGAATTGGATTGGTGACCTTGGGTCAGACTGGTTTTGATCTGAAGTGGTACCTGATTGGGAAGATCTGTCTTCTCCATGACCTGTTGTTAATGAGATCTGAGAAAGGTCTGAAGTGGTCTTGCCTACAGACAACCCCAAAGGTATTGTAGTTGGCCACTAGCAAACCCATCAGTTTCAGTAGTGTCGTGAGAAGTGACTTTGCACTCTGATGACAGTCTCAGCCAGCTGTTTGGTCTTCCTGACCTTTTCTTTGGTGAGGGATAGATAAAGCCCTTTTGGTGACTGTGATCAAACCCAGGTGTTCAAGTTTGTAGGAACTAAATGGTGAATTGAGTGTTGTGGTGAGATTTTCTCTTGAGCTTGACCTGATCAGTAGATTGTCTGGGTACAAGTGAACATGAATACGATGGGGTTGATCAAGAGTTTTGTGAATACTCTTGGAATGGTGGACAGGCCGAAAGGGGATGGCACAGAACTGTCAATTGATTTTTTTTCCACATAAAATCTTAGGTATTGTAGGACGGCTCCGTGGGAACAGCCCATACTCTCCTTCATGAAGCTTTCCTCAGAGTCCGATGACTCTCCAGAGACCATATCATCCTCTTCTTTTCTTTCTTTGGCAAGAGGAGTAAAAGAAGAGGAAATGGGAGGAGAAGGACTAAGGAGTATGGTAAAGAATGGTTTGAGGAAGAAGAAAGGTAAATAAGAGATAGAGAGAAAAAAGGCAGCAGAGCTAGTCTGCTGAAGAACTGCTCTCCCTGGAGACAGGAACAAAACTGAAGAGAGGGTGTCCCACACGCCAGACAGGAAGAGGAAGAAAATTAGTTCCTGTCTCCCTGATTGGACGGTGGGAATCACCCAAGATGTCCCCCGCCTCAGAGGAAGAACGTCACTTCCGGGGCAGCAGAAAGTCGTCAGGTTACTGTGATCAATTATCGGTTCTTATTGAGTGATTTGGTAGTGGTGATTACTAGAGAAGTTGCCAGATTTTTGGACAAAATACTTAAGATCAAATCCAACTATGCTGTAAAATGGGGTTTTTGTTTTTGTTTTTATGTTATATATACAATCTTAACCTCTTATTGATTGTAAATGCAATTCTACATTTCTATTATGCCAAGTATGATGATAAGGTCTGCAGAAGGCCCATTCCCCACCCCCCATTGCCTAGGAAACAGATTGATTGGCACCAGGCTGTCTGCAGTGACGAACCCAAAAATGAACCAAACAAACCAGGCTATAAATCACAGAGGTTCATCATGGGTTGTCAGAAATGCCCTCCGATGAACCACTGGTTCGCAAATGACAAACCAGTCCGGTTCATTGACAAACTTTGGTTCGTATTTTGGTTCATGCCCATCTCTACTAACCAACATGGAAAAGTCCCTGCATGTATAGAAAGCCCCATGCATGAAGAGATTTCCCATTCACATCAGTGAAAAAGCACACATGCAGGTAATTCCTTAATAGACAGACTAGAAAATGCCTGTAGGTCCATGTGAGGAGCAATCATACCCATAAAAAAACAGCCCTTAATCAATACAATTGGTTAACAGTTGGTTTTGGTTTGGTTGATCCAGTAGGAGACTTCAGAGGGCATCAAGGTGCTTTTCCTATTGTGGCCCTTGGAAAAACTAACAGTGGTTTAAAAAAGTTATCCCCAAACCTAAGAATCACCCACAAAAATCTGTTCTCAAAAGACCATTGGATTTAATGTATGTGTTCCTTCTACTCAAAGGAGAGGCAGCCTGATTGACGGCTGTTCCTCCCACCATGTCTGGAGGCAAACTAGTTTTCTGCCTCCTCTGGTGGAAGGTCTCCTCCACCTTCAGTTCAAAACTTCAGCAGCGAATGACTTCCAACTTTCTTCTCCAGGACAAACATTCAAGACACAAAAAAGGAACAACTTCTACCACCACTCTAAAAATTCTAGAAAGAATTATTCCAGTGACCGAAACAGAAGGCAAGGCAATATATAGGTATTCTGGTTCTCACTAAATTGACAGCAAATTCCATCCCCCTAAAGCAGAGTGAGGCAAGTAGAAAGAACACTCGCATAAAGCTAATGTTGCATTCTCACTTGGAAGAGGAGCACGTCCTGGCTGGTGGGATGTCAAATAGGAATATTTGTTATTCTCATACAGATGTGCAGAACCCTGCATAGGACTAGAGAGTGCTAATTCTTCTCCAGTGGATGAGGGGAATTTTCTTCAGTCTTTCCTATTCATGTTTGTTTATAGTTTGGCATGATCAGAATCAGAGGAAAGAACAATGTAGCACTGGTGGCCATGAAGCCATCAACATAAGTATTTGTTCCAGCCGCGGGCAGAGAAAACTGGAGGAGAATTGCTCCACCTTGGCATTGCCCTGAGATGTAAATAGATTCTCATAAGGGCACCAAAGTACTTTGTTATATGCCAAAATAGATCTTGGCTGAGGGACCATTCTCCCAGGTCAAGCTGACTCCTACTTAGCTGGTGCATTCAAACATTCCAGGAATCAAATACATATTTCCATATGTCATCAAATCTCCTCTCTGCAGAACTTCTGCAATGGTCTCTAATGCTTCCATCTTGAAATGTTTGTACTTTATGAACCTGTTCAAAAAGACTAGGTCCAGCACTGCTGGTTTCACCGCTTTCCAGTCTTCTTGTTTCCAGAGAATTGTCCTGAGGAATTTGACTGGATGTTGGCTTTGTAATTTTGACTTGTCTTATCCGAGGATGGTCTTCTGAAGTCACCTCAAATCCTGGACAGGATTGTGTAGGTTCAAAAGGCCTGAGACTTAACTGTTGAACACCTTTCCTCAAGACTGAGGAAAGAATGGCATTACTTTCTCTTTGTCTTTAGTTTCTATTAATATTTCATTGACCTTGTCTCTGAAGTGCTTTCGTTGCAGGAAGGGCAATGTGATCAAAGACTCTGGTAAGGCACCTACTGCCCAAGCACAAATGGTGTCAGACCACCACAACAGATGCCATGGCTCTCATTGAGAACTTCACTGAGTCCAAACTAGCATTGATATAAATTCAGCTGCCCTCTCTAGTCCCCGAGATAGACAGTGACTTTCTTACTGAGATCTAGGAACTCTCTCATCTGTTTCCAAAGCCACATGACTGATTAGCCATAGCCAACAAACAGCTATCTAATAAGTGTTGGAAATGTAAGGAGCATGAAGGTTCTCTATTTCATATGTGGTGGACTTGTTGTAAGGCTAGAGACTTTTGGACCAAAATATGTACTGAGATGTCTTTGATACTCCGTTATAATGTTGCAAAAAATCCAGAAATGTTGTTATTATCATTGCATTTGGAAGATGTTAATAGAAATGATAAGATATTGTTATATTATATGATATCAGCAGCTAGAATAATATATGCTCAGTACTGGAAGAGAGAAAAAATACCTGAAATTGAAGAATGGACAAGGAAATTGTTGTACATGGCTGAAATGGACAAACTAACAAGAAATTTGAAGGAGCAAGATCCAGAAGCATTTTTGGAAGATTGGAAAAAGTTGAAAAAATACATGGAAAAGAAATGGGATGTTAAGGGACAATTATGGTCTTTCAAGGGGTTTTAAAGAAATTAAGTAAGATAAGATATAATTAAGATCTTTACTAATAATAAGAAAAGAACAACTTTAGTATAGAAATAAGGTATTATTAATAACGGGGGGTTGGAGTGCTGTTGGAAGTCATTATTGAAAAGGGGGGAGGGGAGGGGGGAGAAATATACACAGGGGAATTGAAATGGAATGTATTTGTATTTGAAATTGATTATATATTGACCCATCCAATAAAAATCTATTAACAGGGGGGGGAAAGCCACATGACTGAAGCCCTACTCCTTAGTGCAGTAGTTGCTGCTCAAATGGCCAGTGCCATTGTCTCATAAGATTTATGCAGTACTGCTTCCTGCATCTTCAGGGCTGCTACTCAGAGGACGGAATTACACTCCGTTTCAGCTGCACCATTTCTACCCCAGCACACAATGTGATTTTTGGCTTTATGGGTTCATCTTTCTGATGAGCTGAGTTGCTTTAGCCCGGGCCACTTGTTACTGAGGGGGAGGCCATTAGGTTCCGCCTCTTCACCACCAGTCTTCAGCCTGTGTCCCACTCGAAGTACTCATCCACCCTCAGGCCAGGCACCTGTCAGTGAATGTGTGACCAAATCAGTGCCGGAAGCATATTTAAAGAAGCAGATATCAACCATAACCAAGCAAATTAACTCTCTCTCTATTATAATCTCAAGTGTAAACAAAAATGTTCTTTATTCCAGTATGATTAACCTGCTTTCATACTTCAAAACTTACTGTTCCTTCATTTCCACAATCAGCTTTGTCACAGTCCCTAGTGCTCCTTTTAAATTTTTTGTTAAAAAGATATGAGACTGCATTGACACTCATTGCCCCTGCTAACATTTGAGTGTTACTGATGTCATCATACAATGGACTGAGAAGCGAGCACTTAATTTTGAACACGGCTGCTTATCTGTTTGACGGCTTAAGCTCATAATATGATTGCGGATATGTGGGAGGCCTTTTTTTCCTCTTTGCCTTCCTTTCAGGTACAAGGAATATAAATTCACAGTCCTTACCTGATTCCAAGTGTCTGATGGGAAAATGGAACAAATCTCTTTAGCTTACTGGAGCCTGTTCTCAACAGATCTCATACCCTGAACACTGTGCAACACCTGTTTCCCATCAGTAGTGAACTAAGAGGAATGAGAGAAGCTGCCATGCAGGACAACGTCTGAAGACAAAAGAAGCTTGTTGTATCCTTTTGTTTGTGAAGGAAAGGGAAGGCAGTGCCAGGCTAGAATGTAGTGCCAATCACATCACAGAGCTGGGAGGTCCCTAACAGAAGACAACAAGGATTCAAACAGATGAAACCAAGATCAAGCATCTCATTCCAGCACATTTGGGCAACCTCAGTTTGCCTGGGGACCACGCAGGGAGCAATTGTTTACCCCTTCAACTGCCACTTTGGTTCACTGTTTTAACATTTTAAAGGAGAAAATAAATACTTTTAAAAGACATGTCTGTCTCCCTTAAAATGCTAATAACAGTGCAGAATTCCCCTTTTCAAATATTCCACAAGCTCTAGACTCACAAAGGAATGCTTCCAAAAGATCTTCCCTTGCGCAAGCATCTCTCAAGTACTCCAGGCCTTGTCCTGAAAACTCATGGTAACCTCCTTCAGACCCAGATGAGAAAGGGAATATGCAGCATCAGCCCCCTTCGATCAACACTGTGAAGTTTCTGAATTCACCAGGCCTAGCATCAGGAGCAGCTGGTAGTATTTAGAGCCTGGACTTCCCCTCCCCTGCCTCCCCATGCTAGGAATATAACCCTGTTTTCAACTACAGTTCCCCGGTAACAATGCATCCCCAACATGTTAAAAAACACATGTCAGATGTCACTTGTAGCTTTCCCCTTAGGCTCCTGCATTGCCAGGTTCCAGAGCCAACAACAGATCTCAGAGACTCTAGGCTAGAGAATGAACCACCCCAGCCTAGAATCAAGTACAATCAATCACCCACAGATGGCTCAGCCTGGCAATGATAGTACCGCTATGATCTTGTGCAATTCTTATTCAGTTCAACAGATTTTCATGAGAAAAACTAAATGGAATCACTGTTCTTTTGTACTATGCAAAACACAGAATTTGGAACGTGTTCCTAGCCATAAAATGTGTAAGCTATACAAACAGATTGTCCATTTCCATTTCTTATGAAAGCACACCATGTTTTCTTAAGGCTTGTACTACTGGTTCATACCACAGGCTTGAGACTTCACTAAATGGGAGCTATTCCACATTCGGGTGGAGTGGGGGGACTTCAAGAAAGCAAGCTTTTTCCAGGCTGTTAAGAACAAGTATGCAGATATTTTAGATGTCAACCTATGGAGCACTTCATACAACTTACTATAAATTCCTTCTAAAGAACCAAATATTTAGTTTGGATAACAATCCTCCATCTTTATTACATTTTTCTTTAAAAGCATTCTTTCTTACCAAAGCAGGCACTATAAAAAGCAGTTATTTCTTCTAATTTTATTTCTATATCATTATTTGAAAAGGAAGCATTCTGATTAAAACAGGAAATAACAGGAAAAAACACAATTTCCTTTCAACTAGAGGGGACATAGAAACTTCACCACATTTACTACAATTTATGAAACAGGAAGATGAAGAGACCAACTGTGATCCCTGAGGACTTAGTGATCCTTGATGGGAGGAGGGCAGCAGACTGTAGAAACCAACCAACAGCTAATTAAATGCAAAGAAAAGTCTCACTAAGATTTCCAGTTGCAACATATCAATCTCCAAGTTTGGGGGGGAGGGTTACTGAGTTCCAATGAGTCTTTGAAGATTGCCTGAAACCTAATACCTAGCACTGATTAGGACAAAACATCAGAGAAACCATCTGAGAATGATGTGTGAAGGCTTACAAAGAAGAGTGGCAAACTTGGCACATACCCATGTTTACAAAGTCCAAATCATACAAATAACCTACTTCACATCCATTCTCCTCAATAGATACCCCAGTCTACAACAAACCAGTCAACTCTCTCCAACTTCTCCTCAGTCCCACCTTTCCTCACTTTACTTTGTTGCTATAATATCCTGCACACCCCAGAACCATAAAGGAATGTATCAAATGAGTGTCAAGAACAGCTGAGAACCATGGGGCAAGACATCAAGGGGCAACCTGGCCTTCCCCACAAATTTAACTGAGCATCAGGTTTATGTTCTATATATGTACACATCCACTACAACCAATCCCCAATATTATTAAACTAAAAGCATTTTTACTCTATCAAGCTACTTCTTTAAGTAGTCTAAAGAAGTATAGGATAAACTGGCATCTTCCTAACAGTAAAAATTATTATTACTGGGAAGATATTCAGTAATTGATAGTAACAGCTGCCACAATCGAAAATATTCCACGGCTGAAAAGAGTTCCTGGCACGAGCACCAACAAAATCAAGAATCCAAGATTTCCCCCCTCTAACTAACCTCAGATACACTTTTAGCATCCCTGACTATATAAATGTCATGACAAGCTCAAACATGAACATAACCAACATAAAATGAAGCCAGTAATTCCAAAACGTTTTCTGATCCAGTGCACTGCCAGGCAAGAGATATTTTTAGTCCTAATCCATTTAAAGTGCTAAATTCCCAGGGAATCAACCATGATGCTTCACTTACCACTGCAGCTGCATGGGTATGGCTCCTGTATTCAACACAGGCTTGAAGAGCCAGAGGATAAGATAAAAACCATTTTTTCAGATAAGGAAGCATTCTTGTTCTAGTTTGTTTTCTCCCACTCCCCCCACCAGGGGAAAAATCATTACTGTTTCTATGAGCCACAATAAATCACAGTGGCATTTGCCAAGCGTGTGGGCATCTGAGATAAGCAAACACTGTAAGGCCCAACACATGACACCACCACCCACTATGGGACACATGATGTTAATCCCTGGGCTCCATTCCATTTACTGATTTCCTGCCGGCTCCTGGTAGCAGCCATCATCTGTCCACAAAATATGCTGTGGATGGTGCTTTCCATATCAATGGAAGTTTAATAAAAATTATCTTCAAATGCAAATTAATATTAAAATTTATATGCGCTGCTTTCTCTCTTTTTTCCAAAATATATCTTATCCCTCTCCCCCCTTAAATGCATGGTAAGTTCACTTGACCTAGCTGGAAAAACAACGTACCTAAAGAGCTCATCCACTGGTAACTTTCCAGGCAAATAATGAACTTCAATATTATTATTTTAATGTTGACCTGCAAGAGACACAGTACTTTTATCTCCAATCCCTCAAGGAACTTTACTATTCAAGGATGAGTTGTGGCAGACTGCCTACTTTGCACATGTAAGGTCCCAGGTTTCCAGACCTCTCAGGCAGAAGATACTTGGGGAAAGACCCTTCTCTGCCCAAATCCCTACAGAGCTTATCACAAGCAGAGTAGACAATCCTGAACTAGAAGGACCAAAGGTCTGGTTTTGTATAACAGTTTCTTGTATTAACTTATGTCCATACTTCTCTCTGGAGGTCACAGCAGCCTGATTATAGCTTATCTTCAGCAATATGCAGTACACGCTCAATGCACAATAAGCTCAAGATTTGCAACTGGAAGTAAAAAGAGATCAAAACCAACTTTTGTCACTGCTTATTCTCAACTGAACAGCAAGCCCCATCCAGACTGGGCAGTGTGATAGCACAGCACATCATGGGCAGTTGTCATGCCATTTATTGACAACAAGACATGGGAGCAGATGGCTTAAGCCCCTCACAAGGGGTAATACAGAGAAGTTTTCAAGGGTGGCTCCAACTGTACTTTGCATACATTACTATTATGGACAGCTGTTTATACATACCAATAAAGAACTAGCAGTCTTTGCCACAGATCGCAAGGCGACATCTTACACCTTTCATCCACAAACTCTCCTAATTGCTAAAACAAATGTAGGAATTGGCACACAATGCATTCAATTAGCTTTTCAAAATTCATGGGCCTGTCTGTAAGGACCCACCTAACCAAGACAAATCCCCTGGCCAGCATAATGGCATTCTTGTGCATAGATGGCCACAGCAACCCAAGTATGTCTTCTGTACACTATCCTGAAATCCACTTTGTCACAACTATCCCCCCAAAATTCCTCCAAGGTAATATGTAATGTATACCATAACTCTCTTCCACAATGATGTAACTAACAATCAAGAGTGTTCCCCTACTGTACCCCTTAAATATTTTTGTTCAGAGTAATTCTGCCCCTCTTGTTAACATCATGTACCATTTTGTTTATGGTTCCTGAAATGAAGCCATCCATGCTCAAGCATCCACATGTATCAAGAATTCTCAGATGGAGCCGGATTCTCCAGTTACAGGCTTGTCATACCAGCATTGTTTTTCAGCATGAAACATTACCTTGCACAAAAAAGGAGTAAGAGCCATTATCTGCAGGAAACATCCTCAAAATATCACCAGAATCAACCGCCAAATGTTATTTTTGTTAATTAATCCTTTTGCTAACTAGCCAGCACTAAGATAAATCTTATGTATTAAAAATCCATTTCAAATGATAATAGCATTGAACATGATTATAATTTGAACTGACACTAATAGTGAAGTGAAAAGGGATTGTCCACCACATGTTTTTCTTTTGCCATCCTATCAATATCCTTATATCCTTCAACCTGCCTTTGGGAAATCAGGCAATCTCATTATAATTCACAGGCACATTCTACTGCATGAGCAATGGAGCCTGTGAACAATTTGCAGATTTATGTGGCCCTTTGCTCTCCTATGCAATTATTCTTTCCATAGAATTGTAAAACAGTTGACAAGGGGAACAGGTGGGTGTAATCATCACTGTGTGAGAAACAGAGAAGCCCCCCACAATAATAACAAGGAAAGGTCAGAATCTCCGTTTGGAGAAGGCAGTGAACTAGCATGTTACCCTGTCTGTCCTCCAAGGAGCTCAACAGTCACATTCATATTTGACCTTTCCCCATTTTATCCTCAGAACAATCTGTGAGATGGGCTAGGTAGAGTGCCCTAGGTCATCCAGCAAGTTCCATGACGATCAGCAGATCTAAACATGGGTCTCCTAGATCCTACTCTCACATTCTAAATACCACACCACACTGGCTGTCACAAAAGACACATTGTGAGAAGGAAGCTGGTGACAGGATATCCCTTTAAGGGCCTGTTCCTTAACAAGTAGCCAACAGGACACATCAGGTCCTCCAAGCCTCAACCTCATCTCCCCTACTGGCATTGCCTCATCTTTTTCTACAGCTCACCACGCCTTGAGGGGACTTCTAACACTCACTTCTGGCCATCTTTAGCTTGTAAATTGTTCATGAAGACAGCATTCAGGCAAGCACAACAAAGAATCACCTTGTTTGATTGTTGATGAAACTTGCTCCCTAAAAACTGTTAGAAACATCATCTCATTTTCAAGTATCACAAAAAGATTAATTATGAAGAATGCAAGGATGGGGGGAAATATTTCATTCTTAAGAACTGGAGTCAGTATTTTAGAGGACAAAATCAAATCTTCAGGCACTGGTCCAGCATAAGATTATACAAGCAGCAACATTCATACTGTGTAATCTATGAGGTTAGCAAGATTTCCAACTCTGGAATAAAATATTAGTATGTCAAATTTTAAAAATCTATAGCCAAGAAAGAATGTATCATTAAGAAAATGATACAAATCTAAACTATAATAAGTTATTGCATAGCCTTCAATATGATACTTCATATTCTCTACAATCATATACTTCTAAGGAATTGTGCTCTATTAGTAAGGAGGGAATATGGGTTAAACAATTTGTTGCCATTTTCCAAGGTTTACAAGAGTGCAGCACACATCAGAGAAGGAAATCTAGTGGCTCCTACTTTATTAAACACTCCACTTTGCTATTAAGCAGCTGATGGTATTTTTTCCAATAACATGTGAATATCAAGTGGAGCTGCTAGATTCCTTGAAATTTTTATCTATCAGTAACTTCATGTTTCAAATCACAGATTTATATTCTATAGAATGACATGATTACTACAAGCATATCTGTAACTGTGACCTCATATAAATCAACTAAGAGCATTAGAGAGAAAATGAAAACAAAACAAAAAAAGATGCCTCCTCATACACATAGAATTATCCACAAGGCCAACTGGTCATGTGCTTGCTACAGAAAACAATTCTTTCCTAATTTTTCCTAGCCACTTCATGGATAATTGGTCAAGTTTATCCACTCCTACATTGTCCCAAAATGCAACAATTTACTTTTTCCTCCAAAGGAAAAGAGAACAGCTGCCATTCCTATCATTGTAGCCTCAATGGGTGACATATTCTGTACAGTGTTTGAACTATTCAAGCTTCCGCACAGGATCTTGACTGATACAATGCTAAGCTTCAAAGATGCTCCAAGGCCACGCTTTCCCCCTCTGCTCCAAGCTGAACACATTTATATATTTAGAAAATGTATATCCCACTTCTTCAGAGACCTACCTGCTCAAGGCAGATCACAACATAAAACAAGATAATATCACAGAAATATAAAATCATTAAAATTAACAAACCAGTAAACACCCAGTGCATATGAAGGCATTTTTCATACTGAAGAGTGCCTTTTAAGGCAAAGGAATTTACTGCACTGCGTCTTTAACAGCTTCATAGCAATTGGCCTGCAGCTGGCTTTTACGCTCATTTTCAGTCAAGGCTTTTATGCATCTCAACAGTAGTTGTCTGCCATTTCTGCTTCCCTTTCCCTGTTTCTATCTCCTCTGCCAGAAAGAAAGGTCGTAACAAGAGAACAGCACCACTATAAAAATAACCCCATTCTGTCCCTGTTTCTGATGATGTAGCAAACAAAATTTTCTCCAAACCCAGCCAGGTCGTCTCAACTATGATCAGTCCCATCATATGCATATTTACTCAGTAGGGCTTTAACAAGGCTTACTCTTCAGGCAAGTGTGCATAGTATTGCAGCATTAAGCACATGAAACTGCCTCATACTGAGTCAATTGGTCTATCTAGCGTTGTCACCTCTGACTGACAATGGATTTCAGTCTCAACTATAGATCATTCCATCCATACTACCACAGATCTTTTTACTTGACCATGCCAGTGTCTGAACTCATTGCAACAGGGCTTGGTAGATTTATCAAGGGCTTCCACTGAATTTTTAAAAACTAGTATCCCATCGGGGTCCAAGACTCCTCTAGCCCCCTGATCCTGCAACTGCTACCTTCCCCAATGCCATCACCCAGGCAGTACTGGGGCCATTGTTTTCCTCACAGTCAAAACTTCAGGTGGGACTGTCACCCGAGGACAGGATCGTGCCCATTGGGTCAGCCGGGCTTGTCAAGACCCAGGGGGCCACCCCTCCAATCGCCACTCACAGTGGCTGGGCAGACTTCATTCCCCCACTGGGAGTCACAGATACAACCAAACTCCTTTAAGGCCTCTAACTGGTGGTCTGGCTGTTTCTGGGGTGTTTCATCACTCAGCCTTCAATGAGACCAAGACACAGGCCAAGGAGGAGCAGAGTGAGCCCTTCCACTGGTTGCATATTAGAGCTCATATAAAGGAGAATGACCATGGGGTTGCAACCCCTAGTTCCAAGGTCTTGTAGGCCCCTTTGGGAACATGGTTATGGAGGCCGGACCCATCTCTCAACCAGACCTGGACTGACCCCTTCAGTTGAAGAGGGCACCAGCAAGATACAGCATTATACCTGGCTGATCAGAGAAAGATGGGAGTAATTTTTTGCATGCTTCATTTCCATACAACCCTTCCTAGGTTCTCTCTTTTGACCACCCCAGAGCATGACAGGAGTGAATTAATATTAAGAGGCCCATAGAATGGCTGAAATATCTGAGGCCTAAGTTCAAGTTCCAGAGTTAAACCTTGGCACTTAAAACCCAGTTCATATTTCCTGAGCAGACAAGGCTCAAAAATCAGTAGATGAGACTGTAGCCAGCTTCCATATGCAGCAGGACGTTCACATGGCTAAATGCTCCTCAACTCAAACAAATTCCCTCCATACAGAAAACTAGCTTGTCAGGGGGAACTTTTCCCTTGCTTAGTCATCAGAAATAATAGAGGCACTCTCTGTACTTCTCAAAGTGGGTATAAAAATTTTACTATCAGAATCACATACATTCTATAGAACATGATACACATTATACATTAAAATAAACTCACCAAAACAAGAACAAGTCCACTTGTATGGATTGCTTCTTCAAGGAGCAATGAGCACAGATTTCCATTACAGTTGCAAGAACACAAATAGAAAACCAACAGAGATCCATTCACTCATCCTAAGAGAACAACTAAAGTGAGATTTCCAGCACCCATTTATTGTGACAGCTCAACTGAAAAACATACCCATTGTATTATCCCATACTCAAAGGGAACATAAGCATCAGAGATTCCATTCTTGTGACTAATTTCTGCAAAGATTTTCAAGAGTTTAAGCACCTTCACTTAAACCAGTGTATTAAAACCCTTGGTTTTCCTTTACAGTCTATAATTATGAAAAGACAGGTAATTACTTTCTAAAAGTCTTGCAGCAGTATATTGTTTCAACTGCAACCCAGCAAAATTCATATGAGCAAGAATTGTTTAATAACTTAGAACATGATCAGATCAATCAATTGATTCTACTCCTGAGGACAATGTTAAAATTGTGTACTGATCATTGAGGCCACAGAATATCACTTTTGAAAAGGAACTGATTTTCAAAAGTAGATGGCGTGGCACGGTGCCATTCAAAGAAAAAAGTCAAACATTCTGCTGGACATGCCCAAAACCTTGGGTGTACCTAAAAGAAATTCTTTAGGTTCTGGCCCAAGTATAAAAGAAGCAGATGCTAACAGGCCCTGATTTCATCACACAAAGAAAGTGATGCAGTTGGGAGCTGCTGGCATATTCATGACTTGTAAATGTAAACAGATTCTCCAATTTACACCCAACACTTTACCACGTCTTTCTATTTACAGGTTGTAGCAAACCTCTGCTCTACCTCTCCTGCAATGGAGATGTTAATGAATATTCGCACGAGCATGCCAGCACATCTGTACTGCTCCAGATGATATCACCATATCACTCTCCTCTTAACCCGACACCCTCAGCATTCAGGCTCCACGTGAATCACAGTGACCAATTGGAGTTCCTTCATGCACAAAACACTGCAGTACTTCTCCCGCTTTCAGCGTTTTCACTTGAATGGAATAAAAACCCTTTTCAGAAAAACAATCACAATCCCTCCCCCCTCAGTTTTTTTCCTTCTCTGGCACACTATGGGACTTCTCTGAGCATGCAAGCATCCTTTCAAGTGGCGATTAATATGCAAAGGCACACTGCTTTTTAGTAGCATGTGAAGAACCACCAACAAGCATTACTTTAAAAAAAAAAAAGGTTTCTTCAATTATTCCCACCCTTTCTTTTCAAGCATAAGATCATTCAATAACTCCAAACATTTGGGCCAATTTGCCAATATTTTGTAAACAAAACCAAATTAGCTTGTTATGTTTAAATTTAGTCTTTTTTACACCCAACAATGGAAACCCTGTCATCGTTAATCCACCCAAAAACGTAATGTTTAAAAACTAAGAAAAACACATTTAGACATCAATATGTTAATGTAGATTGCTCATGAAAGTCTGATGATTTCTTCCAAGTGTTCATCAGTACAAATGCAGGATAATAGTAGTAATTTTAACACAGCACATCACACAAGGGGTAGAATTTCAGAGAATGATTATTTTAAAAAATAGCAGGGATTTCTGACAACAGATGTGAGAAATGAAAATAATCTACTCCGAATGAGGGACTTTTCATTAATTTCATGAACAGATTTCTATCTCTCTCTCCTTCTTCTCTCCCTTGTGATCTTAGAAAGCTGACATACAGAGGCTGGCCAGTAGGCATGCTGCAAACTTCATCAGGAGCACAACCATCAGGCGAACTCCCTCTATGTGAGGGAAGCCCTTGATCAGATAGTCTCACTGTTTTCTGGAGAAGAGGATCAGAAGTGTAGCACTTTGTTAAACCACTTTGTTCCTGTACAGTAGCTGTTTGGTCACTACAGAGTGCAACTGCTTTTGCCCAGCCCAGGAACTAAGTCAGCTTATTTACCAGAGAAGAGGCAGTATCCCCTTGGGTCACGGTTGTTGAGAATGTTAAATTGACACAGTTAGCTCTGTCTTTGTGACTGCACAGTTGGATGCATCCTTTAAATGACCAAAACTGGATAGAATACAATAGATTGGATCCTAAGAAGTGAGGGCAATTTTCACTAATTTGCCCCTCCTGTTGCAGACATGTGACTCCCCACCCATATCATTCTTGGGGATCACCTGTTCCCCCCAGAACAGATTTTAAGGGCATTTTGGGCTGCAGTAGCCACGGCTGCAAGGAAATCCTGCTCTCTGGATAGACATTTATTTAGTTAAAACATTTCTATCCTGTTTTCCACCCAACTAGAGCCACCAAAGCAGCAGTTAAAAAGACATTAAAAATCAACTATAAAGGGGTGGTTTGAAGGGGGCGGTCTCCTTGTGAAACGCTTCTATTTGTCCACATCCACGGTGAGAACCGCGCAAGAGAAGCGTTTGAACACATGACAAATTCATCTGAGGCGCAACGCAAAAGACGCGAGAGAATGGCGGGATTGAGGTAAGAGTATGTGAACAGCCCTCTGAGAAGCGAATAATGGGCGGGAAAAAAGCGGAAAACTTGAGACGTGTGGATTCGGCCTATGATTACCTCCACTGGCACTGAATTCCACAGTTTAATCACTTGTTGAGTAAAGAAGTGTTTACTTTTGTCTGCTCTGTACCTAATGCCCATCAACTTTACTGAGTAACACCAAGTTCTAGTTTTATGGGAGAAGGAGAAATAACTTCCTCTATTCACTTTCTCCACACCATTCATAATTTTATAAACCCTTATCAGCTCCCCACCCCTTTTGGTACCATCACGTCACAGCCAACTTATGGACCTATTGAGGAGTTTTCAAGGCTTCAGAGATGGATTTTAGTCCAGTGGCACCTTGATGTCTGAAGAAGGGAGCTCTGTACCTCAAAAGCTTACACTCTGAAAATCTTGTTGGTCTCTTAAGGTGCCCCTGGACTCAAATCCTGCTGTTCTACTACAGACCAACACAGTTACCCACCTAACAGACTTGCCTGCCTCCGAGTAGCAACTCTAGACTTCCTTGGCTGTTTCCCATCCAAATACTAACCAAGACCACCCTGCTTAGCTTCTGAGAGCTGACAAGATCAGACTACCTGGACCATCCAGTCAGGGCTTTCTCTTTTTTAGACGATAAAGGCCCAGACTTTTCAGCTTTTCCTCACAGGAAAAATGCTCCAACTCCCTAATCATCTTGGTTGTCCTCCTTTTTACTTCTTCCAACTCTGCAATACCTTTTTTGAGATAAGAGGGAGGGAACTGCACAGTTCTACCACCTATCTAGCCTCAGGTGACAGGGGCACCCTGAAGATTATCAAAATGGTCGGGTAGGTTCGAAATCCTTTCTATCAGCAGAGATTTGCTGCAAAACCAAAGTCATTGCCAGCTTCTGCACCTGTGCAGTTAGTGGCATCTATCTGGCAAGTGACCACAAGGACAGATAGTGAGATTCTCTGGAGCATATAGTTATCTATATAGTAAGTCTCAAACCAAATTCCAAGAAACCATAATTTGCCCAAAGTAGCCCTATCCTGTATCTTGACCATGTTATTTGCTAGCTTAGAGATCCAAGTAACTCTACATGTCAAACAGAGTACTCTAACACAGTAAGAATCCGCTTGACACTCTCAGTGACATATTAGTGATAAATCCTGCAACATTCAACAGCCACAAAACTTTCAGCAGCAACTAATTTCTTCTATATTTTCAAGCCACAACTGTTCTCCAAGAAAATTCCCCAGAAACCGATGTGCTAATCAGGAATGCAGTCTTCATTTGAAAAGTAAACTGTGCTGAACATAAATTAACCCCCTTTTCTACAAAAATCAAACACCACTTTGACTGCATACCAAAAGTAAGAACATATAAATTAGCTGGATCAGGCTAAAAGGCCCACGTAAACCAGTATTTCATTCCATATCAACACCAGCTATGTGGATCATTAGCAAGCTACGCAAGATGCTAAAGGGCTTCCAAAGATAGAGACGTGGCTCACTGATCAACTGAGACCATGTATGAGTCCTATACAGGGAATGCAGAGATGTAAAGACCCAGAAAAAATTGGAAAGTGGGGATGGAGCACTTTTATTCTTTTCCCCTCCTAGTTGAAAGAATTGGGGAAGGAAGGCACCAACTGGTTTTGTTTTGTCCAGGCTTTCAGCTTAGATTTTAAGATCAGCTTGGATGCTTTCAATTAGGTTGGACCTATACTTCTTTCCTTTGTCCTGCCACATGTGCTAAACTGATTCACATTAACCATTTTGTTGTCATGAGGTGAATTTCTGGTTATCATTACTGGATGGAGATCTATATACAGTCACCTCTACTTTCAGCCCTTTAAATGGGCCTCCGCATGGTTATTAACCAAAGGTGGCAAGAAAACCATTGCCAGGAAATTGGCAAAGGGACAACAGAAAAGTTTGCACCTCCTCTAGCTACTGCACATTTCTAGCCCTAGAGTTTTCACAGTGATCCTCCCAAGTCAAGAAAATAATTGTCAAACACCTTCAGTTAAAGACATAAACAGAGAACATAAGAGAATCAGCTTGCAACATTCTATCTCACTTTTCAGACAAGCTGATCAAAAGAAAGCATACTGTCAGATCAGATACCAAAGCTAAAGCTCTTATGGTGGCAGGCAAGGGGAATTATGACTCCCCTGTCACACTGCAATCAACATTAAAAGATTTGGATTTCTATTTCTGGCCCAATGAAGCCATATTCTGGATGTAGGGCAAAAAAACTAGCTCAAGAGCCCTTCTTCACTGTGGGGGAACCTGCTCTCTAGAATTTTCTGGTTCTCTTCTATACATTTTATCCCAGTGGATGTAAACAGCTCGTTGCATTGTCAACTTTCTTTTTTTTATGCTGGCATATAAAAATATAAAACACACATGCAAGCTTTTACCATCAGTACATTTGAGCAAAAAATTATAAAACAAAAGCGTGGTACTGTCACCCAGATTAATAGTTGTGCAATCCCAACAGGGACTATTCTTAGATCATTCTTTTACTATGAATTGAAATCCACAACTGCCAGATGTAATTCTTTTATCTTTCTATAAGTGCAGTGTAAAAATATTCTTATCCTGTTCTTTTCAATAGAACACCAATACAATAGACGCTCTCTATTTCCAAACCACTACTTAGTAAGAGAATCACTGCTTGCCAATTGCTCCATCTCAGAAGGATTTTATTTCAATTGTATTTTGGAGGTTCATGTCTCAGCAAGCTGGCTTACATCCCAAAAGCCTTTAAAATCAAATAGTTCTGCAGAACGAGTAGCAGAGGAGCTGTTGGCCTTGCAAATGTTCATTTCAATGAACTAGGAAATAACGGCACGCAGAATTTGGGGCCAGGGGGTTCTCTTTTGGATTGCTCCTCACATTCATCAAGCTGGTGTCTAAGCCAGGACATCACCCCCTCTTCTCACATTACTATTTTACAGATTGCTACAGCTGCCTCATCTCTCCATGAGATCCAGGGTAGAACCAGCAGGAAATCTAAGCTCTGCCAGGTGCTGCATTACAATCTGTCCCAAATATTTTTGCACGTGGTTTTCAGATATCATCCTCCAGATCTTCACAAGAACAAACTACAGGTGTCAATTAAGTGATGATCAGTTTGAAACAGACTGGCTGGAATACTTGCACTTCCAAGATACACCTAGGCTATCTTACTTTGTTGCAATTTAACCTCCCCAAATAAAGGTAATATTTCATCAAGCCTCCCCATAAGGGACACAAAAGATCAACTAGTTTGCACTTACTTTGCAACACTCTTATATTGCATTTGATAGACAGTTATGGACTGTTATACAAGCCACAAAACTAATACTTAGGCACTAACACTACACAGCTTTCAAGTATTTAAAGTGCTTTACATGAGTTATCTTGTTGTAATCCTTTCTACAAGCCTATCAGATAAGTTAGTAAAATGATCCCTAAATTGCTTGCCTAAGGCCCCCCATGAGCACATGGCAAAAACAAATTTGGAACCAAGGATGATGTCCTGATTCTTAGGCAATAACTGTAACAGGAAGTTTGTACCTTCATTGGTGACACGATGTATCTTCCCAGAAATACATAGTCCAAACTTTGAGAATCACTCTTTTAATCAGGATGGATAAATATTGATGATTTTTAAAAGTAACAACCAGATTTTCTTTAAATCGGATTTTCTTTTTTAAAAGAAATTATAGCAAACGTCTCTTTAAAATAAACAATTTAAAAGGAAATATGAATGTAGTACACATTAAGTCTACACATATAATCATTCAAATTGAACGATGACTATCAAATAGTTCAAGGCTGGAAAAATCCTCTGACATAAAGGTAAGTATTGCCCATGACACAGTAACAGTGCAATCCTATGCAGAATTACTCCATGCGAAACCCATTGATTATAGTGAGCTTAGACTGAAGTAACTGTGCATAAGACTGCACTGTAGCTCATTAAAGGAGTCGCACCACATTGCCACTGTCATCAGTGGCCCTGTCACCAGCACGAAGTCCAACCCCCTCCAGAACCATCTTGGATGTGAAGCCAGCACTGGGGCAGAGAAACACCACTGGACTAGCAGTGCAATAATCTCCCCTCTTTCCAGCCTGCGGTATGGGGGAGGACCCTCCAATTCCAGCCAGATTAGAGAATAAAAAGAGCCCTGTGGGATCAGACCATTGTATCTAACATCTGGATTCAAATTGTGGCCAATCAGTTTACTCTGGAGAGCAGCTGACCAGAACATGAAGTCCCAGGACTGGTATTCAGAGGTTTGCTTCCTCTGAATGGAAGCTCCCTTTAGTTATCATAGCTATGTCTATTTCCCTCTTAAAGCTATCTCTGCCTGCAGCCATCATTACATATACTGGCAAATTTAATCACTTCTTGACTGAAAAAATTATTTCCTTTTGTCTGTCCTGAACCTATGCCCATCTACCTCATTGGATGCCCCCAAGTTCTGGTATTATGGGCAAGGGAGAAAAAGTTCTCTCTATTAACTTTTCCCACCACATGCTTAATTTATATTTTATTCTCATTATCTGTTACAATATTATTTGCTAAAGTTTGTCGGAGCATGGGATTTTTGATCTTCTGAGCAAAAAAATTCTAAAGACAGTTGGATCCAAATGTTGCTTTTGTCCATTCCCCCTTTCTTCTTCATACATAACACTGCCCCCATATTGTTCCTAAGATTCCCCTGGAATAACATTTTGGAAACTTTAGTGGACTGGAGAAGGAAAGGACAGTGGGCAATACCCCTTCCTTCCACTTGAGGAAGCAACCTGCAGAAAATGAGCTTTGGATTCAACAGCCACTGGTCTGCTAAATGTATAAGAACTTGTAGAAGCAAAGCCTCTAAGGCTGAGGAAGTTGGAGCAGACCTTGACTGACAGGAGAAGAAGAATGTAATGGTTGCACTAAGGAAAGAAGCAAAAAATGTATAAAACAAACAATGTCAGCAAGATTCATAGAGAACTGATACAATAATCACAGTGTAACGTGTAAAGTGACTCTTGTTTTTGAATAAATATGTATATGTGTATGGCCTTAGTCTTCAAGTTATCATGCTTAGTATCCTTGCATGTGAACAAAGAAAGTCATACAGAAGTCTCCAAACAGATGCAATTCTGCCATGTAAAAGGCGTGTGAGTTTTAAGGCTACTGGTTTTGGATTATGCTTCTGTGTTATATAATGGCTCCATTTACTTCCCAATCATTCTATTTTGTCTTATCAATCAACTGGTGTGCATTTCTGTTCAGGAAACATATGCTTATCAAAATAAAAAATCCAAAGAGATAATTCCATATGTGGTGGATAAGGTAAACCAGCAACAGATTATTAGAAACAAGTAGTGGAAATTGTATCAGAGTGGAGAGACAGATTCCCCTATAAACTGGAGATCTTATTGTCAAATTGTGCAGTTGGTATGCCTAAAAATATTCAAGTATAGTTTTACATATGATTACCACAGTCAGATTGGTCTTTGCTATGAACTGGAAGCAAAAAAACTGGGCCCCAAATTCACGATTGGCTGATGAAAGTAAAAGAGACCTACACACTGGTAAAACTAACAGTCTACCAGCAAAACAGAGATACCTCCAGATTAGACTCTCTAGGGTCACAGGTTGTGCAAAGAACGCATCTTGCAGCAAAGCGTGAGAAACAGAGTTCTTCATTTTGCATGACTTTTATGGTTTGGGTAGACATGTTGGCCTCGTACCTGTTACACATATTCTAAAAAATTAATTTTAAAAAAAGAAAAAACCCAAGGAGATAAAGTGGGATAGAAATAAATGTTTAATTAAATCATTTTTCCTTTAAGATCAATGGTTTAAATCATCTTGATTTGAACTAGTCTACCCTGGTTTGGTGCAAGAAGTATGGAACATACAGTCTCATTTCAAAGAGCAATGACTTCATCATGTATTTGCCATAATCAGAATGAACCTGTCCCAAACAGACGACAAGTCAGCTGAGGCTAAAGTACAACATTCCATCTGCTTGAAATGTAACAGACATAATGCCATGAGCAACCTTTTGGGGAGCATTGGCAAAGAGAATACTAAAACATAATAATCACTCTGGGGGTGGGGGATATATAGCAACCTTGAAAAAAATTACAGACTTAAAACAAAAACTGCCTATGCCTGAGACTGTTTCCACAACCTTAACACAGATAAGATGTTACTCTATTAAGAACAGAACAAAGTTGGAGATTTCAGCCAAGATATGGGTATAATTCCACCAGTTTTGCTATTCTGTCTTGTCAATACATGGACAGGGCTTACCAGGGAATGGGAAGGCCGTGTTTGAGTTGTCCTTCCCCCTTTTACTGCCGAACCAAGCCACACTGTGTCATACGACAATATAGGTAGGACTATAGTTGTGCTTAAAATATCCCTGCGCTGCTGTCTCTGCTCGCAGACCTAAAGCACAACAATCAACTTGCTACTCAAAAAGGAATTTTTCATAGTTGGATGTGACACTGGGTGGAAAATAATGTCAGAAAATGCCACCAAGATAAAGCTAGGCCATTTTATGGAGTACTTTTTGCACAATCATAGCATGGTGGGCTGCTTAAAAACCTCAAAGGCAAAAAACAATAAATTTTCCTGAGAAATGTCCACAAAATTGAAGTTGCCCCCTACTTCATAGCTTGAAAGGTTTAAAAAATATCAGCAAGCGACATGAAATTCAGATCTTCTGAGCTCCTTATCGGAATCCCAGTTCTTAAAAGTCTGCAATGGCAGTTCTTGTGTAACTAAACCAAAAGGGAGTAAATTTACATGTATTTATGACAGTAAACATGTAACTGGCTTATCATCTCTGAACAGTCTGCTCTTCTGGTAGATTATCATAATAAATAGAAGATCAGTGTACCAGGATAGCAGTTTGCCATCTTGCAAGAAAACAAAGTCACAAGTATTATTTATGGCAATTTTTATCTTGCTCTAGCCCAGAAATATAGCATGTGACATTTGAAATAGAGATATAAATTATTAAAAACATAAGAACATACAAGCCCTGCTAAATTAGACAGGTGGTCTACCTAGACTGATAGTCCAGCATACTGTTTCACACAGTGGCCAATCAGCTCCCTTGGAGGGCCAACTAACAGTGCATAGAGTCTCCCAGCACTGGCCAGAGATTTGCTGCCTCAGTATATGAAGTTACCATGGCTAGCAGCTGCTGATGGATCTATCCTCAATGAATCTGTCTAACCCTCTCCCCCTATGAAAGCTATCTATGCTCTTGGCCATCACTACATATTCTAGCACTGAATTCCACAATTTACTATACAATCCTAAGAATAGTTACTCCAGTCTAAGCCCACTAAAATCAACAGGCTTAGACTGGAGTAACTCTTCTTAGGATTGCACTGTTTAATCACTTGTTGAGTAAAGAAATATTTCCTTTTGTCTGTCCTGAACCAACTGCCCCTCAATTTCACTGGGTACCACCAAGTTCTAGTATTATGGGAGACAGAGAAAAATATTTCTCTATCTACTTTCTCTGTCCCATGCATAATTTTATAAACTTCTATCATGCCCCACCCCCGCAGCCGTCTTCTAGGCAAAAAAGTTCCAGACTCTTCAGCCTTTCCTCATAGGAAAGGTTCTCGACCCCCCTAATCATCTTGGTTGCTCCCTTCAGTACTTTTTCAACTCTGTGGTATCCTTTTTGTGATATAGTGACCAGGCTGCACACATGATTCCATATGTGGCGTCACCACTATACAAGGCTATCTCTGGCCTTTTTAATCTCAGCCCCTTTCCTAATAATCCCCAGCATGGAGCTTGCCTTCTTCACCGCTGCACCACCCCGAGTCCACATTTTCTTCTTTAAATTTGAAATGGTAAGGATTTGTTTACTGTTTATATATTTCAAGTCTGTTATTGGAAACCCAGAAAGAAACTTGAGGATCTGCGGAATCAATCCCCTGCCCTCCTCTCCTTATCTGAGACTGTTTCCAATTAATATTTAAATCATTAAATTGTTAAAAATCTGAATGGCTTCCTTATAAAATGAAATTTACATCCCTAATATATATATTTTAAAATGTAAATGTTGAACTAAATTCTTCTTGATGTGAGTAGTTAGGAAATGTTTAGCCCTCTGCAAATAGGAACTGAAGCTTAAGTGCATGAGAGAGAGCATGGAAGGTAGGGGGAACACCTAGTGTTTTTGTCTCCAACATTGTCACAATAGGCAGTGTAGAAGTAGCACTCTGCCAAAAGTGGGAGAGAAAAGGTAAGGTTTGGGGCTAAAACCTCACCACCACTGTTGCTGAGGAGGGATATGCTGTTCATTCCAAGAAGGACTATGACTGCATCACATTACCATGTGGAGAAAACCACAGCTGTAAGCGCAATCTTGCATCCTCCTCCTTTGGCTCTTACCACATTTGCACTTCTCTAGTGGTTTATACTATTTCACCATAAGCAAATTAAGGGCAAAATATTTCACCTTTGCCTGTATAACACCACACAGGAATCAAAATTTGAACTCTGCCAGAATCATACTTTTAATCCTAGGGCTTATGAACATAACCTGGAACATAAAGCAAAATATTCTTTAATCCTTTGAATGTTTTCCCTTGATTTCATATCTCTTTGGATGCACATTCTAACCTGCGTCAAACACATACATATTTCTTTTTCTTTTTTTAGGTTTCATTCCAGCACTCTGAGGTGCCTTTGTGAGACAGTTATAAATGTAATGCATTAAAAGTAAGTGAAAACCTGCCATTTGGCTCTCAGGGCAACATCAAAAGGCAGAGCTACTAATGAGCAGCTGCAAGAGAGAAGCAGCATTTCAACATTACACACAGGAAAGGACATAATAGCACTATCGCCAACCCCAGCTAATTTGCATCACTTTGCATCAGCAGTGGCTTTAAAGTTTGGCACTCTGCTTTCCCAAACAAAGGGGGCCAGTACCAGTGCACATATGACCTTCAGAATTTGCTATTATTTTAATACCTAACAAAGGGTGTGCATGTCTGGCGAGGATTCCCTCCCCCTTCCCTGAGATGCAGGAACTTCTGCACAGAGCTCAGTGCAATGAGTGGGTTGGTGCTTTTCCTCAGACAGAAATCCTTTGCTGACATGGGCAAAAAAACTCCAAAAGAGTGAAAGATGCCTAGGAGATGCAATTGCTTTCTCAGCCATACCAAGGATGCTCCCAGACTTGTTTTACACATCATGCTACATTTTTATTTATTAATTTATTTACTTCATTTCTACCCCATCTTTCTCCCCAAGTGGCTTGCATCATTGTCCATAGGTCTTCCTTCTGAATTAGGTCCAACTACATGTGTAAAAGGCTGCCCCGCTGGAGGACATGGTTAAGAGGAAGGAAAAGAGAACCCAAAGGTGGGGCCCGGGCTGTTTGCCAGCAGTGATCACATGGGTATTCCAGATGATCTCAAAGGATGATGAGTGTTATCTTGAAAATATGTCCCAGCCATCTCCTTGGCTGCACTTAGAGGGAGACTCATGGCAACAAAATTTACTAACCACTGCCAATGAATGCAAAGAACTCTAGATGGAAGCCAGTGCTTCTCACCAAGTATTGTCAACCCCCTCCCCAATACAAGCTTTTCAGATAAATAATATCTACATTAGATGCCTACTTGTGCTGCTTTGTATGTACAAGTTTGGGAAATATTTTGAATGCTTAGGAGCCATAATCAACATTCAAGTATCAGTCCTGTGCAACAAAACCTTTCAAAATCCAGAACATTTGAAGACTCTGATGATTAGATGCCTGGGAGTTCTCCAGCTCTGAATGGACACACAGACAACAGTAGTGTCAACATTAAGCAAGTCAGACCAGAATTATGCTATCCATATTTGGATTCCATTTAAAAAGTGCTTTTTCTGGCACAAAATAATACTTCGAAACTTACAGAGATATCAATAAAATGGGAAGGGGGGTTGACTGCATATATTTCAAATATCTTCAGTGATCAATAAAATGAGGGACGGCATTCTCTTTAAATCAAGAAAATAAAATGTACTTTTTTTCTTATTTGACTGCTGTTTGTTGTTCCCTTTAGACTGATGGTAGCAGGTGCTGTTACTCCTCCTCCCTCTTCCCACATCAATTGTTTCTGTTCTCCTACCATCCAGCCAATGCAAATTCATGACATGAAATATATATATTAGCTCATCCCTTCTTTCAACAGTTAAGAAGACAATCTTTATTTTCTCCCAAAGGCAAAAGAAATTATATCTGTAAAATATATCTGGAAGTCAGCCAGTAAAATATGAAGGCACTTTTCAATCTGGAGAGCAGCCACAGTCTTTTAAACTCTGAAATTCATTAAAGTAACATTAGATTAAGTGCCCCCTTTAAAAAAAATCAACTGGTCAAGACCGAGATACTCAAGTCCATATGTCAATATGTGCAAGGATTATATATAAAAAGCTTTCTAATTTTTTTTTTGTAAATGCCTCATTCTCAGCATGGGCACACATGAAGAGGAGCCATCTGTTGTATCTATAAATCAAGGTCTGACTTATAAAAGAAATGCAGTTTTAATTTGAAAAGTAAATTAGGGTGTCACTATCACTGGACACAGAAAATGTAAACAAAAGGACAGACTATTTGGAAAGATGTGTTGAGGGTGCAAGGGAAGCTTTTGTTCTCATCCCACCGGGTGATCACAGCTGAGGCGTAATTCTATTGAAGACTTCTTCACAAACCCCCATCTAACTCCTGTTTCTCCCGCCATTCATTTCAGCTACAGTAAACAGCCGATAGGTCTTTTTTATTATCGTTATTGGCATAATATGGTTGATGGTCTCTCCCTTTCAGCATTTTGTCTTTCTTTTCTTAAGAGGTTTTTTCCCCCAAGGGTGTTAAGGTTCAGCAAATTCAAACTAGTCCACTGTGCTCCAAGTATTATTTTCATTGGCATTATTTGGTTTTAACTTTTTAATATTTGTATAATTAGATTCTCCATGTCATGCTGACTGTAACAAGTGACTTCCTTAAAGTAAATGTTGCATACCCTCAAAGTCGCCTGGACAGTCATCACCTACTATGGCATGGAATATATATTTTTTAAAATAAGTAAGTGTATTAAAAGGCTTATATCTGAAATGGAGGGCTGGTTTACCAGGGTTCATAAAGCAGACAGAGACAGCAAACAGGAGGCAACAAGCAATGGGGTTTGTTGAAGGAGTTACCTCAAAAGTGAGCAGCATTTTACAGGAAGCCACATCATACATAGGTTGGGGGTTTAGGTACTAGGATATGACACATCCTGCAAAGAAGTGCCAGATGACATAGCTGAAGGTGGCTATAGCACAGCATAGTAATAGGTCAGATTGGACTTTAGTAAAAAAAAGGCTTGGCATTAATGGGACAATGGTGGTAAGGTGATTTTTTGCTTGAAAGATCAGATGCCTAGAGACTAGGACTGGAAAAATCCCAGGCTGCGTTGTGGATGTGTACAGTGCCATCAAGCTGCAGCCAATTTATGGCGACATCATAGCATTTTCAAGGTAAGAGACAAACAGAGGCGGTTTGCCATTGTCTACCTCTGCATAGCAACCTTGGACTTCTTTGTGGTCTCCCATCCAAGTATTAACTAGGGTTGACCCTGCTTAGCTTCTGAGATCTGCCAAGAGTGGGCTAGCCTGGGTCATCCAGGTCAACATCCTAGGCTGTGTTGGCACCTAAGAATTTTAAACCTATTTTTCCAGACTGAATGGGGATCCAGCAGTGGCCTTGCTAATGCTATTCTGACAGTGACTAAATGTCATTGTCAGCTGCAACAAGCACAGAAGGAAAGGAAGATGAGAAGCAGGAGAGGAAGTTGTTATTTATGGGATAATTTTGTAGGAGAAAAAGATGGAGGGAGGGAAGTGACAGCCAAAGTGTTGTAGCAGTTAGTGTGTCAATCTAGGATCTGGAAAACCCAGGTTCCAATCCCTGCTATGCCATGTAGGCTCACTGAGTGACCTTGTGTCACTTGCGCTCTCCGCCTAACCTAGGTCACATGATTATTGTGAGGAGAAAAAGCAGGAAAAGAGAACACTGTAAGGTATTTTGGGTCCCCAGTGGGGGAAAAGAAGAGGCATAAATAAAGTAAAACATAAATAAGAGCATGTATACATAATCATAGCTACATAATCTCCTAAAACCACTAAACCTACTATTCTGGAATTTCTGTATTCAGACTACAAATTGAAGAACATAATACAAATTTTACACAAATATATGATGAGAAAATCATCACTCTGCTGCGGTGTAGAATGCTTGTATGGAAGTATTCCAATGAGTATGTTTTCTGGGTTAAACTGTGTTGAGTGTACTACAGTATTACAACATGGCAGCAACCTGGTACCTAGTACTGGCTGGGTATAGACATGTTTTAGAAACAGGGTGCACTTGGATGAGCTGGGCTGTGGTATAGCAAAGATCAGGTGAGTTTTAACAGGATTTAGAGTGGAAGTAGTTTTAGTTCGTTTTATTTATGACTTTGGTTATAGGACAGGTATAACGTTGGCCACGTAGGATCTCACAGGTTTAGGAGGTGGTTTGAAAACTGCATGAGATCTCTGTAATGATTGACTGCTGGGTACGTGGCAAGTTTGCTGCATTAATGGGCTATGTTATCCAGTTATACCATATGGTAGTTGGGCTACCTCATCAAAGAACAGCTGAGAGGAGCAGAAAAAGAGCCAATAGGTTCAACTTACAGCAACTGTAAGTTGTCCATAGAAGCGAGACTCCATGCATCTGACGAAGAGAACTGTGATTCTCGAAAGCTTATGCTACAATAAAAGAATATATGTGGTATATAATCCTATCCCTGTGTGAGTTGCAGGATTAGCATGTTGGAATTGGATGGGGGAGATCCAAGTTCAAATCCCTGCTCAGGTCGTGATGCTCATTAGGTAACCATATGCCAGTCATTCTCTCTGGCTAAACTACCTGTTCCAGGTTTAATCCCCAGCATCTTCAGTTAAAAGAATTAGGTAGCAGGTGATGTGAAAAACACTCTGGAGGGTCCCTGCCAGTCTGAATAGACAACATTGAACTTGACAGACCAATGGTCTGATTCAGTACAAAGCAGCATTAGGTGTTTATGCATACCTTAAAGGACTGTCGTGAGAAAAAATGAGATCAAGCCATATCTGTAAGCCTTTTGAAGTTCCTCTCGGGAAGATAGAAATGTGAGAAAACAATAGATATTGGCATTGTCCCTCACTCACAGCAGTTGCAACAGAGCTCCAGTACTGCTAAGAAAGCCCAAATGAATTTGTGTATGATGTCTAATACAACAGGTAGTAGTTAGGCATCCCAGTTGCCCGCCAATGGTGGGCAATCTCCCAGGGATTTGCTCTGTTCAGTGACAAGCCCCTTGGAGATCACCCACCACCAGCAGACAACCTGGGAAAGCACGCACTAAGCGCACTCCCAGTGGGGAGCAACATCACTTCCTGAAGTGATGTTGTTGTGCCCGCTGCAGGCATGCTCCCATGCTTCACTGGGGCCAATTTTAGCCCCAACCTGCTTGAATTTTCCTTGCGCAAAGCACAGCACACCCACAGTCAGTGTGATGATGTCACTTCCTGGAAGTAACATAACTGCGCAAGCACCAGGAATGCACGTGCAAAAAAGAATCCACAAGGCACAAGGTAAATGCCAGGTCCCTCCCCTTCTGCCAGGAGGGTATAGGGACCTGGCAACCCTAATAGTAGTTGACTGAAAGGAGATGCCTCAGGGCTTGGCATGTGGATGTGTGGAGTCACCAAGACAATGGTGTTCAGCGGTCATTATGTTCAGCAGGTTTACAGTGGGGACCCCTTGGGGACCCAAAATGGCTAACATTGTTCTCCACTCCTTTATTTTATCCTCACAACCACTCTGTGAGGTGCGTTAGGCTGAGAGAACGTGACTGGACAAAGGTCACCCAGTGAGCTTCCATGCCCTGACGGTCTTTGAATCTGGGTCTCCCAGATCCTGGTCCAACATTGTAACCACTACACCACACTGGTTCTCATGTTCAAGTCTATCTCACAGGATTGTTGTCCATCTTGCACAGTGAAATCTGGCTTACAAATGTTTCTTCCACAAAGAACCTGTTCGTTTTAAGGTGCTACAAGACTCTTCCATGATATTACCCATTTTATTTATTTATGCCCTTTATAGTCTGCCTTTCTCACCGAGACTCAAGGAGGATTACATAATGTGAGATTAGTACAGTCAATATCAAGGTCATGTCAATAAACAATGCCATAATACAAATAAATGCAAGTTTACAAAGACATAACATTAGCAAAAATCCAATGCAAAATTGAAGAAATGCTGAAACAGAGCATAAGCAATTCTAGGACTGACATTAGACAACATAGAACTGCCCAACAGGGTCATACTTAAAGCACAAGTAGCACATAGGAGCACATACTTAAAGTAACAGGTAGGACGTAAGGCAACATAGTGGTGAAGTCTGTGGTCCCTAACACGTTACTGAAGCATCTCTTTGAGATAATCTCCCTACAATACAGGCATCTGTATTATCTATGTATAAAGCCATTATGAATAAGTCATTTTTGCATCATTTGCAGAAAGCCAGGAGAGTGAGGGCTCTCCTGACTTCCTCAGACAGGCTGTTCCATAGGGCAGGGGCCACCACAGAGAATGCACGTGCATGGAATAACAAGTCTACAGTCTTATCAATGGAAGAACAAAGAACATGCAACTTACCCATGAGGGGTCTGCCTTATGCACACTGTAACAACTTACAACAGCCCAATCAGGAGCAGAGGTGCCAGTGTCATTTGTGAGACACTCTAATGGCTCTAGGAGGGGCTATGACAAGAAAGTGAGCCCCTATCCATTGTGCAACAGAGAATTCTTGTAATTCCCTGTCTTGTGGCAGGTTCTCACGGGTGTCAACACATTGCCAGCATGTTCCCCAATGGTTGCAGTGGTTGGGGCATCCCTTCCATGGTATCCCTAACTTAGGATGCAAGAAGGCCCACTAGTTTAACTGGCTTTCAAACAGAAATCATCAAATTCATGGACAAGAGGTCCATCCGTGGCTGTCAGTCATGCTAAAAAGAACCTCCATGTCCCGGAACAATAACTCTGAATGCCTATGAGTGGGGAAGAGGCAAACAGAGAGGCAAGCCTTGGCCTCCGTGCCCTGCTTTGGGGCCTTCTGGTGTCATCCACTTGGCCGCTGTAGTAAACAAGATGGTGGCCCAGCTGTATCCAACATGGCTGCCCTTATGCTCTCTTCTCCCTCAACCAGGAGTCCTGCCTCCTTTCCTGAGGTAATGACACGCCTCAGCAAGGATAGCACTGGCTGTAGAGGCAGGGAGGGAAGGGGGGAAGGTTCTGCGAGTCTGTGGTTGAAACCAGCGAGGGGGCTGCGGAGAAGAAACGCCACCGGTGCAATCCTAAGTAGTCACACCAGCCTAAGCCCATTGGAATCAATGGGCAACTCTGACTGGGATTCACTGCACGGCTTCTAACGGCCCTGAAGGTTCACGAGGTGGGAGGAGGGTATTATATTGCCCCCCCCCCCACACACACACACACACCCTGCGTGGAGGGCCACCTGGCTGTGTCGTGTACAGTGACTGAGGGCTTGGCTCGCCCGGCACCCGGAGACAAGGAGGGGCGCAGCCCGAAACAGCCGTGAGGGGAGAGAAGCGGGGCGGGGCCTCTGCGAACGTTGAGAGCGAGAAAGACCCCAACGGCGTTTCCCGCTCGCGCACTGCCGCGCTCTGATTGGCCGAGGCCTCCGCCCACACACCCCGCCCTCCCCGCACAGCGGCTCGCGCCGGTCCGCCGCTCCAGCGCTCAGCAGCGCAGGCGCGCCCCGTCTATTGCAATGCACGCATCGCGCACAGACACACACGGGAAAAACGCGCGGGGGGGGGGGGGCAACCGGTTTGGCCTTTGAGATTTTTTTTGCTGCCCCTTCCTCCGCTTTCTCCATTTTTTTTCTCACTTGATCCCCTTATAGGTAGATATATATATATATTTTAATTTCCAAAATTAGAAAAGGAAACCGCACAATGCTCCCCGTTTAATTATTTATTTTTACACCCCGCGGGCGAGAGTCTCTTTGCCCCGGGCAAAAATGCATCCTCTCCCTCTATACAGACCCCTCCTCCTCTCCCCGCCTCGCCGCCACTCACTCTCTCTACCCGCCCGACTGCAGCGTTTGCAAAGCAGTCCGTGTTCAAAGGCGGCAGGTTGTTATTGACCAGAAAAATAACCCCAAAGGGCTACAGAAGAAGGGGGAAAGCCCCCCCCCCACACACACACACTTCTGGTGCTCGCATCGTACGGTGGCACCACGAACACATCGCGCACAGCATCCTCATCCCTCCCTCCCCCCCCCCCTCTCCATTGTCTGCAATTGGCAACAGACACAACCCGCGGCATCGCACGCATGCCGGGCGGGGAGGAAGGCTGGGGGCTCATCCGCCCTCCCCACCTGCCCCTACCCCCATACAGCGCTATGCCACCCAAGGTGTCCGAGTCCCCCCAGCCCCATGCATGCCCTTGGTGCACGCCCTCCTCCGCCCAGCCACCCCCTCCCTCCCTTGCCACTTTCTCCTGTCAAACTGCGCCGTCTGGACCAGATTCCCCGCTCCGACTCTGCGCGCATCCCATGCCTGAAAAAAAGGATGCCCCCCAAGCCGAATTTGCACCAGGGCGCAACTCCAGTGCCAGGCGCCGAATCAAGGCGGCTTCCTTTGCTTGTAAAGTCCTAGTGCGCGGGGGGGGCCTTTGCAATTAAAGCACCCAGCCGTGCCCCCATTGTTCGGGCTGAAGGCGCTCGCTTGGCCGGAGCCCAGCAATCGTGCGCGGGAGGGTCCACTCTTGTGGCATCTGCCGTCCCCGCCAGCTGGCCAGCCAAGCCAAGCCGCCCAAGGCTGGCCAGCCTCGGCCAACCGCTCCACGGGAGACGCCCGCCCGCACCCCGGGCGGAGGAGCAGGCAAGGGGCCGCGAACGCCCGGCGCAGCACGCGCGCAAATCCCCCGTCCGGGTGCAAAAGGCTCGGGAAAGGACACCCCCCCCCCCTCCGCCGGCATTTATCCCCCAGCCTATTTGCATGCTGCGAGCCGAGCCTGCCAGCCGGAGAACCGCATCGCACCGAGCTGGAAGCCGACGCGTTAGCAACGGAGCCGGTTTTCCAAAGGATGAGGCGAAGGCGTACCTGCAGTCCCGAGGAGAAGCAAAGTCCAGACGAGATCCTTGCTTTGGAGCATTGCAAGCTGCTGGCGGGCGAGGAAGTTCCCCTGGCGAAATAGCTTTCCCCCCTTCGGCAGGACCCCGGGCTGGAGGCGAGGCGGACTTCGGCGGCGAGAGGGCAGGGGGGCCGGGAACGCGATCCCCCCCGAGGGTGGCTGGATTTGATTTTATTTCTCGGCCAGCTGCTTCGCTAGCTGCGCTCAGGAGCTGCCCGGAGAATGAGTGACAGCCCCAGCCTCAGCACACAGGCACGCCGCGAGATCCCTGCGCCACCCTGGATCCGCTTTGGAGGGGCTGGCGAGAGAGGAGGGGCGCGGCACCTCCCTGTGTTCTTCCACCCAGACTGGCCACAAATAGTACAGTTGCGTTCAGCATCAAGGAGGACCGGAGAGAGCGAGGGGGAGAGAGAGAGAGTAGGAGACAGGCGAGGATGCAACCGGCTGGAAAATACGGCCTGGGCGTTGGAGGATTTGGAGCGCATGGCATCTGGGGAGGGGGTGTTTTTTTTTGTAATTGCCCCTTTGCAGAATAACAAGCAAGGCAATTCAGACATACATGGGGAAAGTGTTTTTTTTTTAATTGCCCCTTTGCAGAATAACAAGCAAGGCAATTCAGACATGCATGGGAGTGTGTGCTCTTTTAAATTGCCCCATTGCAGAATAACGGTGCATTTGTACGTTTCCTTACGATGCTATGGCTATTTTTTTTTTAAACATACAGAGAGACCGAGAGAGCACGCAGCTGGTTGGTATTCTTGGCCGAGGGAATGGTGTTTGTTTGTAGCCTAACATTTTTAAGGATCCATCAGCCAGGCTCTCAAGGCATGCAAAGGAATCGTTTGAATTCTAGCTTTCCCATCCCATCCCCAAACAGAAGGGATGGAGTAAACCGGCCCCAAAATGTAGCAGCAGGAAAGGGTTCCCTGAAGCACAGCTCAAGCTTGGGACATGTCCAACCCCATCCCTCCAGGGCATTCCGAAGGAGAAATAAAAGAACTAATTGAAGCTTTGTATGCAAATTTCAGAGCCTTCTCTGCACTGATAAAAGCAGCATAGAGATGTGTTTATGCTGTTCTCCTTCATCAGGAGACAAAAACTCCATTCACTTGCTCAAATGTATTAACCACCAAAGAAGCAAGGGAAAGAGCCCCTGGGAAAACGGGGGATTTTCCTCCCTCTCTATTGCACATGCGAGTGGGCCATATTACAAGGCTCGTCTTTTGAGAAACCTAAGGATATTTGCTGCAAAAGGGCATATAGCATTGTGGCAATTTCTGTTGGGGAGGTAGGTTCAAATCTTGTCTCTGGTTCAGTATCCTTAAGTAAGCCAGTGGTCTTCTGCCTCACCCTCACCTGCACAATAGGAAGAATAGGACTGACCTACCTTATAAGAGTGTTGTAAGGATACATTTTGAAATCAGTATATAAATGGTAAATATTATTCAGAGAAACACTCTCTCTCTCTCTCACACACACACATACACACACACAAAAGAACAAAGCAATTCAGATTAGGAAAGAGGACTCCATCCTAAAATCCTTTACTGCATCCTAAGACTTTTACCATCACTTGTCTTCAAAATCCCAGCCTAGCCAAACATACAGGGATACTGATGGATGCACATTTGTTTGCCATGTCAATAAAGGGCACCCAACAAAATCCCACTATTTTTCTTCAAAAAGCTGTACCCCCCCAACACACACAATACATAAATAATCTTTGTTAATCTACTAGGACAGAATGGATGGGGTGATCAATAATCAACAAGGGCTTTAAGGAAGCCTTTCCAGGGATTACAGGGAACAGAACGCTTATGTTCCACCAAATAAAAAATAAACCTAGAAGCTGACCTGAAATTGGAGAAGTTTAACAGTGATGACACTCTAATATGTGTGTTATGTGCCATCAAGTCACTTCTGACCTATGGTGATCCTATGAATGAGAGACCTCCAAAACGTCCTCTCATTAACAGACTTGCTGAGATCCTGCAAACTGGAGGATGTGGCTTCTTTGATTGAGTCCAGCCATCTCGTTTTAGGTCTTCCTCTTTTTCTACTGCCTTCCACTTTTCCTAGCATTGTTGACTTTTCCAGAGAATCTTGTCTTCTCATGATGTGACCAAAGTACATTAGCTTTAGACTTGTCATTTTAGCTTTTAAGGAGAATTCCGGCTTGATTTGATCTCGTACCCGCTTATTTGTCTTTTTGGCTGTCCGTTGTATCTGCAAAACTCTTCTCCAGCACTAAATTTCAAATGAATCCATTTTCTTCCTGTCAGTTTTCTTCACTGTCCAACTTTCACGTCCATACATCATAATGGGGAATACAATAGTTGGGATTATCTTGATCTTGGTCCCTAGAGAGACATCTTTATCTTTAAGGATCTTTTCTAGTTCCCTCACAGCGGCTCTTCCAAGTCTCAACCTTCTTCTGATTTCTTCATTGCAGTCTCCCTTTTGGTTGATGATTGAGCCAAGGAATACGCCAGTCCCCAAATGCCAGGTTGTTGGTAGTGGAAAGCTGCCAAGAGCATGGGATTCCGATACTACCGCAGCCGTACTGATTGCCAGTTAGTTTCCAGGAGCAGTTAAGAGTCCTGCTGGTGACCTTTACAGCCCTAACAATGCAATCCAAAGAACACCTTCCTAGGAGTAAGCCCTCACTGAATAAACCTAAGTACCATTCTGAGTTGACCTGCTTACAATTTGTCTCAGGGACCGACAGTTCCCAGTGTCTCTATCTGCCCTATAGACCGGCCTGGCACGAAGATCGTTCTCTGAGTTCGGCTTCATGTTCCGCCGCCCTCCCAGCACCACAGCTTTAAAAATACAAGAGATTGCCTCCTGACTGAGTAGCAGCCCCTTGTACTGGAAAACCTTCCCAAGGGAAGACTGCTTGGGCCCACCAGACGCCTTCATCTCATAAGCACTGCTTATGTGGCTGGCAAGTTGCTTCCACTGGCATTAGCCCTGCCTTTGTATTGAATTTAGGGTTGCTGGCTGTCTTCATGCCCCATTAAAGCTGGGTTTTATATAGATGCTGTATATATATGGCATACGTTTATACCACTTATACTTACTGCACCTGTATCATTTTGTTGTTTTGTGACCTACCTTAGGGATTTGTATTAGGATGGAAGGACAGGAGACAAATGCTTTTTAATCATACTATTTTTCAAAAAAAAAATCCAGACTCAGAACTGCTCCAAGAGCGGCAAGTTTACAGGCATTTTCTTTTGTGTATGAACAGTCCCTATCCCATTCCAACCTTGCCTGTTGTTTGTTTGTTTGGTGTCTTTTTATCCCATCCTGCCAATGCCTCCAAAGAGCTCAGGGCAGGATTCGCCCTTCCCTCTTGTGTTTCTCACAGCAACCCTGTGAGGTAGGTTAGTCTGAAAGAGACCAACTAGCCCAAGGTCAGCAATGAGTTTCATGGCAAGCAGGGATTCAAAGCTGGGTTCCCCCAAAGCCAAGTCCATCACTCCGACTTCTAACTACACTGGCCTTTTATTTGTTTGTTCATTTATTTATTTATTTAGAAAAATTTTATGCCACATCTCCAGGAACCTGCCTGAGGGGGCTTACAAAACAAAAATAACAACAACAAAACATTGAAAGATATTAATTAAAATCCAGCATGGGTGGGGGGCGGGGAAGGGGGGGACGTCCCAGCATAAAAACATAGACCATAAAAACAAAGCACTGACAATTTAAAATATCGGTTTCCAGACTAAAATAGTGCTAACAGATTAACCCTGTAATTACAAAGCCTGGATGAACAAAAACATTTTGGCCTGGTACCTAAAAGAAAGCAACATAGGTACCAGGACAGCCTCAAGGAAAACAGCATTTCACAAACAAGTAAAAGAGTCCAGTAGCACCTTTAAGACTAACCAACTTTATTATATCACAAACGTTCGAGAAACACAGCTCTCTTTGTCAGATGCATCTGACAAAGAGAGCTGTGGTTCTCGAAAGCTTATGCTACAATAAAGATGCATCTGACAGCTGTGATTCTCGAAAGCTTATTCTACAATAAAGTTGGTTAGTCTTAAAGGTGCCACTGGACTCTTACTATTTTGCAACTACAGACTAACACAGCTAACTCTTCTAGATCTATTTCATAAACAAGGTGCCACTACTGGAAAGGCCCTGTCTCTGGTTGGCATCCACCTTGGAGGCACAGAAAGCAGGGCTTAGGAGGCAGGTCTTAAATGATGGGGTGGTCAATACGGAGGAGGAGGCACTTCTACTACCCTGATCTGAAGCTATGTATGACTTTAAAGGTAAGAACCAGCACTTTGAATTGAGTCCAGAAACAAATGAGCAGCCAGAGCAGATCTTTCAGCACTGGAGTGATGTGATTGATCCCTGTATCTTACCCCTGACAACAGCCTGGCTGCTACATTTTGGACAAGGTGCAGTTTTTTTACAAGGATGCAGCCAACGGCAAGTTTTGTAATCATAACAACATACTTTCAAGCCACAAAAATCATAGGAATGGCCAACTCTCTACTTCAGACTTGTAACACTCTGTGCAACCTGTAAACTGCTTCTTTGATAGCCAGTTTCCACATGGTTCAGCCTTCAGGAAAGTGGATTTTAAATGTTACATCTACCATGTGGAGCTCCACAAGACAGAAGCCTTTTCTGGCAGTCTCTAGTATATGAGGTGCTCTTGTATTGGCTGTCAGAGACAGTACACTGGGGCAGATGGAACATTATATTGGCCCAATAAAGCTGTTCTTTGCAGTCAGAAATATGCAGCCAAACAGTAAGGAGACTGAAACGCATAGTCTGTATGAACCAGGATTTGGGAGAACAGTGTTTTACTTGAGTCACCAAGACTGTAGAGAGACTCCTGCTGAAAATGCAGCCGAAAGAGGTCCAGTTCACCTTGTCTTCCTCCTTATTTAAGGAACAGGTCCCAGAAAAGGATTTGAGAGGACTCCAGAAGAGAAAGTCTGTCTTAAAAAGAAAGAAGGGGGAAGTATTTGAGGTTGAATTAATTAGAAAGGAAAAAGCAATTGTTTTCTACAGGTAAATGCTTCACTGTAACCTCATTTTGTCTAAATTACTAGAAAGCACTTCAGATGAAAACGCCCCTTTGCCGCAACAGGCAACATAATTTGACTGAGATGATTAACTGTTCTTTCCATTTAAAAAGCAAACTTAAAATGCAGGTAATTGTTTGCTCTCTGATTGCAGAAGGAATTCTTGGAACTGCACTACAAGATATCAGAGAAAGGGTTGACAAGTGTAAACCAATTTACACATCTTATTAAATATAATTTTTAAAATATAATAAATAAAATGGAGCAGGAATTGCATTTGGGTTGGCAACGCATGCGATTTTAATATTTTGAATGAACATTTATCTCCCCCTTTCCAAAAATAGCATGTGCTAATATGAATTCTGAATCACAGAATTCTGTTCATTCTGTCCGTAACACACGCCAAAAAAGTCTCTATAAAATCACTATATCTGAGCCACAGTGACCACGTTGCGCATGAAAAAGAGAAGCAGCTGCATAGCTGGGTAAAACGGACAGGTGTCCATGCATTCCCAGATTCTTCCAATAGTCCGAAGAACAACTGTATGAAGATATGGAAGCTCACAGCATTTAAACAGCTATATGAATCCAATGAACTTATTTATATATTCACTCACACACCCATCTTTACCTCAATGGGGACTCAAAGCAGCTTACATCATTTTCCTCTCTTCTATTTTATCCTCACAACAACCCCTCTAGGTAGGCTGTGCCGAGTATGCAACTGGCCCATGGTCTGCATCTCAAGTGCGGCAAGACAGATGAGGGATTCCACTGCCTCAGGCCAAAGACCTATCTAGACCAGCATGTCATTTCCAATGGTGGCCAACGAAGAGTAGATGAAGACGACAGGGTTCCTTCGGCCTCTAGAAACCGGTAGTCACTCAGCAGCATATTGCTTCTCAACCTGGGGGTTCTATTTTGCTGTCATGGAACAGACTTTCCCTCCAGGAATTTGTCCAGTCCCCTTTAACAGAAGAACGCAGACTATCCGGCATCCAGGTTCCCACAGTGGCCACACAAATGCCCTTAGAAAACCCATGAGCAGAGAGAGAACAGAGTTCTCCCGCTGTTCCTCTGCAACTGGGATTCAGCGGCAAACTGCTTTTGAATATGGATGTTCAGACAAAACCGTATCGCTGATAGAAATTCCTTACTTAAGGCACCAACAGGGTTATCCTAAACAGAGTTTAGAAGTCAATCTGTTTAGGGTCACACTGCAAACGTGTCCCTTTTCACAAATGCATCATATTGGCATCTCATACGCATGTGTGAATGGGCTCCTGGCTTAACTGTTTAAATTATGTTTTAGTTTCTTTTTAATTCTGCATTATAATTTATTTAATATTAATATTTTTGTATTTTATATATTGTGGTTACCCACCTCGGATCGTGACTGTATCAGGAGCAAGGTGGGGTATAAAAATGTCTTTAATAAACACCTAAATATTTCACTGTGTGTGTGTTTAGAGAAAGCTTTGCGTACCTGCATAGCTCTACCCACTTATCCACATATTAAGAACTTCATATCGTGACAATCCCATGCACTGCCTTGTATGCTTTGCAATGAAATGTTTTTTTGTATATTTACGTTGCCTTTTGGTCCATCTGTAGGTTCATACTGGCAGGTTCACACATGCATGTCTCTGCCCTTGACAAATAGCACATGAAAGTGTAAAATTGCTCCATTGAATAGCAGGGCATTTGAGGGGCTGTGCAGTAAAATGAAAGTCCTGTCCATGTAACTAGATCTGTTGTGGTCCATTGACATATCCAAGTTATTACTTGAGATTATTTGATAGACCCAAGTTATCACTTGCGGTCAGCGGGAGTTAACCAGGCACGTGTGAACACAGGCGAGCCCTTCATCACCTTGGAAGAGCAACATACCCCAACTCCTTTCCTTTTCCTGGATCTTTTAAACCTACATGGTTACAGCAGAGAACCCGCCCCCCCCCCAGTTCCTCCTCTTCATTCATTCCACAAGGTGAATCCCATTTTACAGATCTGCTGCTGATGCAGAGAGAAAACCCTCCGTGGCCGTTGGGCATTCCACCTGTACTTTGGCTTTCACGCTGGCTTTCCAGCAGAAAACTCCATCAGTGCCAGAAGCATTTCACCTTCTTTCTTGCATCTCTTCAGCAACTTGTTGACTAATCAGGTACAGAGAGAACCAAGTAACCCAGTTCTCCTGAGCCTTTCCCATTCTTCACTTGCCTCCCAAGTGTCACTCCCCCCCGCCCCCGCTGATTTGGCTCGCTTTCTCATCAGGTCTGCCACCAGATGGGTGATTCCTGGGGGATTAGGATGGCACCTTCATCTCCAACTTTGCAGCTCCACTGGGAAGGCTTCCAGTTTCCAACCCACACCTCTAGCTGGCAGAAGCCTTGTGTGAAGCGTGTTGTTTTACTGAGAGGGAAGACAGACCTCCTGGTAACACATCTTTTTTGTCTGCCTCCACCTACCCAGCCCCTAGTAGTAGCATACTCTCAGTCTCCCTATGAAGTTACAGAAGGGTTTTCTTGCCTTCCGCTGCCTGCTGCCTCTTGAAGGCAGATTCCCTGGAGTTCCAGGTGACGCCCTAGAAAGCATTCGGCACAGGGAGAGCATCTTTGCCAAAGGAGTGCCCGCAGTTGCCTTCTCAGCCAGTCTCAGCAACCAAGATTTTTCTCCTCGCAGACAGGAACTACCATACTGCGGACCCTTCAGACAACTCAATCTTACTTGTTTTCCACCGCTCAGGGACTGCAGGTGTCGTTCAGTCAAAATCTGCTTGGGTTTTGATCAGAAGCTGCCTCCACTTTTTCATTTCATATTTTCCAACCATGAGGACTAGAGACATTTGTTGCAGAAAAGCAGAGAATCTCATAAAGCTACTTTCTCGCTTGCCTTCCAAAGAGAGAATTCACAGCCTAAATAGCAAAAGTCCTTTGAAATGCAGTTATTTTGGAAATGCAAAAGTATGACCCGCAAACTGTAACATGCATTTGAGGATAGGTGTCCTGTTGGAGACCTTGGAAAGTTACACTGTAAGTCCCCCTCCAGAGTATCAGGTAAGGGGGCACCCGAAAGAGATGAAAGGGCAGGTGGCGTGCCTTCTTTTCCATGGTTGTGAAGATGAACTCCATATTCGCATCATCAAACTGATATGAAAGCGAGCAGATTCCATCACAGAAAACATGATGCTAAAGGACAGATTCGCTGGCTTGACAGGTGTGATATACATCTGATCGCTGCAAAAGAGAAGCAGAAATCATATCCCATTTGTCAGACTACTTTCTTTGCTTGTGACATAGTGCTATTAACCCAACTGAGACACGTCTGGCTCTTCCAAGGGCTTCCTCCCTCCCCAACTAACTTCACAAAACGAGGGCCCCGTACATGACATCATCCGCTTCAGTTCCTAGAATTCATCTCCATTTTTTCTTCTTCTCTGGAAAGAGATCAAACAAACAAGCGTAACTGTGTTCAAACATATATGACTGATTTCTTTACTCACATTTTTCTCCTCAAAAACCCAGGTCACTTACAAACCACATCTTACACAAATCTAATTTTGGTAGGAGGGAGAGACAGAATTATGTGCCTGCTAGGTATGGTAAATACCCACAGGTGACCCCTTTTTCAGAGGATCTTGAGGCTTGCTCCCTTATATTTGTGATGAAATCCTTGAATTCCACTATTTAACAACAATGGCTGATGAGGCTGCATGGATGCTCTGCTGGGCTCCACTCACAAGAGCATACGTACCGAGGTCTTCATAGATATCTGCATTTTTGGTGCAGGTTTTTCATCGTCTGATCTACTTATTCTACTTCTCCATTACTCCTACTGAACTGGGTATCACCACTGCTGACGAGCTAAAAATGAAAGTGAACCATGGCTTCGAAGCATTGCCAGAAAAACAATGGTCATTATCTATTCTCAAAATAAAACATATGCCATGCTTAGCAAGTATGTAATCCCTCTTTCTGCACCATTGCTCTGTAGCTTTGCTATTTCCATGTCATAGGAAATAATAGTCAAAGGGAGAAACATAAACAAAGAAATTCCAGGTAAATCCGTGCAGCTGTCAACATTCACCATGGTGATCTGCTAAGTCGGCCACGCCCCCAGCCTCTGCTGGGATGCGTCAATCAGACAGGCAGTGTCCAGATCTGTTGGTCACGAGTTACAGATGGCCACCAAGTGTTCCAGTGAGCTTATGGGGTCATTAGTATTGTCTTATTGGTAGTTAGCTAGCTCCTTCCTAGTCTATGATCTCCTTGTGTCCACTCTTCTAAGCACTGTTTTCCATTGTATTGTCTCACAGAAAGGATCGGCTAAGGATGAGAGGCTTTCCCCATTCTTTATTGTTCCCGAAATTCTTCTTTGCAATATAAAGAGCATCTAAATCAGTTATCTCCTGATTAGGCTTGAGAGCACTTCTAACTTCTCTCTGCTGCTGCTTGGCCAACTCAGTCTGATGAGCTTGTATAACAGTCTATCGAAGCATTAACTCAAGACCCAGTTGTAATCTGCGAGAGGACGTATCATCCTGCAGATTTACTCCAAAGTGCTTCCTCGTTTCAGGATTCAATTTTGCAGGGTTTGGCCAGCATGTACCCAGACATGCTCAAGGTGTTCACCGTCTTTAAGCATCTTCGGTTGCAGAAATCGGGGCCCCTAACCTTTTTAAGCTTTAAGCTTGCAGGCACCTTTGGAACTGTGACACAGGGTGGAGGATGTAGTCACTAAATGGCTGCCCTAAGAGTCGGAGCCAACCACCAATACCAGGGCGTGAGGTTATGCCTAACTCCAATGGTAATGCTTTAACATTTGGGGCAGAAGTTCTGCTTAACAGGATGCCTTTGACAATTAAGATACTGCTTTAAAATAGTTTCCTAGAATACACACAGCTTACCTTCAGCCCTGCCCTGCCCTGCCCTGGATAGCCCAGTTGAGCCTGATTTTATCAGATCTCAGAAACCAAGCAGGGTCGGCCTTGGTTAGTAATTGGATGGGAGACCACCAATGAAGACAAGGGTTGCAGAGGCAGGCAATGGCAAACCAACTCTGTTAGTCTCTTGCCATAAAAACCCCACTAGGGGTTGCCATAGGCAGCTGCTGCCAAAGCAATGTTTTTAAAAATCATTGCCAATCAGATCTCCAATGGCCAATCGGAAGCCCTGCTGGGCAAAAGCCCAGCCCACTTCCTAAAAACTCTCCGCAGGTGCCAGGAAAGGAGTCAGTGGGCACCATGGCGCCATGTTGGGGAGCCCTGAATTCAACTGTCTGTGCTTTGTTTTAACTCTTTGGAGTTGTTGGCTTTCTTACCATGTGTTGAGGAGAAAAGCATGGTTATAAACATTTTAAAATAAGTAGTACTAAGACTGGAGTGTGTGATGTAGAGTCGGGGCAGGTTCAAGGTATTGTGCTGCCTCAAGAAAGGCATGCACCCTACCACCTCTACTAACCACATCAAAGAGGTGATACTTGTCACCATCTGTGCCACCAGAGTTCTCCGCAGGGATGCTCAGACACATACCACTTTGGCTGCAACAGGGAGCAGATTCTTCAAAGGACGCTGTTACTTCAACGACTCCTTCCTAACTGTACAGCGTAGTACCATTGGTTTTTCACACGTGCACTCTCTCGCGGCCCAACGGAGTTCTACTCTGCACACCCCTTGCACCACTGCTCAGCTCAGTAGGCAGTTGTTTAAACAGACCGTTAAATCAACTGCAAATTGTATCAGGCATAAATTAATGCTGTGTTGTTTTTAAAAAATGGAACTCTTTTGGTGTTTGCTTAAGTCGAGGAACTGTGCAATGGGAATGTTGCTGCGTTTTATAAGATGGAACTGCTTTATCAGTTTTGCTACCTTGTTTTTATACTCTGACGTGATCCACTCTGGGCCTGCTTGCGGGGAATATAAGTGCAATGATTAAAGTAATTCTTGGTTGTTGTGGATTTTCGGGGCTGTATCGCCGTGGTCTTGGCATTGTAGTTCCTGACGTTTCGCCAGCAGCTGTGACTGGCATCTTCAGAGGTGTAGCCCTGAGATCTCTCAGTGTCAAACTGTGGAGAAGGTGTAAGAAATTAATTCTTAGTGACACCAATGGCTGTTTGAACTGGCAGTGCTTTATGCGTGTTCAGTTTAGGAAAGACCCAATGCAAACCTGTTTGTTAGGTATTTTGTGTTGTCTGATTCCAAATAAAACAGATCCAAAGATGTGCTTACATCTGATCAAGCCAGTACCCCAGATGGATAGCCATACTGGTATGCAGTGGGAGAGCAAGATTCGAGTCTTGTAGCACCTTAAGGGACCAGCAAGATAATCAGGGCTTAAGCTTACAAGAGTCAAATCATATCTGATGAAGGGAGCTTTGACCCTTGAAATCATGTACCTTGGATATCTTGTTCATCTTTACGGTGCTACGGGACTTGACTCTTGCTCCAGTTTCACACGGCAAGTTCAATTGTCAAACCCACTCACTGAGAAAATCTGTGACATTCCTATCTGGGAATAAAATAGCAAAGAGTCCAGTAGCACCTTTAAGACTAACCAACTTTACTGTAGCATATGCTTCATATGAAGCATAAGCTTCATTCGTGTAAGTTGCATCTGATGAAGAGAGCTGTGGCTCTCGGAAGCTTATGCTACAATAATGTTGGTTAGTCTTAAAGGTGCTACTGGACTCTTTGCTGTTTTGCCACTACAGACTAACACGGCTAATTCCTCTGGATCTATCTGGGAATGTGCCAAGCGTGTGCATCAGCACATCTCTCCTTGGCCCATTGGGTGCCTTGGCTGGAGAACTGGCCCAGCATGGATGCTTGTTCCATCATTTCAAATTTGTCCCTTTCCAATTTTTTTCAGCCTAGTTGGTGGCTGTACCCTCCCTAGCATTTTGTCAGTTTCTGAGGTTACTGGGCATTCCTTCAGCCTACTGAATGTGTGTGTCTTGTGTAGCTGACGGCAGGATTTAGGCTATTTCCAGAACCATACATCAATCACTTAGAAAAGCCAAACCTGTCTTAGCTAAGAGCTTTATTTCAACCAGCATTACAAATGAGACTATCTCCTCCTGAGATGGCAACCATGCACCTCTGTTCTTGGGTAGGAGGGGTAAATCTTTCTATTACTTATATTTTAAAGAGGGAGACTAGCTTGCGGTTTCATTTGCGTACTGTACTGAACACATTTAAATTGCGAAGAGCTCAAAATATTAGTTCTAGAAGTACATAACATGGCATATTTGTTCTTTGTTTATCGAATTAGATACTCGGAAGCCAAGCATGAAGATAGTACGGCGTCATATGGGTGACCTTTCTGGGAACTTTCCTCTTAGGCAGCATTATTTCAGTCCATTCCTTAAAACTGACTGCAGATTCTCAGAACTGTAGCTGGTTTTTGACGCATGCTAACCACTTCTCGCTGCTTCAGAAGAGGTCTGGTATGGCATCAGAGGAGGGGCACAACACCCCTGGAAGTTCTCCTGCACAAATCTCATTGATATTAATGAGGGCACTGGAAATGCGTGAGGATGCTCTAGGGCTACCCCTATTCATGCCAACAGAGCAGATGCAGGAGAACTTCCAGGCAGGAAGAGAGATTGATTCCATGTTTCCAAACCTTGGTTTTGCAAACTTACCTTGTTTGCGGTGCCCATTTCCAATCAAGTAAGCACTTCATTGCAGCGATGATTTGTTCACAATAGCATTTCAAGTAAATTTGCATCTGGGGCAGCATTCATTCTGTTTGCACATGCGCAGAGCTGACGGAGCTCCCAGGTGGCAATGTGAGAATACATAAAGTATTTGAAATGCAATTAATACAAACAAACATGTTCTGCTTTGGGAATCAGGCAGACAGCAAAGATGGGAAAAGCTAGAACTCTAGGGACACAAGCCACACAGCTTCGCCTATCCTCAGTACAGCAGCAGGGAAACAGCCGAGGAAAGTATCTCTTTTGTATGTTTTTTTACCCCTGTCAAGCACGTTTGGTGGATGTACAAGGATGAGGGGCATCTATGGCCCAGCTGTGATCCAAACCAGAAGACTCTCACGAATGAACATTCAAAGCCAAGCAGGCAGGGTAAAAAAACAGGCAGGCTGTGCAAGACCCCCCACTTCAGCAGGATTGCAAAAGTTCTTTCTATTTTATTAATTTTTTAAATACGTAACAAAGACGCTGGAGGAGGGAAAGGGCTGGGGAAAGCAGGGGCTGTGGGTCAGTGGTAGAGTATTCACTTTGCACACAGAAGGGCCTGGGCTCAACCCCCAACTTCTTCCGTTAGAAGGAGCAGATAGTAAAAGGTAAAGTCCCTTGGGCAAGCACCGAGTCGTTACTGACCCATGGGGGGGACGTTGCATCACGACGTTTTCTTGGCAGACTATTTGTTATGGGGTGGTTTGCCATTGCCTTCCCCAGTCATCTACGTACACTTTACCCCCAGGAAACTGGGTACTCATTTTACCAACCTCGGAAGGATGGAAGGCTGAGTCAACCTTGAGCTGGCTACCTGAACCCCGATAGTAAGATAGTAAGTGATGTGAAAGACCTTGGCCGAGATGCTGGAGAGCTTCTGCCAGCCAGCCACAGGAGACAAGACTCGTCTTGGCAGACCAATGGTCTGGTTTAGTAGAAGGTATGTATTCATCTGTAATCCTGGACTGTGGGCTCAGTGGAAGAGCATCCCCTTGGCATCCAGGTTCAATCCCCGGCATTTCTAGTTAAAACGGACCAGGCAGTGATATTAACAACATTTTCCAGAGACCTGGAGAGCTGTAGCCAGTCAAGGTAGACAATTACATCCTTGACAGACCAACGGGCAGCTTTTTATCTTTTAGTTTCAGTTGGGTGGCCATGTTCATCTGCAGTAGCAAAACAAAATTCAAGTTCAGTAATACCTTCAAGACAGATAAAATTTTCTAGAGTAGAAGCTTTTACGAGTCAAACTCACTTTGTTAGATGTTGTATCCAACAAAGTGAGCTTTGACTCACAAAAACTTATACCTTGGAAATTTCTTTTGGTCTTTAAGGTGCTACTGGACTGAAATTTTGTTCTTTATATATTCTAGTATGAGAATATGTGCACATTAAGCATGTATGATCCAATCTTCAACAACCCCCCAGCACTAAAGGCTGCTATTCACAACGTGCAATCAAACTCCAAATCAAACAGAAGGGCGACGGTGAATCCCTGCTTCCTGGTAAATGTAGCCTCAGCAGGATATAATGCACCAGACTGCTTGCCCCCACCCCCAGGCAGCCATTGTCTCCAGGGGAATGAATCTCAGTAGTACAGAGATCAGTTGTAATTCTAGATCTCCAGGTGCCACCTGAGGATGGCAACCCTAAGAACAGCCCTTTGGAGCTGGCTGTGGAGGCTCTCTGCACCTCAGCACGTGTTCATCAAGTATAGGGAGACACAATGTTAGTCAGGAAGTGTAGTTTTAAAAGACAGTGCCAGCAGAGATCTCTCCTCAGAAGGTTTGTTAATTTCATCTTTGCCTCTATCAATTTCACCTCTCCAATCTAAAACTGTGTGGGATCGCAACTGGAGGGCAGCGAGGAATGGAAATGGGCTGGAGCTGCCTTCCAGAGCCGGGCTTGGACCTGGACAGGTTACGATGGGCTGAAGTTTACCTTCTGGCATTTCACAACCCCTTCACTCAGATCCAGTGTATAGCAAAGTCTTTGCCTTGCTGCTGGCTGTCTTTTTAAACTACCCTTCTCGACTAACACCACATGTCCAGACATGTGTTCTTCACGTGATGTCTTGGGTAGAAAGACTCTCAAATGGAAGGGTGAGTTCCAACCCGTTTCCTGGTAATTGTAACCTCAGCAGGGTATAATGCCGCAGACTCCCCCCTGCCCAGGCAGCCATTGTCTCCAGGACAACCCTAGGGGCAGTTAGGCTGTTAGGACAACAGCAATGGGTGTTGGCTTGCCCGGTTCCCTCTCCTGGCCGCACATGGCCCTCCAAGGCTGCAACCCAGGGGGACTTGCCAGGGGAATTAGAGGGTCAGACTGCTCCTGTCACATGGTCCTCTGAGCATGCAGAAGATGCCTACAAGATTCACAGCCCCATGCTATACATGTTCTCTCAGTCGTAAGCGCCTCCAGGGTGAAGGGAATTACTTCCATATAAGTGTGGACAGGATTGTAGAATCGGCTTGTTCAGTACCTTGAGAATAAGAAGCACCGTTGAATTCAGTCGTGCTAACTTCTAAGTAACCACATATAATATTTCAGCTTTAGTTAATTAATATGGGCAATTAATTAGGTAACAAACCGTAAAAAGAAACATTAGGAATTAATACAAGTACTTACGGAATACTGCAGGTGGCAGGTGCCCTCTAGAAGGAAGGCTTTCCTTTCCAAAGAACGGCCTGCTAAGGCGGAAACAGGCAGTATCAAATAAAAACAAAGATGTTTGTTACTCATCAGAATGATGTTATTCATAAGTAATTGTAACCAAATAACCAGTATACTATCACTCGCTAAGATTAACAGCTCTGTTTACTATAGTTTGACACTGCCTTTCCTCCAAGGAATTGAGGGCACTGCACATGTTACTCCACTGCTCCGTTCAACCCTCACAAAAACTCGTGGCTGGGAGAGGATTTTAACCCAGGTCCCAGACCGAGTCCAACACTCTAAACATGACACCATCCTAGCTCACACTAAATTGTGAGAGGGGGGTCAGGAAGGGTTACATTAGTGCTTGGTTCTCCTGGCCCTTCTCACATGCCCAGGGTAATACTGATCGCCACTTTGGAGTCAGGATGCAATTTTCCCCAGGTCAGTTTGGCTAGGGATCCTGATGGTGTTTTGCCATCTTCTGGGCATGGAGCAGGGGTCACTGGTGTGTGTGTGTGTGGGGGGGGGAGGTAGTTGTGAATTTCCTGCATTGTGCAGGGGGTTGGACTAGATGACCCTAGAGGGCCCTTCCAGCCCTATGATTCTATGGAGAGAAGTTTTCCTCAGTCAAACAAAGGAAGTCTGGGAAATCTAGCAAATGCAGCTAAGATCTTCTGAGGCTCAAACCGAGTGCCATGGAGGTCAATAGGAACACATTTTCGCCCTTTTCTCCAATGCACAACTATGCTCCAGGAAAGTTTGCAGCCAACTATAAACCCTCCTCCGATGCTTTAGAAACGTAATCAGGAACAGGAGACTGTGATTTTGCTGAGTTAAAAAAGAGCACAAAGAGAAGCAAGGATGCAGGATGAGGTCATAAACCACAGGAGAAAAGATGAACCCCCCCCCCCCCGATTTGCAGCCATCAGATCCCAAATCCACACTTCTAAGAACGTGCCTGCTTCCAATTTTAAACTAATACAGATTTTCATACACATTTTGATTTGGAAATATCTTTTTTCATCTACTTGTAGAAAACCAGTTAATGTGCTGCAATAGGGGCTGCAGTTTTGGGTCCAACATCATGTATGCAAGCAAAGTATAAAAATGTCAGAATTTAAGAACTGGCCGTACGGAATCAGCCCAGAAGTTCTGTGCCCAGTTAGGAAATGCATAAGCAGTGCCCGAAGGAGATCGTGGTATGATTGCCAGCCTTCAGGTAGTACCTGGAGATCTTCCAAAATTACAACAGCTCTCTAAAATTAAGAGGAAAAGAAAAAAACACCCCTAAATTACACTATGAGTTGTAGATTTTATAGATATACGTATTGTTAGTGTGTTATGTTTAGAATTGTGTGTTTTTTCTTGTTCTGTTTATTGTGTTGTGGGGTGTAGTTTAGTTTTAATACCAAAATTACAACAGCTCTCCAAACTACAGAAATCAATATCCCTGGAGAAAAATGGCTGCTTTGGAGGGTGGGCTCTATAGAGCTATACCTCAATGAGGTCCCTCCCTTTGCCAAACTCTTGTCCCCAGGCTCTACTCCCAAATCTCCAGGAATTTTCCAACCTGGAGCTGGCAACCTCCCAACCTTAGGGGAGGCCCCATGGCTCAGTGGTAGAACATCTGCTTTGCATGCAAGAAGTCCCAGGTCCAATACTTGGCATCTCCAGTTAGAAGCAGGGCTTTTTTTCTGGGAAAAGAGGTGGTGGAACTCAGTGGGCTGCCAGCACAGGGGGCAACTATTGGCGGGTGGTGGTGCCCCTGGTACCACATGCACGCGTGCATGCTCTCAGGACCAATGACATCATTTTGGGTCAGCTGGAACAAGGGGGGAATTTTTGCCCTCAGCGAAAATGGTCACATGGCTGGTGACCCCACCCCCTGATCTCCAGATAGAGGGGAGTTTAGAGATCAGGGGGTGGGGCCACCAGCCATGTAACCATTTTCAAGAGGATCCACCATGTTCCAGCTGGAAAAAAAGCCCTGGTTGGAAGGATGAAGTAGGAGATGATATGAAAGACCTGAGCCCGAGACCTTGAAACACTGCTGGCAGTTGGAGTAGACAATACTGGTCTTGATGGACAAATTATCTGATTCAGTACAAGGCAGCTTCATGCATCCATACAGATCAAGATGGGTAGCTATGCTAGTCTGTCTGTAGCAGTAGAAAAGAACAAGAGTCCAGTAGCACCTATAGGACGCACAAAATTGGTGGTAGGGTGTGACCTTTTGTGAGTCACAGCTCAGCCACATACCCAACCACCAATTTTTCTACTCTTATAGGTGCTACTGGACTCTTGTTCTTTTCTACTCATGCGTTCATGTATTTGTTTTCAACATCTAGTATTCTGCCTCTGAACTTGGAGGGTCCTTCTTTCCTACCATGGTTGGCATTTGCTAATCGGTTCACAGAGGACAGACTTTTCAGTTCTTTAAAAATCATTTAATTGTTTGACTCCAAGTCTCTGCACTTTGAGAGAGAGATAACAATCTCTATTTATTCAGATTCTTCGCACTGTTCACAGGGTTATCAATTAAGAAGAGGGCAGTGGAAGTAAATTTTAGATATCAAAAGGGCACAGTGTTGCGATGCACATAATTAAAAAAATATATAGTCTGCCTGCTTTACTGAATTGTAAGCTGTAAACTGGCAGAAATTTAAAACTAGAATGATCTATTGCAAATCCGTTTAAAAAAAACTGAACAGGATATAAGCTCAGTGTTCAAACACAGCTAAAAACACTGCAACATTTTCTAAAATTCATCAGTGAACTTCAAGAGGGAGCTGGTTCCAGGGGGGAGGGCCTGCGATGGAATTTAAGGGCCTGGCTGACATTAAAACAGAGGGGCTCATGTGAGAAATTTAGGATTGCCAACCTTCAGGTGGGGTCATAGGTTCTCCTTCAAATTATAACTAATCTCCAGACAACAGACTACAAGTTCCCCCAGAGCTGGTGCATCTACTAGCCGCCCTAGGCAGAGAGGCATCAACTGGCACTGTGCCCCCCAAGCTCTCCACCTCATTATCATCTCGGTGTCTCCCTTCCTCATCTCTCTGTTACACAACTGCAAGGCAGGTGGCAGTCCAAGGAGGAAGGGCAGCTTCCTGTCGTGGTGTGGGGCATGAAGGCAGCAGCTTCTTGCTGTTTCTTGGTGGAGAGCAAAGGGTGAGCCGCGTAGCTCAGGCTGCCAACAAATGCTCTATTCAGCTCGCCAGCTGAACACACTTAGGTTTGGAGTCGGAGCTCTGAGCACTACCCTGATTTCCTCCCTCCCTCTTGGTGCATTCACTGAACATATGAAAGGGGCTAGAAAAGACACTGCAGCTATGTAGTCTGGCTAGAAGAAGCTTCCAGACCTGGCAAGGAAAAAAAAAATCCTTGTGCACTTTAACACAGATTCTTTAAGATCCAATGCAAAACTGCAAATGCTGAAGATCGAACAGTCCCAAGATCCAAGTGAGAATCTCCCTTTAATGGCCTCACATTCGAATGCAACTCTGCTTTTCTCACTAATGAGACACAAAAAGCCAAATCAAGTCTGTTTTGCAAGTCAGATAAAGGAACATTTTGATGCTCAGCAACTTAACCCTTGAATAACCTGGGTTTTTTTTAATTTCCTTTTTAACATGTCTGTGTTTTCCACTTGTCGTCTCATAGAGCATCTTCCAATTTGCTCTTGCTCCATCTTATGCCCTCCTTGCTGCTTTTGAGGCTTCTTTTCCAAGACCAATAAAAGGAGGCTGCACTTCATCCTTTAGTGGCACGTACAGTCAAGAGAGCTCTGGGTTGGAAAATTCCTGGAGATTTGGGGATGCAGTCTGGAGATGAGTTGTAATTCTAGGAGACCTTGAGGCTCAGAAGAGAGCTGTAGTTCTCGAAAGCTTATGCTACAATAAAGTTGGTTAGTCTTAAAGGTGCTACTGGACTCTTTACTATTTTGCTACAACAGACTAAACATGTCCAACCTCTCTGGAAAGCAATGGTCTGCCATTCTGCTCTGGTGACCAAGCGAGGACAGAACGGCAGGCTATTCCTAAGGCCCATCAGGCCGCCAGGATAGGCCACACAAGGGTAAAATTACCAAAGTGTTTTTGCCAATGCAAGGTACATTATCTATTAATACTGTGAAAAATGCAAAATAACAATTGGTACAGAGGAATGATCTTTCCACGACTGAGCATATACAAATTATAAATCAGAAGATACAAAACAATGACAAAATCCTGGGTACACACTCATTTCGATATTCCCACAATATCTTCTTTAGATTATATAAAGAATTCAAAGACCATACTAATACGTTCCTAAGCGGAAAGACTCTGTATCCGCATGGTAATTCATTAAGGCAGAAACAGTGAGAGTCAAAGTCGTGGATTGGCCAGCCTGCTCTCTGTTTATTCATTTATTTAATGCATTTATTAGCATTCAATAAATTAGTTCACTGTTCTCGGTCTCAGGCTGTGATACTGAGCTTCACACCCCACAATCTCTGATGGCCTGCTTACGCACCCAAGTCGTCTTAAATTGCTCCGCAAGGTAACTCATTGTCTAGACTGTAACATTTTCTCCACCCCACCACTGTCAACTAATGCCATCAAGCCATTAGTAAGCCTGATACAAGCGCATTTGAAACTGCCTTTGTTTTTTGTACACACGTCAATAGTGAGAGAAATAGAAGAGTCCAGTAGCACCTTTAAGACTAACCGACTTTACTGTAGCATAAGCTTTCGAGAATCACAGTTCTGTCAGATGCATTGTCAGCTTTCGAGAACCACGGCTCTCTTTGTCAGATGCATCTGACAGAGCTGTGGTTCTTGAAAGCTGACGATGCATCTGATGAAGAGAGCTGTGGTTCTTGAAAGCTGATGATGCATCTGATAAAGAGAACTGTGATTCTCGAAAGCTTATGCTACAGTAAAGTTGGTTAGTCTTAAAGGTGCTACTGGACTCTTTTCGATTTTGCCACTAGTACAGACTAACATGGCTAACTCCTCTGAATAGTGAGAGACGAGCTGAGAATCCCTTTAAGGAGCACATCTGAATATAATCTACGTCGTCAACATCCACCCTGACCTGGATGGCCCAGGGTAGCTAAGCCTCATCAGATCTTGGAAGCTAAGCAGGATGAGCTCTAGTTAGTACTTGAACGGGAGACCAGAACTGAAGACCAAGGGCTCTACACAGAGGCAAACAATGGCAAACCAAACTTGATTTGCCCAGGTCAACTTATAGTGAACATTACAAGGCATCGTAACACCGAAGGCAACCAAGGAAGTTAACTGGTTTTCAAAATGGAGATCTTGGATGAGATACAATGGATCTTGAGAATTCTTTCCAATAAACATCAGAGAACATCCCAAACATGTTGGGGGGGGGATGCACTTTGCCTATGTGTTGCAATAGCTCCTTGCCATTCTCTTATTGGTCGTTCTGCTGTCTGCCTCAGTTCCTCAAACGGTTTGAATGATCCCAGCCAACCCTGACCACTTCAGTTCCATTTCCTCCACTTGATGAGTAGCTCTGTCAGAGCCTCTTGAATGTGTTGTGTACAAAAGTAGCAGGAGAAAAATAAAGCCTCAAAACAGCTTCTACTGAAACTAGGAAAACAGCAACAGAAAGCGTCATCCATAGGCATAAACACCTGCTTTCGAGGGAACAGGCAGGAGGAACTTGACTGATCAAGGATCCACATCATCCATTAATGCTCTAAATCGGGGCTCTCCAGCATTTTCTTTAACGAGAGCTACTTCTGATTAATGAAAAGCAACAGGAAAAAAACCATCAGCTAGGCAGCCCAATGGAAAATCCAATGAAACAACAAAGGGGTTTTCAAAAAAGCTTAGAGCAGATCTTTTCAGTCTTCTCCTGGGTCTTCTGGGAATGCACATGAAGCTACTGGTAGGAAACTGTCAGTTATTCTACCACCTCTGGTTTCATTTTCCCAGGCACAGAAACATGGAGAGGACATTGAGGAAAAAGACTGAATAAATGTGTCTGACAATGATATTATCCAACCAGAAGTCTTCCAGTGTGTCTGCCAAATAAGATCATTTTTTTGTGCAGTATTTTTCTACTTTCTGCAAATCTGTGTGTTGCATCTCATTGGCTTTTGGGAAGGACTATGATTCATAGGTGACACAGTTCGGGGCCGAGTCTGCTCTAGTATGCGGCCTCCACTGCCTATCAAGATGTGAACCCTGCCTGGCTACCTGTGTGTACAAGCAAAGCTTTGATCCTGGAAATGTATTTCCTGTTGAAACTCCGGAGTCATCAACTAATAGCTTTAATTCCAGTATTAAGGAAAGCAAATCACATTTTTAAAGCTAATTAATTTTTCACATGAGAATATCTCTACTTCTCTACCGTCTTCATGCATAGGATGGGCTGGTCCTGTGCGGCCCTTCTTGCTGAAAACAAACAGATGGCACCTATAAAGCTTCCTAAATATACCATGAGACAAATCCCTGCAGCTGTGCCCAACTTACCAATGAGAGACCGTAACAGTTGCTTTGAATGCCCTAAAAAGGTAGCTGACACAAGCCATTTGGGCAGCAAAGTTCTGCCAAAGAGGAGTGAGGAAACCGTTCTGGATGTCAGCACCACCCACAGGCACCTTCACTAACTTCAGTGCTGGGGCCAGAGATCAGTAACAGTGTTGGATCGCCAACTGAACTCCAGCGCTGGCCCAAGGATACTTACGTCCAATCCTAGAACTGCTATGTCCACTCCTAAGGAGTCGTCCAACAGATCCTTGGACGGGTGCCATTCGCTTCACGTTTCCGTCTTGCAAAATTCTGAAAGAATGTCAAACAAATCCCTCCTCCACACCAGCAATAAATTCTGGGTGCCAGCTCCACGTTTACTGACAAATGTTACCCTGGCTTTTCCCATTTACACTCTCAAAGCTGAGACTTAAATCTCCTTGGAGAAGACGCCTGCATGAAGCTGTGTTTTATGTATAAACGTGCCTCCCTGGAAATGGGGAGGGGTCCTCAAAGCATTCTCCCAAATAGTTAACGTACATCTAGGTCTGCTGGAAAGCAAGTCATTTTCGTTACAAAAGCTTAATTTCTTTTTGTCTCATTATTATAAGCATTTGAATCTCTTGCCCTGGGCAGAGTTTCTGGGGGGAAATGGGAGGGTGAGCCCAAGTCTGGTTTCTAAGTGGAATGCCTTCCCTTTCCCTTGCAGCGGCTTTAGGGGAGCTCTTTGTAATCACTCTAGAGTTGCCTGCTCTGGGTTGAGAAATTCTTGTAGATTTGAAGGGTGGAGCTCGGAGAGGGTGAGGTTTAAAAGGGGGAGGGGTTGCAGAAAGGTATACTGCGACCCTCCAAAGCAGCCATTTTCTCCAGGGGAACTGATCTCTGTCGTCTGGAGACCAGTTGGAATTCCGGGACATCTCCAGCCACCCCCTGGAGACTTCACTGTGGGATGATGGAGAGGGCAATTTCCAGCCACTCATTCTTCGTGCTTCCCGGGACTGAGCCCTGGCACTGAAAGACAGCTATGGAGGGGTGAGCCTCAGCACCAATTCAGTCCTGACTTTGCCTCCAAGGTCTTTTGCAGGGATGCTGTCTCCCAGAGAGGCTGCCTGCTGCTTTATTAGAGACGCTAAAAATATTGCTGCCCCCAGCAACTGCCCAAGTTGCTCGCGAAGCCAGGCAAGCCCCAGTTCAGAAAAGCCACAACAATAGCAAACAAAGCCAGGAGCTGATGAGGACTGTGAAGGGCTTCGTTACTAAACAAGACTTTGAAGGCACCTCCGGAGTTTGCTGTGATCAGGGAAGACAGCGGATGACCCTTGTAACCAATCCCCTTACGAGCCTGCCAATTAGACTCCCACACGGCGACCGCATGCCCTCTGCTTAGAAGACGAGGCCCGGCATCTTCCCGTTCTACCATGGTGAGGCACAGATCATATGACACACACACACACACACACAAATTAAAAATTGTCCCAAAGCCTTTTTCTAAATGCCCAAAGCAGCAGAACACATTACAGAAGGTGAAGTCAAAAGTGGCACATGAAGGAAACCATAAAAAAACAGGAAAATCTGCCTTTGTGAAGGAAAGCGGAGGAGGCAGGCGAGGGGCGCTGATCTTCCAGACTCCCACTAGCAAAGGCCACTTAGATGTTGCTACAGGACTACTTTGGGGCTATCAACTTGGACGCTCCTCCCACCCAACTGGCACGTTGCCTCCCAAGCCCCCTGACTGGGATTTTCCATTTGAAGATGGAGCTTCATCAGAATCATAGGGTTGGAAGGGACTTCTGGGGTCATCTAGTCCAACCCCCTGCACAATGCAGGAAATTCACAACTACCTTCCCCACCCACTCCGCACACACACACACACACAGTAATCCCAGCTCTATGCCCCGAAGATGGCAAAATTAAGAGGCTTCTCTCTGTCCAACTGACCATTCTGCCATTTGGAGGGTCTGCTTCTGTCGCTGTTTGTTAGCCAATCCTTCCCCGTTCTGTATGCAACAAGAGGGCCTCGCATAGTCCTGTGGCATCCTAGAAACCCGTGTCACAGCAAGATTAATCATGCAAGGCTGATTTCATGACCACCAAGCTGCATACCTTCGAAGCAGCTGACGCAAGGAATAAAATAGCTGGCCAGACAGGTTTGCATTGCACTAAGCTAACCACTTCCAGGAAAACGAAGCAGCAGGTTAGACACCAGAACACAAGAACCACCCTGTTGGATCCAAGCAAAGATCCATCATCCTCTTATTGTGGCCAACCTGCTGCCCTGGAAGGCATGTAAGTAGAGTGTTGAGTCCCAGGCCCCCCTCCATTGTTGCCCTCCAGCAGCCAGATCCCTAAGCTACACTGCCTCTGACTGTGGAAGCTCCATTCAGCCATCATGGCTAACAGCCATCAACGATCCTGCCTTCCACAAATGTGCCTTTTAAAGCCATGCATAATACTTATCAGAAGAGCCCCTCTAGATGAAGATAGCTTCAGGTGGGTCATCATGTTGGTCTACCGTCAAAGAGCAAGATCTGGGTCCAACAGAACCTAATCTAGTAAGGTGCTATTGGATCCAGATCTTCCTCTAGATGAAATAACTGTTCCGGGATCAGAGTGTTGGGTGGAAAACAGCAAAGAGCCTTGTGGCGCTAGAAAGAGTAACAGACCATGGTGTAAGCTATCCTGGGCTAGAACCCACTCTCTTGGATTAGGAGCGCCTTGCTAATTGGGCATCAAGTAAAAAAATGGGTGAGCTATTTCCATGTGCGGCTGACCAAGTGCCTAATTTCACCACTGCTACCTTTTTAAAGGTTCTAGCTTTCACTGCAGAGTATTCCATTGATACTTCTGCCTCCTCAAGATGTTTTAAAGATGTGGGTTGAGGGACTGAAGCTCCGCTCGCTCTCTGATACTACTACGACCAGGGATGCTGTGGATTTCACCACAAAACATTGGACCGTTGAACTTGCCGTGTTCAAAGGTGGCCATCAGAGGTGAGCCAATCACTTGGTCTGTTTGGTTCATTTTGAGCAGCCGGGAAAGCCTGCTGAACTTAGAGCTAAGCTACAAGTGACGAATGACACCTGAACGGCAAGCGAACAGACCTACATGTATTCCTCCCTGTTCACTTGCATAGTGATCAAGTGGAGCGCAAGTAAACAGAGAGGAATACATGTGGGTCTGCTCACTTGCTGTTCAAGTGTCATTCGTCACTTCTAGCTTGGCCCTGATTTGCATCTGGTTTTCCCCAAACTGTGCATATTCCAACTGATTGGTGGCTATTGGCAAGGACTACTAAAGACTACGGGGATAACTACTTGGATTTTATCAAAAGTCAGCATTTCCTGATGACTAACTTAAATGAACTGTGAGCGATTTAACTGTCCATTTAAACAATTGCCCACATCCACAAACAAACTCACTCTCTGCAGCAGCAAATCAGGCTCTGTTCCCATCCAGCAAAAAGGACGCAAGCCAAACCGGCGTGCTTGAGCATCCCTAACTACGACTGTCAATCTTTCCACGTTGACTTGTCTGCTGAGACCCTCCTGTGTAGTGAAGGAAAATCTGGGACATACATTATGGTGAACCAGGAGCACCCGCTAGGAAGATATCCTACATTCCCCCTGTGGCTGTACACTATAGAGGAAGCAGCGACCTGAAATCCACCACCAAGATGAACAGCCGTGCTATCTTTTCTTCATGCACTCCTAGGGAGAAAGTTTCTCTAACTATATACTCAATTTTTCACACTTTTAAAAAAAAGATAAAACCTTCATTTTCCAAAATCTGTGATTGCCTCTTTTGGTTGCGTCTTGTTCTGTCTGGCAGTCACATCATGCTTCCTGGGAACATCTGAAGCATTGAGATTTATCTCAGGAAAGGAAATAAATATTTAATTGCTCTCCAAATAATACATTTGCAACGTGGTTGGTCTAAAAACCTGAATAAGGAGGGAGGGATGACCCAGCTAAACTCCTTTGGTTTTGTTGCCAGCTTGGTGTTTTGAATTAGCAAGCAGATATCACCTAAGTATCTTATTCTTCACCAGACAAACCCATGCAGGGGATTTCGGAGAAAGTATCCTTCAGCACTCTGTGCTTGACGCCAAGCCTGGAGGCTCCCAGTTACTCCTTCTAAAGTAACTGTGGGCCAAGCTACAAGTGACGAATGACACTTGAACAGCAAGTGAACAGACTCACGTGTATTCCTCCCTGTTCACTTGCGCTCCACTACGTGATTGAGTGGGGGGCAAGTGGAGCGCAAGTGAAGAGGGAGGAATACACGCGAGTCTGTTCACTTGCCGTTCAAGTATCATTCGTCACTTGTAGCTTGGCCCTGTGTTTGCTTCAAGCATCGCAGGCAGCAGTGAGAAACAGTGTGTCAGACTGGAGTCACGTGTCTGTGGCCAAGATCAAGCAAAATCTTTTCCCCGTAACTGCTACCCAAGTAGAAGGACCCAGAACTGAGTCGGGCACTTTCTGCATGCAAAGCAAACACTTTTATCATTTATCGTGGCAGGTGGGGGGCAACAGAACAGTCTGTTTCCTGCTTTATCCTGGAGGCACGGCCCCTCCCTGACAATCCTAGACAGAGGAGGCAGCAAGAAGAGATTGCAGAACTGGTTAAGCAGGACACCTTTGTGAGGGGGAAATTCCAGTTAACTCAATGGGACTTCCTTTGGAGAAGACTACAGGAGGCTTTTGGCAACAGAAGTTGGCCACAGATAGAGGTACTAATCAAGAATAAGGGTAGAGAGAGATACCAGGGCTTCTATATAATACCTTCCATCATGCTCTCTCTCTCTCTCTCTCTCATTTTACCACCTGCTTGCCACGCTCCAGTCTTTCTCCCATCTCCTTCTCTTCTGTCGATGTGCACCTCAGAAAACATGAACCTCCCACTCAAACGCCTCCATGAATTCTGCATTAAAAAGGAACAGATGAAGTTGCAACCTTATTTTAAAACTCCCATCTTCCGTGGTGGAATAGGAACTCATTCGTTCATTTGTTTGTTTGTTTATAGTCTACCTTTCTCACTGAGTCGCAAGGCAGATTACGCAGTGTAATCTAATAAGCAATGGAATAGGATTAGGATTCCAAAACAGCAATCTGAAAGAAAGCATAACATATTAGACATGAGCTGTTAATGCAGAAAATGGTATTACATTAGTAAGCAATGCAGTAAGAGCACGGTAATACCTACTATATACGTAAGTACTTACATTTTATTTACTTAATTGGCCTTTTATGTGGCCTTTGACCACATGCAATAAACACGATACTGATTCTATTATGTACAATAGGAAGAAAATTGATTCATTTGAAATGTGGTGCTGGAGGCGAGTTTTGCGGATACCACGGGCAGTCAAAAAGACAAGTAAGTGGGTTCTAGATCAAATCAAGCCTGACTTCTCCCTAGAAGCTAAAATGACAAATCTGAGGCTTTTGTACTTGGTCACATCATGAGAAGGCAAGATTCTCTGGAAAAGTCCATGCTACGACAAGTGGAATGCAGTAGGAAAAGAGGAAGACCTAAAATGAGATGGCTTGACGCAATAAAAGCCACGTCCTCCAGTTTGCAGGATCTGAGTAAGTCTGTTAAAGATAGGACATTCTGGAGGTCTTTCCTTCATAGGGTCTCCATAGGTTGGAGGCGACTTGATGGCACATAACACACACTACACATTTACAATAGTATTGTCCACAGTCCTGTTCCGTTTAATATAACACCTTTGTGAATCTTTCCATTATAACATGGATCTAGGGCAGTGAGGTCTCCTGGTGGGGGCAGGGGATCCCCCGCTCCCACCCTCTGCCCCCTGCAACCTGGCCAGCAGGGGGTGGGTAAGGCGAGGGAACAGGCCTCCCAGGTGTGCTCCTGGAGTGACGTGACATCACTCACGGGAATATCATCATGCAAGGACTGGGAGTGCTCCTGCGCTTCGCAGCGGACCCTGAGTGATGACGTCACATTCCAAAAGTGACGTTATCGTGTTGCCCTGGGAGCACGTGGGCACAAAACGGCGAGCGCCGTGTCGTCCTTCCCACCAGGAGAGCGAGGGGACCTGACAACCCTACTCTACTACCTCTCTAAAAATACCCTCTTGAACAATTCAGTTTTGCAGTCTGCAGAATGACAGGTGGGAAGCCTTTCTGGCTTCATCATGCAGGTCACCCCGTGAGGCAGGAGCCACAACAGAGAACGCAGGTGAATGGGCAGTTGTGGATCTTGATCTTCATTGTGCAGAAGGAGCCACTTTAAATTTGCCAGCTGTTACTGAAGCAGCCTTGCTCTTGATTGACACTTCTGAGTACCAATAAAAAAGATAACTCAAAACCTATGGGTGGCAGGGGTGGTGCTCTTACAGGTTTCACTTTCCCCTTGCTTTCCTCTCCCAACAAGTTTGTCATGTTAATTTCTGATAGGATGTATCTTCAGAGAAGGCCTGGTGTGTTCCAGGCTCCCCTTGGGCAGATTAAAGAGGAACAGATGATCTTAAGGAAAGTAGTATTAGATTGCCCTTCAGAAAAAAAATGTGATTTATAGGTTTGGCAAGGCCACTAGATTCTGAGACAGCGGGTCTGCGTGGCTGCCTTCAGTTGGCCCACATTAGCGTGGTGCTTTGAATGGGAGTAGGAAAAGCAGAATGGTTGATGGTTTCATTTGCCAAGCCATTAATGAAACATAAAACAGATGTGTGAAACATTGTGTGAGTAATAGGAATTGCATTACATATTATTTATCTGTAGAAATCAAGGGCTTTAGTGTGCAACAAGCACAAAATGTGGTTCCTCTCTTGACAGGACTAGGTCAAACTCTATTAAAAACTACTAAATAGAAGGCTTCATGGCAGAGTTGAAGTGTAAAACACTACTTGCTATTTCAACTCTCCGCCGTATTAAAAACTGTTGGTATTGCAGCATCTTATCTTCTGTGCATTTTTTAAAATGTTATTGTTATGGGAGGTGATCAGGGAGCTTGACTTTTAGAACAGGTTGGGAAATGTCATTTATTTATTGCATTTAGACTCCCACTTTTTTGCATACTGAATAATCTATATATTGTTCTCCAGTGTCTTTCTGTGAAATGAGGGAGGAGCTTTTAACCAGTGCTTCTCAGGATCAGTGTTTGGGGGGGGGGGTGGAATTGGTTGGGTTTTTTTTAATCCTAGAAGGTTTAAAAAACTAATTCAAAAGCAAAGTCAACGTATTTTATCTGGGTTTGTTTATACTCCAAGTGATTTTTCTTCAGAGAAAAAAAAGCAGTAAGTGGTACTTAAGAGGACATTTTCACCTGTAGATTAGTAAACCACAAGCAGGGAACTACAAGGAGTTTCCATGCCCATCTCACTTCCCTCAGTATCCCCAGCCCACTATTTCCTTCCTAGCAGTCCACATTGCTTCCTCCTCTCCTTCCTACCCACCAGAGAACGTGCCTTTGCCTGTCCCCCTTCTTCAGTTTTCCCTCCTCCTGGCAGCCTCTCCCCTTGACACAGCAGGCCAGACAGTAGGGTTGCCAGCTCCAGGTTGGGAAATTCCTGGAGATGTGGGGGGGTGGAGCCTGGAGAGGGAGCTAGCAACCCTAATCTCTAGCCACCACTTGGAGGCTGGCAACCCTACCAGCCGGGGACCATGGGAGCTCTTGGTGGGCTGCCACCACTCGCACAAATTTCCTCAGAAGAGCCCAGAGCATCACCCGACCCCTTCTGTCCCCTCTTTCCCAGCATGTTTTACTTTACGTGTTACCAAATTAAGTATGAGGACTCAGGCAGGATAATAAACAACTTTATTTAAGAGGTTTAGTGATAACTGGTGTTCAAAACTTTGTAGAATAATGATTACAGTGAATGCAGGTGAACCAACAACGTCTAGGCTGTTCCTAGCTTTCTCTGGGCGATTGGCTTCACTCGGACTCACCCCTTCTGGTAGGTTCGCCAGTCTCCAGGTGGTGGCTGGAGATCTCCCGGAATTACAACTGATCAGTTGGAGAGTGAACTCTATAGCAATATACCATTCTGAGGCTCCTCCCCTCCCCAAGCCCTCCCCTTTCCTGGCTCCACCCCCAAAATCTCCAGGAATTTCCCAGCCTGGACCTGGCAGCCCTACCTTCCAGATGAAGGACACTCTGCCTGCAGCCCCCTCCCCACGGCTCTGCTCCCCAGAAGTGAAACCCCTCCCCCTGTGGGCGAGGCCTTTTATGCCTTCCGCCCAAGCACCACCCCCTACTCCTCTATCGGTGGAAGTTTAACCTCCAAATCCCTATTAGCCAATCACAGGCTCTGAAGGGGGCTGGGAAATGTAGGCCCAGTAGTCACTCTAGTGCAGGCTTCCCTGAGCCGCTAGGCCTCACTAGGCCCAGGCTCAGAACACCCCTGTACGATGGACTGTATCCCTTCCCACTCTATTTTCCCTTTGTGCCAGCCCCCATACTCTCACCTTTCTCTGTTTCCTTTTCTCCTTCCCACCCGCCGGCCTCTTTAGCAATATTTATTATTTATTTACTTCACTTATATCCTGCCTTTCTCCCCAATGGCGATCCAGAGTGGGTTACCTAATTCTCCTCTCCAATTTATCTTCACAACAACCCTGTGAGGTAGGATAGGCTGAGAGAATGTGACTGGCCCAAAGTTACCCAGTAATCTACTGGCCCAAAGTTACCCAGTAATCTACTTGAGCAGGGTGGAGATTCAAACCGGAATCTCTCAGACTCTCGTCTGAAACACTAGTGGTTAGTCTGAAATTCTAACCAAATACTGCAGTGGCAGGCCTGGGTGAGTCAGGCAAGTTGCCTGGTGTGGAGTCCATTTTGTGTGCTAGCGTGCCAGACACCATTCCCTGCAAGGTGTGTGTAACCAGCGTAAAATAAGAAATGCCGTACTTTGTTTCAGAAATGCCATTCTCAGCTAAAAAGTATGCTGATCATCAGCAAAATTAACTATATATGGTGACGAGACTAGGGCTGCCAGCTCCAAGTTGGGAAATTCCTGGAGATCTAGGGGGTGAAACCTGGAGAAAGGGATTTGGGGAGGGAAAGGGGGGAGGGAAAGACATAATTCTATAGAGTCCACCCCCCAAAGTAGCCATTTTCTCCAGGTGAACTGATCTCTGTGGCCTGGAGACCAGTTGTAATTCCGGGGGATCTCCAGCCACTACCTGGAGGCTGGCAACTCTAGACGAGACCCTTATTCCATATCAGGTGACAAGGGACTAACAGCTAAAGTCTACCACTGGGACAAATATTAACCACTTAGGGCCTTTTGATCCCACTGCAGCCAATAATCCACAATCATACAGGGTCTGTCTGTGTAAGTATATATATGCAACTCCATTATGAAACGGTGCCTTTTCTTAGAAAGTCCCTCACCTGCAACCAAATAAATTCTGTTTATTGTTTATGGAATTAGAGTGTTTCTTTTGATGCCACATAGGGTTGCCAGGTCCCTTTAGTCCCCCGGTGGGGGACTGGGAACGTGGCACTCACCATCTGCAGTGTCTGGCGCTCCTTCTCTCACACGCGTGCTCCCGGCCTGAGCGATGACATCACTTCCAGGAAGTGATGTCATCATGTGGGGTCAAGGGGCGGCCTGGCATACACTCCTGCGCTCGCCGAAGGGCTGAATCGCCCCTCTGCGGGCCTGATTCAGCCTGAAATGGGCCCGTTGCGGGGCATGGGGGCATGCTGTGGTGGGGCACATTGTGCCGCTGGGGGTGCTCCAGGGGCCAAGCCCCCCTGCTAGCCAGGTAAGCGGGGTCAGGGAGGAGGTGGGAACAGGAGATCCCCTGCCCCGGGCGGGGGATTGGCATCCTTAATGCCACAGCACTGATGGTTGCTGCTGACTGACCCCAATGAGTCTTCCCTGAAACGCCAAAATAGCCCTGGAGAGGGCCCTGAACACTCACCCTGCCTTTTTCTAACAGAATCCAAGGCTTCAAGGCTGGCAATACAGTCATGGTTGCCTAGCAGTGCCATGGCCACTGAGGGCATCCATTTCTTAAAGTTACAGGCACTCCTTTTATCATGAGAGGGGTGGCCCCGCCAATGTATTTTCTTTTTTAGATTTCAGATTTTTCTGCAAACCTGGGGCTTTTCTCAGATTTGTAGAAAAAAATCTGTCTTGACTGGCCCCAATTTCTGGCTTTAAGAATCCGCAGATGGGGCCACACTGAGCATTAGATGTATTGATGTCCTATAAAGGAAAGAAGGTTGTAGAACCACTTCTTTATGCATTCTTTCATCCCCCATATGCAGCCAGGAAGGAATTTCACCCCAGAACTTTAGTAATCAGTTAGTAGGGGGTAGGAAAGATCTTCGTGGATGGACACTAGCTCTGCCAGCTACCCAAGACTAGCGAGGAGTCACTGTTTTGAAACTTGTACTTATCTTGCTCACGAAGACCATTTTCTCCTGAGCTGAACATCTTTTCTAACCATACTGATGGTATGTGTTTTTCCCCCCAATATAAAATGAGAAGCATTTTGAGTGATTTGGTGTCTGCACAGTGGTGGAATTCAGCATTTTGGAAGGGCTGGTGGGCACAGAGGCCTCAGAATTTACTATCGGGCTCGAGTTAAGTATGTAATCCAGCCTCGTTGAAAAGAAGCTATATCTGAATGTATGTCTATGCAGTTGGTGGCATTCATTATGTCAATGCATGCTCAGAGCTTCTGGGTCAGACAGCGGTGTGGCAACATGCAAAGTATTTATAATCCTGTTTAAAGCTCTCAGTGAAAAGCATTAGAAGTCAGGCAGGCAAGGCAGGCAAGACTAGAATACAAGGGAGACAAGCCCCAAATCCAGCCAGATTAAGACCAGTTGAGAAAAGCACATTGTTTAGAAGTTAATATTTTTGCTGTCAGACGGGGTTGGGAGTGGGGACAGATAGCCCTTGGGAAGCAATAGAAACAGACACATTAAACAAAACGTGCAATATGGTTTAGAACTATTTTAAGTACTCAAAAGCAAGCTTCTCCCCAGACTTTGAAGGGCGTTGCTCAAACGTTTTGGACAGATTGCACTCTGAGCAGAGAAATCATCACATGTCACTGTTTGGTCCTGTGTCCTTGGGTAGACACAGTCCCTTGCAGGATCAGTCCTTGAGACTGGCAGGCAGAAAAAAAACCTCTAGCTTGACTAAATATCCAACGCTCAGCCTTCTCCTTTTGGCTGATTAGAGTAGTACCATCGTTTTAACTTTTATATTCTTGCTCAAGCTTTCATTCAGATGTCAATTCAAGCTCTGGCTCAAACATCAGCCACTCATCTTGGATCGGGGCTCCCAGACTGGAGTATACTCGTGCCTGGTCTGTACTTTTGTGTGTCCGCCAGTGGCCCAGGCGCCTTCTCTTCTGCTCCCCTAACACCCCACTAACAGTAGTCAGACAGTTTACTATTACTATTTATTTATTTATTCGATTTGTATTCTGCCCTCCCCGCATCAACAGGCTCAGGGCGGATTCCAATTAATACAATAATATAATACAATAACTTTAAAACCAATAAAACATCTTAAAATATTTTTTAAAGACACACTATTACTATTACTGTTACTGTTACTATTACTGTCATTTATAGTCTGCCTTTCTCACTGAGACTCAAGGCAGATTACACAGTGTGAGATTAGTACAGTCAATATCAAGGACATTTCCATAAACAATGCCATCGGGTAAATAAATACAAGTTTACAAAGACATTAGCAAGAATCCAATACAGAGCTGAAGAAATGCTGAAACAGAACATCAGCAATTCTAGGAATGACATTAGACAACATATAATTTGCCCAGTAGGCTCATACTTGAAGCACAGGTAGCACATATGAGCACGTACTTAAAGCAACAGATAGGACGTGAGGCAACACAGCATGAAGCCTATGGGCCCCCTAACTCGTTAGTGAGGCATCTGAGACTCCCCTCCCTCCCTACAATACAGCCCTCCCATTTGGGTAAAAAGCCTTTTTGAATAATTCGGTTTTGCATCGTTTGCAGAAAGCCAGGAGAGTGGGGGCTCTCCTGACCTTCTCAGGCAGGCTGCTAAGCAATGAATTTGTTGTACTTGCGGAAATTCTTTAAATCAACTTCCTATGGAGGGGAATTGGGGATGGGGGAGATCCTGCATGAGCTCCAGGAGAATCGGAAGCAGCGGCAAGGAAGTTAAGGCGGAAGACCCAAGGCAGGGATCTCAGGGGCCACGCTTCAGTCCACACAGAGGGGGCTGCCACCTAGAGCTGGCTGACAAGATGGTGGAATCCCGCCAACTACCTGGCAAGGGCCTGAGAGCAGCCAGCACCACCCCTGCCATTCAGTGTCTCAGGCACCAGCCGGAGCAGCTCGCTTGCGTAGTTCCAAAACACCTCCGCGATGACTATTAGGCAGCTGATTGAATATATGAGATCCTAGTCACAGATCAATCTTCTGCCACCCCAGGCAATTATCTAATAAAGAGAAAGGATGATGAGCTTTTTCCAGAGGGGCCAGACAGACACCTGGAGCTCTCCCTTGCATGCAGCAGTCGGTCTTTAATTAAGGAGTTGCTGAGAGCAACTTTAAGCACTCTGCACAAATAGCCATATTTAATGGCTTGATTGTATGGACATATCTGACTCTCTTCATAATTCTGCAAAAGAAAACATACCACAGTATTGATTACTCACTTAATTATGAGCCCTCTGTTCCAGGGATGGAATGTTTGTGCTGTAAAAAGCGGAGGGTGGCAGAGCTCCGGCTGCACGGTAGGAAAAGAGACTGCCAGTAAAATGGCCGATACAGTAATGCCCCTGTATAGAGCTATGGGGCAACCTCATTTGGAATACTGTGTGCAATTCCGGTTGCTGTATCTCAAAAAGAACACTGCAGAGCAGGAAAAAATACAGAACGAGGCAACGGGGATGAGTAAGGGGGTGCAGTGTGAGAAAAGGTGAAGAATCTGGGACTTTTCATTTAGAAAAGGAACGACTAAGGGCAGACTAAGGGCATAGGGTGGAGCAGGAGTCCCCAATCTTTTTGAGAATGTGGGCACTTTTGGAATACAGGGTGGTGGGCACAACCACAAAATGGCTGCCATGGGAAGTGGAGCCAACCACAAACTGTTGGCGATGGGAGGCAGAGCGAACTACAGAATGTCAGGGACTGAGGTAACGCATAACTCGATTAACAATACTTCGAGCTTTCAGGCAGAAGCTTTGCTTTACAGGACCTTCTGCTACTGCTAAATCAACTTTTTTTAAAGCTCTGCACAGCTAATCATATTTCCAGTGGCTAATAAGAAGCCCTTCTGGGAAAAAGCTCTACATACTTTCTAAAAACACTTGGCGGATACTAGGAAAGGTGTCCGCAGGCACTCTGGTGCCAGGTGCATTATGATGGAGACCGACAAGGTAGAGAGAGCGTATGAGACAATCAAGGTGGGTAGCCGTGTTAGTCTGCCTGTAGCAGTAGAAAAGAGCAAGAGTCCAGTGGCACCTATGAGAATGAGACTAACGTGGTAGGGTATGAGCTTTCATGAGTCACACCTCATTTCTTCAGAGTGAGCTGGTATCTGAAGAAGTGAGGTGTGACTCACGAAAGCTCATACCTTACCACAAATTTTGTTAGTGGTGCTATTGGACTCTTGCTTTTTTCTGCTGTACAGAGAGAACTTTTCCCCTCTCTCTGAAAATACTAGAACTCATGAAGCTGGTGGGCAGTAGATTTGGGATGGGCAAAAGGAAATACTTCTTTACTCAATGACTGATTAAAATGCGGAATTCCCTGTCTGAGGATATAGTGACAGCCACAGGCAAAGACAGATTTAAAAAGAGATTAGACAGATTCATGGAAAAGAGGTCTATCAGTAGAGGCCGCTAGCCATGGTGACTAAAGGAGCCTCCACTCTCAGAGGCAGTCAACCTCTGAATTGCAGGGCCAGGAGACAGCATCCGGGGGAGGCCTGAGCCTCTGTGTCCTTTTTGTTGGCAATCCAGAGTAACCAGCTGGCCACTGCATGAGACAGGATGGTGGACCAGACGGAGCAATGGTCTGATCCAACAAGAATATGTTCTTAAAAGTAAGGTATGACTGTGCCCTCTGGGAGCACTGAAGATGCTATGACTTCGTGTACAAAAGGCTTATCTAATTTGCTCCTACCTGGTGTAGCCAGTCTGTAGCACCAGGGAGACAGAGGGGCAGAAGCAGCGGCTGAAGTCTGTGGCATACCTGGATGGGAGCAGCGGGAGGCCCCTCCCCTTCCCAGCCTCCCTACCCGCTTCTCCTGTGCTGCAGGGCTCCCTGGCCAACTAGACTAGAGGCAACACCAGCCCCAGGTTTGCATTGCCTTTGCCTGCCACATGGTCCTCGCAGGCCCCCGGGGTGGCTTACAAAATAACTGAGCAATTAGAATTTAACATAATCGTAAAATATCAATAAAGCTTAGTTTTAAAATACCAGCCTAATAAAGCTTACAGAACACATGAGAGCAGCCAAAGCCATGAAAGCAAGTTAACGTCGCTGGTTACCTCCACACTGGAATAATAATAATGATAATAATAAAAAGCTTTTACTAATTTTTAAGAAGGTAAAGGCAACACGAGCCTGGCATTCCTCCCTGGGACAGAAATAGGGGAGCCAGGTCACCTTATCCTCCTGGCAGGAGGGTATGATGTCACTTCTGGGAAGTGATGTCATCATGCAGGCGTGGAAGCACATGCTTCGCAGCAGGCTGATTTGCGCCCCAAACAGGCCCGATTTGGCCCATTTGGGGCCCAAATTAGCCTGCTACGAAGCATGGGAACAGTCTCGGGGCAGCGTGATGACATCACTCTTGGAAAGTGATGTTGTCACACCACCCCGGGAGTGTACCCTTGAGGCTCAGAGCCAAGCTACAAGTGACGCCTGCCACAGGTTGGATACTTGTCAGCTTCCCTCAAGTTTTGATGGGAAATGTAGGCATGCTGGTCTTGCAGCTGTAATGGAGAGCCAAGCTGTATAACCAGGACGCCTACATTTCCCATCAAAACTTGAGGGAAGCTGACAAGTATCCAACCTGTGGCAGGCGTCACTTGTAGCTTGGCTCTCATTCCCCCTGTTGACCAGGTGAATGGTGGCAGGGAGCGGAGGGTGGAAGCAGAGGATCCCCCACCCCCACTGAGGGACCTGGGATCCCTAGTCAGGAATGCCCCTACTGAGAATGAGTGGTGGGAACAGAGGGGAGAGGAAGGGTTTGGGGGGGGGGGCTCCTCTGAAGGATCCCACTGAGCAGGTTGCCAGATTACTGGAGGAAGGACATATTTCCTAAACTAGGCCTGGGACGCTTAGGCTTTAAAGCCAAGACCCTGAATTCTGCTCAAAAACAAACTGGAAGTCAATGTGGTTATTTTGTGCTCCCTTTGATCCACTCCCACAACAGATGGGATGTAACTCCCTCCAACTCCCAGCTCAGCCAAGTGACTCAGAGGAAGAGCTTGGTGGTGAAACCTGAGATGTCTAAGGGAACCCTGAGATCACTGTCTCTCCATCTCTCCCCTACTGTGCTGAGGCACTTAGGGGCTCAACAGTCAGGTCTGAATCCCGACTGATAAGATTCCAGGCAGTTATTTCCATCCAGAAGTTCTTGGGAAGCTGTGAATCTCTTGGAGAGAGGTCATGTGTCAAACATTGTACTGCCTGGCACTTTTGCCACATTGCTTGGCCATCACTGAACTGACTTATGGCCACCCTGTGAACTGCCTCGCCAAGTGGAGATTTCACCTCAAGCCTTCTGTGTTCACATCCAACACTCCTTCCCAAAGGCAGGCACTGTGCATGTTGCCAGTCCACAGTTGCCTTGCCATGTCACCAGGGCCAGTGCCAGAATTTCTGGTGCCTGAGGCCGGGGGCAGCTCCAGGGCTGTTGCCGCCCCAATGTGCGCGCGCAAAGTGCACGTGCACATGCACCCAGACTGTGTGATGACATCACTGCATGAGATGTCATCATGCAGCATGCTGCTGCAAGCTGGCCCCATTGGCGCGGCAGGCAGCTGGGATGGTGCGCAGGTGGCCTCCCAGTCCTCCTGCTCAGTTGCCCTGTGCCACCCTGGACACTTGCTGCACCTGACCTGCAGCTGGCAGCAGCAGCACGGGGCAACTGAGCGGGAGGGCTGGGAGGCTGCCCACTCAGACTGCCCCTCGCTGCCGCCGCCAGCACACGCTCCCAACTGGGCGCAATAGCTGTGGGCCAGGCATGGCAGGTGGCCGGGGCAGCACGCAGGCAGCTTCCCAGCCTGCCCACTCAGCCGCCAGCGCTGCCACTGGCAGCTCCATGGCACGTGCCCCCGCCCCCAGCGCCCCCTCCGGTGCCTCAGAGCTCAAGGCGGCTGCTGGGCCCTCCTCCATGGACGCGCCGGCCCTGCATGTCATAGAATCATAGAATCATAGGGTTGGAAGACATCTAGTCCAACCCCCTGCAAAATGCAGGAAATTCCCAAATACCTCTCCCCCCACAGTGACCCTTACTCCATGCCCAAAAGACGGCTAAACTCCATCAAGATCTCTAGCCAAACTGGCCTGGGGGAAATTGCGTCCTGACCCCAAGGTGGCGATCGGCCCTACCTGGGCATGTAAGAAGCGACCACGAGAACTAAGAACTGATGTAACCCTTCCTGCCCTCCCTCTCATGATCTGCCCAGGTTCACATAATCAGCATTGCTGTCAGGTGGCCATCTAACCTCTGCTTTAAAACCTCCAAAGAAGAAGAGCCCACCACCTCCCAAGGAAGCCTGTTCCACTGAAGGACCGCTCTGTCAGGAAGTTCTTCTTTCAGATTCCCCTTCCCCTTCAAGTGATGGGACCCCCCAGCAGGAGGACAGGACGCAGCTGACCCCTCTCCGCCGTGACTAAATCCAGCTCTGACTAGAAGTTGCCCTCCTCCCAGCATTGACTGTTTAACATGGAAACCAGCTGGGAAGCCCCGCTCAAGGCAGCCAGCAAAAATAATTATTTTACAGTATATAATAAAATTCCAACAATAGTTGGTGTAGAAACTAGATAACTACATCCAGATTTTCAAGAATGTTCCCCTCAATTTGCCATGAGTTTTTGGAGCATTTGCTTTGGGTTGTATTCCCTCCTGGGAAATTCATCTTCCTTGGTAGGAGCTGCGATGTCACAACTCGCCCTACCCATCCACCCCAAACCAGGTATATTTATCTAAAAGTTTAGAAGTGTTCTGGTAAGATGGTTGTACGGGTTATTTTGATCTTTAGAAGTTGAGATGAAAATGAAAGACAACGCTGATATTACTAGCTTCAGTTTTATCCTGTTCTGTTCTCTTTCATGGTATTACCAACCCTCTTCTAGGCAAGGAATGAAGGCAACTCAAGGCATTCAGCTACAACAGTAAAAGTTGTAGTCCCTCCCTGATAGAACCCCAATCATACACTATAAGATATAGCAGAACTGTTCTGAAATCAGATGCAGGCGGCCATGTATCTTTCCCAGGGAGCAAACTTGGTACCATCACGACTGCGAAAAGGAAAGCATCCAGATTTGTGGTGCTGTGTATGCGAAACAAAGTCACTTCCAAAGCCCTGAAGGGATGGAAAGCCTGATAAGAAGAGAGAGACTCCCCAGGTGTTCCGCTCTCCGTTTACCCCTGATGAATTCTCTTGACCTGTCTCAAAAAGGAGACATTTCCTAATCGCTATCAGGGCCAGTGGTCTGCCGGAGGAACAGCAACCGGATATTAGTTCAGGTCGCCCCCAAAGAGGAAGCGTAGATGCAGTAGAAACTAAGTTCTTCAGTGAATGGTTGCATGGTGGGAAACGATTCAGGGGGGCTCCATCAGAGAATTATTACTGAAGCCCGTGACTTTGGATATTTTGGGAAGGTGCACAACATAACCGGAAATTTGCTTGGTCTGTTCGTCAGACTGCAATGTCTGCACTCCAGAACTTGTTGCAGTAAATATTATACAGAGAAGAGACAACATTTATTGTCCGGTGTATTTTCATCCTGCTGTTCCTCCAGGGCTCCATGTGCAAAGCAAAAGGCGCACAATGCTCCCCCTCGGCCTGAGTGTACAAAGGGGACAGGGTTGCCTAAAGAGCCTTCTCCAGGCGCTACTCCCAAATCTCCAGGAATTTCCCAATCTGGAGATGGCAACCCCGCACAGACGGCACTTTCCCAGAAGAAGATGCTCAGAAAGTGCTGGGATCGACTCTTGTTAGTTGTGCTTAATCGTAAACCTCCCGGCTTGTGAACTTTTGGCTTCCTTCCTGTAAATACGCAATGCTGTTTCAAATATTTTTCCCCCCTCTTCTCGGCAGCAGCTGCCTCCATGCTTGAGTTGTGGTGCCACTCTGTGCTAAGGTCTCCGTGTTATATTACTGTAGCTACTGCCAATTCTTTGCAATAGTGTCATGTTGCTATTACGGATTGCTCACAGACATGGTGCCCTGGGGTGGGGCGGGGCTTAGGCTTGCTGCTCTCGCTTAAGACGATGTTTTTGTGCTTTTACCGCCTACAGGAGAAGCAGGTTCAGTACGAGTCAACGCTTTTCCTGCCTTGACCCATGGATGGGTCATCAGTTGGGTTTCTGTTTGCCATGTAGCTGCAGTTGCCAGCTCTAGGTTGGGACTAGGGTTGCCAGCTCCAGGTTGGGTAATACCTGGAGATTTTGGGGGTGGAGCCTGGAGAGGGCGGGGTTTAGGGAGGGGAAGGAGCTTAGCAGGGTATAATGCCATAGAGTCCACCCTCCAAAGCAGCCATTTTCTCCAGGGGAACTGATGTCAGGCGGCTGGAAATCAGTTGTAATTCCGGGAGATCTCCAGCTACCACCTGGAGGCTGGTAACCCTAGTTGGGACCTTCCTGGAGCCTGGAGGCGGAGCCTGGGGAGGGCAGGACGGGATCTCAGCTGGGTATAATGCCATAGAGTCCACCCTCTACAGGAGCCATTTTCTCCAGGGAAACTGGTTTCTGGAAATTGGCAACCTTAGTATGGGTCAATGGACCCTGTGTGTTAATCTCTGTGTAACCGTGTGCTGAAAAAATGTCTCCATGCCCCAGAAAGCAGAATATTGATATAGCAGGACTCTGGGCTCTGTTCCAAGAAGGCACTTCTTCTGTTCTATGTATGCAGAGTTGAGCTATGTTTAGATATCATGCCCACCTGGCCAGGGTTTTATCCCTGGCTCTAGGTAAGCCTATGTGTGGTCAGAACCAACACACATTCTCTGCATCAGCCTCCATCTGTCAGAGATTTCAGAGCCTAACAAAAACCTGGCCAGGCCTGGCCAAGATGGGCTGGGGAATGGGTTGGGTTCACCATGGGAGAAGAAGTCCATGAAGAGGTGTTACCCATGGTGGCTAAATGAAGCAGCAGAAGAAGAAAGATGAAGAGTTGGTTTTATATCTTGTCCTTCGCTACCCAAAGGAGTCTTGGAGCGGCTTACAATCACCTTTCCGTCCTCTCCCCACAACAATTACCCTGTGAGGTGGGTGGGGCTGAGAGAGCTCTGAGAGAGCTATGACTGACCCAAGGTCCCCCAGCTGGCTTCAAGCGGAGGAGTGGGGAATCAAACCTGGTTCTCCAGATTAGAGTCCTGCCGATTTTAATCATTACACCAAACTTTACCTTCAGCAAGGAGATTGCTTTAAAGCATCGAGAAATATAATAATAATAGAATAATAAAATTCAATTTATATACCGCCTTCAGGATGAACACACCCACTCAAAGCGGTTTACAAAGTATGTTATTATTATCCCCACAACAATCACCCTGTGAGGTGGGTGGGGCTGAGAGAGCTCTGAGAGAGCTGTGACTGGCCCAAGGTCCCCCAGCAGGCTTCAAGCGGAGGAGTGGGGAATCAAACCCGGCTCTCCAGATTAGAGTCCTGCTGCTCTTAACCACTACACCAAAGTGGCCTCCATGTTCAGAGGCAGTGGAGCGCTGTGTGTATTAGTCACTGGGGGGAAGCAGGATGCTGGGTTAAGAGGGACCCTCAGGCTGGTGCAGGGGGATATTGGGGGGGGGGTCACGCATCACAGCTGTTCCTGCTCCTGGGCAGATTCCACCAAGGGCAGCCTTCAGAAAGGAGGCCAAGTCCTTCTCAAGACATCTGGGGACTCAAGAGCACCCAAGGCTCTGCTCAGCCATCCCGGCGTCACTGGAAACCCAGTCCAGGGCTAGCTGACTGCCTTCATTGATGGAGTTGCTTAGCAACACAGCAAGCTCAAAGTGAGAATATTTAACAAAACAGCCAGGATTCCATGTTTTATTTATTGCACTTTGCATGCTTCGTGTGAAGAAGGGGTGAGAACCCCATGATAATTTGAGAGGCTGTTAGCAGATGAACCTGGCTTGCTGAAAAGGGTTTACCACGTCCTAGGATGGCTCAGGCCTGTTGCCAATAGGAGGTGAAGGAAGGAACCTCTGAGGTAGGCGCGGCTGAGAAATAACCAGCTGAAGAATAGCGGGAGAGCGGAGAAAATCAGGTGTGCCACCCCCAGCCTCCTCCACCCCCCAGGCTGCATGAGAAGAGGATCAGGTCTCCTGGATTGCCTCACCACGTGAGAAATGCAGAGGAATTTCCTTTGGCTGGGAAAGCGTCCCATCAGGTGAGCCAACCCAACCAAGTCACTGTCCCGAGGAGGAAAGACTTGGGGGCTCTTTAGTTTTAAAAAAGTGAGTAGGGGGACATGAAAGAAATTTTGTACAATTGTGCCTGGGCAGAGAATGCGAACTTCTCCCAAACTACCTGAAATAGAAGGGAACAACACCCAGGGAAGATGGTGGGCGGTAGATTCAAGACGGACGGAAGGAATTACTTTTTTACCCCATGTACGATTAACGCGTGGAGCTCACTGTCCCAGATGGCTGTGAACATAGATGGCTTTCGACAGGGAAAGGCATGGCGGAAAGGTCCACCAATGGCTATTAGCCCCAATGGATAAAATAGAGCCTCCATGTTCAGAGGCAGAATCTCTCTGAATACCAGTTGCACGGAGACGACAGTCAAGGGAATCTTTGTCCTCTGTGCCTTCTGGAGACATATGGTGGGGTTAGGAAGGCTGGACTAGACGGACAATTGGTCTCTTCCTGTGCGGCTGTTTTCATGTGCTTATGAGCTTGTCTCTGTAGTCTAAAGTGATTATACCCTGCCGAGATTCCTCCCCTCCCCCAAACCTGCCACCCCCCAAATCTCCAGGAATTTCCCAATACAGAGCTGGCAACCCTGTCTAATACTGAAAGAAAATGTTGTTTTAAGGGGGAAAAGAGATTATGTGTGTTGGCATAAAAGGTGTACAGAATAAACCACTGAAACTGTGGTGGGCCAGTATAATGATGGATGCTGGCTTATTGTGGGGGGTAAAGGCAAATTGCACTCCACAAAACAAATGGCGTGCCACGGAATAATAGAATCATATTTGAAGCTGCAGCCCTGGCGTCTCTTTCCAGTTCACAGCCCTTCCCTCATGTAAACAAGGCAAGGTTCCCCCTTCTTGCTTAGCAACCAGCAGCTTCTGCATTCAGGCCCATCTCCTCCTCCTGGAGTCTTCTTTTCCCCTGGCTCATCGCAGGTCCAAATCTGTTTCCAGATGACCTTTCGCGCCACCACAAAGACATGAATCCCACCCAATCAAATGCAAGCCGATCAGGCAGAAGTTCTTCTCTCTCCATGCATTTGCTACAAATCTCTCCAGGATGAGCGCTGAATGATAAGAGCGACTTGGGCTTTGAGATAAGCCCTCCCTTCTCCCCACCTGCGAGAGATTCTCTTCCCAGCAGAAGACGAACACTTATTAAAACCTCAATAAAGGCTAATTTGTGGCAGATAAGAACTCGCTGCCTTCAGAGTGCGCGTGGCCTCTGAAAAAGCCGTTCTTTTTGGGAACATGGATGATGGATCACAATCTTCTGTTGTCAAATGACCCGCTTTCCCCTCCTCTTGGCTTCTCGTTCTTTGTGAATATTAAATTCTGTTAAGTAATATTAAAGGAATTTCCGATGCTGATTGACAGAAGGAAATTCAGAGCAATAGGGCAGCTGTTGGTGTGTAATTTCTGCCTGAGTGGCTGCTGTTTCCCCCTCTTTTGTAGATAAAAAGAACCAGCATGATACAGTGGGAGAACCAGGTTCGAATCCCCACTTTGCCATGGGAAACTCACAGGGTCCTCAGGCCAGTCACACACACTCTCAGCCTAACCTACCTCAAAGGGTTGTTGTGAGAATAAAATGGGGACAAGGAGAATGCTGCTTCGGGGCCCCACTGGGGAGCAAGAAAGGGTATAGATGAAGTAAATAATAATATATCTTTGAAGTTTTCCAGCTGTTCCTTTTATATGTGGCTGGTTCTTCCGAAGAAGATGAGGGAAGACAAGAGTGGTGGCTCTGGCCATGTCAGGCCCAGCCAGGGTTACTAACTGCCTGATGGGAAATCCCTGGAGATTTGGGGGAGAGCCGGGGCAAGACTGAGTTGGAGGAGTGCTGGGAGTTTAACAGGGATATGTTGTCACAAAGTCCACCCTCCAAAGCTGCCATGTATTCCAGGAGCTCTCCAGGCCCCTCCTGGAGATTGGCATGCCTAGATGTAGTCCTCCTTTTTAAACTTAAACTGCAATGTGAGACCTACTTTAATGTATAAAAGATGTATATAGATCCAGAGGACTTAGCCATGTTCGTCTGTAGTTGCAAAACAGGAAAATGACACCTTTAAAGCACCATTAGCACCTTTAAGACTAACCAACTTTATTGCAGCATAAGCTTTCGAGAGCCACAGCTCTCTTCATCACATGCATCTGACAAAGAGAGCTGTGGTTCTCGAAAACTTGTGCTGCAAGAAAGTTGATTAGTCTTAAAGGTGCTACTGGACTCTTTACTATTTTATTAAAAGATGTATGGGGCAAAAAGCGGTCAGGGAAGGGTTACTTGAAAGGGAAAGCTTTTCATGCAGCGGTGAAAAAACCTCCCTGTCTGTGTGTGTGTGTGTTTAAGCAGGGGAGTTGCCATTCACAGATCAGCCATATAATCCTCTGTTTCGAGACCCAGAATGCACTATTTGGATTCTAATTTCCTTGTTCTGTATACTGTATTCTGCAATTATTTATTCTTCTGCAAGTGGGTGACCCAGAGGCGTGGCTGCAGTAGCATGCACATTCCTCAGAGGCAGGGCTGGCTGTTTTTCAGCACTGGTTGCAGGTGCAGTGATGGGCTGTGGAGCACTGGCCAAGGCTGCCTTTCTGCCTGTACTACAACTGAGCATCAGAGAAGATGAGCTTAAAAGAAGAGATTATTCCTGCCCCCCTCCCCCGGTGCCCAGGCTGTACAGAGAGAGCGCATGCATGTGTGCCGCATGCAATGTTTCTACCCTCCTTCAATGCACATCTAGGACACCAGCAACATCTACTGCTACTGCTTGCTTGCTGAGTAGTGAAAATACCTCTCTGAAATGGCAGCATGCAGGTTGAGAGGTGCTAGAGGCTCCTCTGCGTATGCCACCTAAAAACCCACAATCAGTTTGTCTCGATTGTTCCGTTCTACACAGACCACAATCTAAGCACAGTGCCTGGATCTTAAAATGCATGTAGCGCATGGGCGATCCAGAAGTCCGTGTGATGCATGAAGGATGGAGCATTATATTCTGTGTCATTGTCATTTTCCTGCACCAAGAAAACGCCAATTCTAGGACCAGCTTAACCAATGAAAATGAAAACACGCTGGAAATCACTCCTGCTTTTGCTTCAGAGCTAACTGGCCTTCTTTACACTTCTTCGGATGCATGCAGTGTTTTCTTCAGCTTGCAGAAATGCACAAATAGGGGTGCGATGGAAGAGCTGTGGGAGCAGAGGGGGAGGTTATGAAAGTGAAGCCAGAAGGCCCAGCCGTCCGAGAGGGCGGTACATTACAATGCTACGCAGAGCGCAGTTGAAAGCCAGATCTAGTCAAAAGCGTAAACAATCCAATAAGACCAGGAGTGCTCCGCTCCTAAGGAGCAACGAACTGGCAAAATCTCTAAAGAGGGACAATTACTTTCAGTTGAGAGCTAAGCAGCACTCCTGGCTGCCAGTGAACTCAACCTTCATTGTGCTGAATCTGCATGTGAATTCCAGTCCAAAAGCTTTGCGCTGGGGTCTCCTCCTGAAACTCTGTAGTACAGTAACTTTCATCGGTATTTTGCAACTGAATACTCTAAGAGGCTGAAATGCTCCCCTGCTGCTTTCTGAGCATTTCCATTTATAATGTCTGAGTGGAAATGTTGGGGATAGCAAGAGTGCATTGCTGGCCCATGTTAGCATGTATCACATTGGGAGATGTGCAGATGAATGGGCCCTTTATGGACCGGCAAAAAGAAAGAATAAAACAAAACTCCATTGGGACCTTAAAGACTAACATAAGAGTGTTTGTTTCATTTTGTTTCATTTTTTACTTTTGAAAATTTTGCTTTCATTTTATTTTGCTGTGACAGACTTGACACGGCTACCCCTTTGCAATCAGAAGAGAGAGAACGGCGGCCACCAGATACCCAAAGGAGACCTGAATGAACGCATCAGACTGCTCCATGTGTTAGAAATAGCCCTGTACACTTGGAAAATGCTTTCTCGGTGTTGTTATTTATTTGTTCATTCATTTGTTTGTTTATAGCCTTTTTTTTCAAGGAGACTTGAGGTAGATTACATAATGTAAGTCAGTTCAATCAATAGAATGAGGAGACAGCTAATAAACAGTGTAATAGGACTAAGATTGCAGAAATCTGAAAGGTACAGGCGTTAAATGTGCAAGAAATGGTATTACATAAATGGAAATACAGTTCATTGACAGCAAGATAATAACATACAGCAACAGATAATACGTAGTAGCCCAGGTGAACCTGATCTTGTCACATCTCGGAAGCTAAGCAGGATCAGCCTTGGTTAGTAATTGAATGAGAGACCTCCAGCAAAGACCAGGGTTGCAGAAGCTGACAATGGCAAACCACCTCTGTTAGTCTCTTGTCATGAAAACCTCACCAGGGGTCGCCAAAAGTCAGCTATGACTTGACGGCACTTTCCACCACCAGTCATGTCCACAGTCCCATTCCCTCTATTGAGTCTTCTTCCTGAATCACTCTATTACAATGCAGCCCTATTTCTTTATAAAATGTCCTCCTGTACAGTTCTGCTTCCCATAGTTTGTGAAAAGCCAAAAGTCTAGGTGCTTTTCTGTTCCAGTTATCAACGGGGCTCCACTCCTAGGGAAAGCTAACAGCATCTCTGGCAAAGCAGGTAAGACAAAGAACTCCATCTCTGTAGCAGAAAACAATACGAGAGCCGGCACCTTTTACTATTTCAGCACACAGGAGCATGGACCGTGCACTGAGCCTTTCCTTTCAGGAAGATGCGTACAACATCACAATGCACTATGAGACAGATGCTCAGAGCATTACAGAACCTGACAAAGGCCTTTTATATATGAATGAGAAGTTCTGATTTTTATCAGTGGAGTAACATATTAGAATTTTTTCTTCTTTCTTAAAGTGGAAGACTTTTTTTTAAAAAAAATGATATCACTCATACTTTTCCCTTGCAAAATTCAAAGCTCCTTCATTTCTTTTCTCCAGTTCAGGGGGAAACACCCGTCTTTATTTCTTTGGACCAGTTTTAAGCAGCGATGCTGAAAACTTCAGCACATGTACGATCGTCGACCAAACTTCCATGGACTCCTTACTTACATAGGTGTCAACTGGGGCTTTTTTTCTGGGGAAAGAGGTGGTGGAACTCAGTGGTGGAACTCAGGAGGACCACACAATGATGTCACTTTGGGTCAGCTGGAACAAGGGGGGAGTTTTTTAAAGCTTATATCACCCTCGGTGAAAATGGTCACATGGCTAGTGGCCCCGCCCCCTGATCTCCAGACAAAGGGGATTTTAGATTGCCTTCTATGCCAGCGGCGCAGAGGGCAGTCTAAACTCCCCTCTGTCTGGAGATCGGGGCGGAGCCACTGGCCATGTGACCATTTTCAAGAGGTGCCGGAACTGCGTTCCACTGCGTTCCAGCTGAAAAAAAGCCCTGGCATCAACCCACCTTACTGGATCGCCCCATTGTTGCTGTTCAGTGTTTATTTGTATTTATTTATGTCATTTATAGCCCACTTTTCTCACAGAGGCTCAGGGTGGATTACACAGTGTGAGGTTAGTTCAAACAGTATCAAGGACATCTCCATAAACAATGCCATAGGGTAAATAAACACGAGTTTACAAAGACAGAGCATTAGCAGGAATCCAATACAGAGTTGGAGAAAGGCTGAAACAGAACACAAGCAATTCTGTGATTGACATTAGGCAACATGAAGCACAGATGTTTGCCTTGAATGCTGTGCCAACTTGCTGTGGGGCTATGCAGTGGTTATGTTCTATGGCTCAGTCCTGCCTTGTGTATGTTATGTGCCATCAAGCCACCTCCGACCTATGGCAACCCTATGAATGAAAGACCTCCAAAACGTCCTATCAGTAACAGACTTGATCAGATCCTGCAAACTGGAGGACGTGGCTTCTTTCATTGAGTCCAGCCATCTCATTTTAGGTCCTCCTCTTTTCCTACTGCCTTCCACTTTTCCTAGTATTATTGACTTTTCCAGAGAATCTGGTCTTCTCAGGATGGGACCAAAGTACGATAGCTTTAGTCTTGTCATTTTAGCTTCTAAAGAGAATTCCGGCTTGATTTGATCTCGTACCCGCTTATTTGTCTTTTTGGCTGTCCATGGTATCGGCAGAACTCTCCTCCAGCACCACATTTCAAATGAATCCATTTTCTTCCTGTCAGCTTTCTTCACTGTCCAACTTTCACATCCATGCATCGTAATGGGGAATACCACAGTTTGCATTGTCTTGATCTTGGTCCCCCGAGAGACATCTTTATCTTTAAGGATCTCCGCTAGCTCGCTCATAGCTGCTCTTCCAAGTCTTAGTCTTCTTCGGATTTCTTCATTGCAGTCCCCCTGCCTTGGAAGCTTCATATATTCTGTGTTGTGACTTGTGGCTGTTTTTTCACCTGTGCAGCCAGCAAACACAATCTTCCTCCGGAGGCATGGTCAGGTCATTAGAGTGACCTCCTTTTCAAGCACAGATACTCTTTGTTTGCCCCCTCTTTGTGCCTGCACAGTAGGATGCATTGCTTACATGACCGACAGTGGATACATTTGTGTTAACAGGGTAGACATGATTACAAGATTCATCCCCTTGGTCTGAGCTGTCATAAAGCACACAAAGACCCCAATGGAGTAAGTCTCGAGACAAAATGTCAATGGCCAAGCGATTTTCTTCCTTTTAAGTGGAAAGTGCAGCACTAGGTGAGGTGATCGTGATGGGGGTAGCAGTCGCTGCAAGAAAGTCGCATGGATTCACGCATACAGTCTTCTGCTTGCAGCTGGACATGTTCATGTTATTCAGGTGCTGACAAGCGGTACTCCAATGGTTTAGCTCCCATAATTGCCACACATGGGGTGGACATGAGCTGAACTGGCAGGCAACAGAGCATCTCTGGTTGTGATAGCAGCCTAGGCTGAGGGCGAGGGGGGAGGGAGAGAGCAAGGCTACAAACTCAGACCCACACATGAGATGGGAGGAAATTTTATTGAAGACAGCATGAAGAGGAGCATTGGTGTTGCATGTGGGTCGGATCCCAAAACATCAGCTGACCAGTCTGCCAGCCAAGGACCCTCACCCCCCCCCCCAGACCTCCACTGAGTGACATTAAGGGAGAGACTATGTGGGTGTACACCCCTGTGTGATTCCCCTGCCACTTGGGAGTGAGTATGCCCCGGCAGCCCCTGAGCTGGGCATGCACCACCATAACTCACCCCAAGATTCCGTATGGGAATCCCCTTACCAGGGAGCCAGGGCACGTGGGCCCTGCCTCCCCAAAAAGGGGTCTGACCCAATGCAAACCGCCCAACAAAGCTGTGATGAAAGAAAATAACCGAACAACAACAGAGGGAGAGGTGGACGGGCTTCGCTGGTGAGAGCAAAGTACGGAGAGGCCGGGCAGCAGCTTCCTAAATACTTGGCTGCCAGACCAGAGAGAAGACTGCCCCTCGGTGGTCCAGTGCCTAGCCCCCGCCCCCACCAGGTTGTCCTCCAGCTGCTCTGATAGGGCGGCCAGAAATTCAAACTGATTGGCTTGTGGGCTCGCCTGGGCAGCTGGGCGAGCCCACAAGATGGCAGCCACCACGCTCCGACCCCCTCTGCGCCCGATGGCAGTGAGTCCAGTGGCCAATGTTTATGCTGGCACAATCCACATACGCTGATCTGTAAGCTTGCTCCTCCAGGAGGTATATATATTGGTGTCTGCACTGCTTTCCGTTGCAGTGTCAGCTCTGCTTTGGACATTATAAGGAGTCATGGACCATCTGGAAAACTTTTCATACAGTACAGAGAGGCAACTGCTATGTCTAGGGTTGCCAACTGAAATTCCTGAAGATTTGGGGGTGGTGCCTGGGGAAGACGGGTTTTGCGGAAGGGAAGGACCTCAGCAGGTTATAATGCCACAGAATTCACCCTCTAAAGCAGCCATTTTTCCCAAGAGAACTGATCCGTGCAGTCTGGAGATCAGTTGTAGTTCTGGGAGATATCCAGCTCCACCTGGGACCAGAGAGTTCATGGGAGCTTACGTGGCTATCTCCCAGTCCTCAGATTATGAGATTCCTGGATCCACACACAGTAGAACAGTGTGCCAGAACTTCCATTTAGCATGATGCTGGAGGCAATTTTTTTAATTAAATTAAGGTGTGTGTTTGTTTGTTTGTGTGTGGTGGTGGCGGTGGTGGGGTGCAGTCTTTCTTTTAATCCACAATGGATTATTGACCAGTTCAAACAGAAAAGGTTGGTTTTATATCCCATAGAAGAAATTTATTTCTGAAACAAGGTGGCATTTTTCTCCCTGATGCCAATCTTCTTGTGGGGGTGGGGGTAGAATGACTGTCTGAAGTAAGTTTCAGGAAGCTCTTGTTGGTCTGCAGGACTTGAGTCCAGGGGCACCTTAGAGACCAACAGGATTCTCAGGAGAAAAGAGCAGGAGTCCAGTAGCACTTATAAGACTAACAAAATTTGTGGTAGGGTATGAGCTTTCGCGAGTCACAGCTCACTTCTTCAGATACAGCTAGAATGTGAGTTCATCTGTCCTTACAGCTTGGAGAGTGGAGTGATTACAGAAGCCGAATGACAATAGCCAGTAAATGACAATAGCAGGCATGATAGGATAGGGTGGGGTATACAGAGGAGTGGTGGGTGTGCAGAAGTTGGCATTGGTAATGAGACAGGAAGCCTAGGTCTTGATTCAGTCCAGGTGGATGCATAGACTTGAGCTTTGTTATCAGTTGCAATTCAGCAGTCTTTCTAATCTTCAGAGGGTGAGCTTTCAAGAGTCAAAGCTCCCCTTGGTATCCGAAGAAGGGACCTCTGACTCTCGAAATTTTATACCCTGAAAATCTTGTTGGTCTCTGTCTGAAGTAAGATTGCGTTTTTATTTTTGTCCCTGTTTTATTACAGTTTAAGACTGGCTTTTCCAGGAAGGCTGGATGCTTAAGACAAGAAGCAGTCCTTAATGAAATGCGAAGCAGGAAAAGGAAACCCACTCTCTGGCTAACAAGCGGCCCACACAATGAAAATAAGGGGCTATTATAATCTCCGAGGGCAGCCGATCTGTGGCTTGAATTGAAGCTGGTTTTTCCTCTGCAGACTATAAAAGGAATCCGTCACTAATGAAGTGCTAAATTGCTAGAAGTAACATTCCCGTTACTTATTAAACACTCTGGCTAATTAAGAAGAATGGAAATCATACATGCAGGCCCATTTCACCGTAGGCTGAGAAGAGAGATTCAGTAGTCATGTTACAGTGTAGATGAAGAGATCCAGAGGAGTTAGCCGTGTTAATCTGTAGTCGCGAAATAGTAAAGAGTCCAGTAGCATTTTTAAGACTAACCAACTTTATAGTAGCATAAGCTTTCGAGAACCACAGTTCTCTCCATCAGATGCATCTGACAAAGTGAGCTGTGGTTCTCAAAAGCTTATGCTACAATAAAGTTGGTTAGTCTTAAAGGTGCTACTGGACTCTTTACTAGTGTAGACAAAAAATCCAGAAGGAAAAGATCTTGGTGGAGTCTTCCAGGAGCCCTTCAAAGTCCCATGAAATGATTTTTTCGCCACTTATGTGTACAATACTTTTAGGGGCATTAACAAAGAGCGGCCGTTTTCACACATCTTACCTGCTGCTGGAACATCACGCAAAACACCCGGAAGACATCGTCTTCTTGCACAAAATCACGACAGGAAGGCGCGATTTCGCACAAAACTCCCGGATGACAGTGTCTTCTCGGCGCGATTTCGCACAAGAAGATGCTGTCTTCCGGGTGGTTTGCGCGCTGTTCTGGCGGCAGGTAAGATGTGTGAAAATGGCCAGCATGTGGTCAGAAAGGCCACTCCAGGATGTCGAGAAACGTTGCGAAACCTATCCAGCCACGACCTGCGAGTCGGCTACCCAACATCTTCTTTGGTATCATGGAGGATCTTTCCTGGGCCACCCTTCTCCAATCACAATGTGTCTGTTTGAGATGATATGTTGTGCTGTGATCCAGTTAAGTTCTGTTACTCGGCAGTCACATGATACTGGGTCATTTTTGCACATTACACAAAGGCAAACTCAAGTTTGAAGCCATCTACATTTAGCAAGCAGCCTACGGCCCATCAAGCTCCATGAGAGTCCACACCACTTTTTGGCAATCTGCTTTATGCTTCTACACATACACCTGACATCCCTTAGTTGTGCGCCTTACAAAAATGTCATGTGTGAAGGGGCCCTTTTCTCACTGTTGAGCGATGGCAATATGTGCCATGAATCAAGAGACAGAGCTGTATTTTCATCCTTCCAAGACTGAAAGTTTGTTCAAATTTCTCTCTTGAATTTTTCAGAAAACCGGTCCATAAGACAAGAAGGCAGATCCAGTCTGCTCTTTGTGTTAATTGCCAAGTACAAGCTTAACCTGAAATGTTTTATCCATCCAACCCCCCCTCACAAAACTGAATTGTGACATTAAGATAAGACGTGTTTGCTTTTTTAACCAGGGCTCTGTTTCCAGTTGGGACCTCGGGCTCACTTGATCAGTTTGTTTGCCTTTGTGTGTGTTCTGGGAGGTGAAGAGAAGGATCACTTCATTGGCAAGAGTATAAATCGTTCCAGATGGCCTTTCATCAGAGAGGGCTGTTTACATTAATATCTCAACATTTTCTTTGGCAAATCACAGACCTCCCCCCACCCCCCATGCAGATCGACTCAAGTTAGTCGTGGACCAAAGAAATATGCCTTTTGCATTTTGGCTGGCTCCTCCATAGCTGTGTGGCATGCAGAGGGGACGCGACCTCCTCACAGGACCTCTGTTAGATTCACAGAAGAACCACGGAGCACTATAACAGTGAGGTCAAGAAGGATGCTATCCTGTCAAGTGGAGCAGAGAGAGCTGGGTTTGGAACATAAGAGGGTCAGCTCTAAGAAAGTCTTTTAGAGATCAGCACCACTGGAGCCAGTCAGACGTTGTGAGCCGAGATACTAACACCATCTACCTGGGCCTTTGAATCAGGTGGTTCTGGAGAAATGGTCCCCAGCAACTGTCTGCTATATGGCTTCAGAGCCTCACGCTAAGAGTCCCTCTACATGAGATGCCTTGGCGCGTATTGGTCAAGTGTAGGGAGAGGCAATGTTAGCTGGGAAGCATAGTTTAAAAAGACAGAGCCGGCAGAGATCTCTCCTCAGAGGATTTGTTAATTTCATCTTCAACTCTCTCAGTTTCACCTCTCCAATCTAAAACTGTGTGGGATCGCAACCAGAGGGCAACAAGGAATGGAAATGGGCTGGCGCTGCCTTCCAGAGCCGGGCTTGGATCTGGAGAGGTTATCATGGGCTGAAGTTCCCCTTCTGGCATTTCACAGCCCCTTCGCACAGCTCCAGTATACAGCAAAGCCTTTGCCTTGTCGCCAGCTCTGTCTTCTTAAACTGCCCTTCCTGGCTAACATTGCCTCTCCCGACATGTGTTCTTCACGTGTCAGATGTCTCCTGTAGAGAGAGACTAAGATTCTTGCCTCTAGCCACCCTGCTGCACCTCCAGACCTACTCCCCTACCTGCCAGTCAGTGGTTTCCCTTCTCTCCTGGGTCTCTGCCTCCTCTGCAGACACTGAGGGTTTTGCCAGTGCTTGGACCTGGACAGCATCCGGCAATGACCTCCGTGCCTAGATTGTATGATGCTCGTCAGCAGATTTAGGGCAACTTTCTGAGCCAATAATTGGGAGATGCCCTGGCAGGCTCCACAGGCCGATTGACCGCGCAAGTCATGCCCCAACATTTCCTAGCAGCACAGACCTCCTGCCCTGGGAGTTATCAAAGGGCAGTTGAGGAGATTTCCTTTCATTGACTCCTCAGCCTTCTCTGCAACAGCCCAAGAAGCAATTTAAAAGTGAACGGTGTTAATCATTCCCCTTCTCTTGGTCTTGGTTCTGCATGGAGACCAGGGTACAAGCTGACGGAAGACGCCTTTTTCTACACTTACCCTGAGTGGGCAGCTGCGGAATTTAAATTGGGGTGAAAGAGGGCGTCCATTGCCCGTGATTACCACATGTTGCTAGTCCACGAAAATAGCTTTTACCCAAGGATAACATGGTTTTCTTTCCCGCTGACCTTTGAAGCCGAGAGTTCTTTACGTAACAAGAGACATTTGTAAGAGAAAATTGAAAATGTACTGTGCAGCTGGTTTCTAGAATTCTTTCTACTGGCTGAGAGGAGAGCAGAAATGCAAGCAGTGGGGCCTTCTTTCCAGCAAGACAGCAAGAACAAGTCAGGATGCAAGCAAGAATTTGGGGACCCACCATGCCCTGGGGGAGTCTGCTGGCTCCTCTAGCCCAGTGCTGCCTCCTCTGATGGCACAGTCTCAGGCAGAAGTCTGTCTCAGGCAGCAGTCTGTCTCAGCCCTGCTGCGTGGGAACCTTGAACGGGAGATCCTTGGGACTGATCTCCAGATCTGGGGCTTCCTGCAAGCAAGGTGTGTGTCACTCTATAAGATCCCTTCTTTCCTCTGTGACTTTGGCTCAGCCTGGAAATATCATGGGGCTGACAGAAACTCATGGAGATGTTTGCTGTGCAGGCTGCACTTACACACAGGCTGAGCCATGGCCCGGGAAGAGAACCCAAGATAACTGGTGCAGCCAAATTCGGCCCACGTGACAGGCAGCCCACTGAAACTTAACAAAATGGCCATTTTGTTCCGCTCATCTATGTGGTGCTGCAGCATATGTTGCCGATTATCCGTTAGGTCACGGGACTCTGTTGCCAGTAGGTTGTGGCGTTGTTGCTGAATCCTGCCTGGCTCAGAAGAAGGTTTTATTGATTTGATTTGATTAATACCCCGCCTTCCCCACAAAGGGGCTCAGGGCAGCTCACAACATCTATACAATACAGTAAGTTAATCATAAAAACTATAAAATCAGTAGTAGTCTTAAAGTAGTCATTAAAATAGTCCAGGGCGCCTTATATATAGGTAGGGCTTTTTTTCTGGGAAAAGAGGTGGTGGAACTCAAGACCGCACAATGACGTCACTTTGGTTCATCTGCAGCAAGGGTGGGGGGAGTTTTTGTCGCGGATGCTTATGTTGCACTGGCCTCAGTGGCAGGTTCAAGAGAAGACATGACACACCAAGATTTAGTACAAATGGTGTATTATACAATATTTACAGGTGGATACATATACAGACTTATTATGCCGACTGACAAACTGCTTCGCCAGACAACCCGCAGAGCTGGAGCCCCAAAAGTAAAGGACTCTGTTCTCTTATATAGTGATTACTAGCCTATCACAGCCATAGTGCTGACTCACTGTGCCAGCCCAAATGCCCTTGGCATATAGAGAGAAACTCGTCACCTGGCTAGTCATGTGATAGCTACCTGTCATCTTTCTGCAACTCTTGATGACTTTGATCAGTCACTGCCAGCTGCCTCGTTCTCTGTGCATGTTTGTCTCAACAGTTTTTTAAAGTTTAAATTGCCCTCGGCAAAAATGGTCACATGGCCAGTGGCCCCGCCCCCTGATCTCCAGACAGAGGGGAGTTGAGATTGCCCTCCGCGTCACTGGCACAGAGGGCAATCTAAACTCCCCTCTGTCTGGCGATCAGGGGGCGGGGCCACTGGCCATGTGACCATTTTCAAGAGGTGCCAGAACACCACGTTCCCGCTGAAAAAAGCCCTGTATATAGGCTACTTAGATACACAATCAGGAGTCCACATATGGGCCATAACATATGGGTATAACACAGGGCTGAGGGCAGTCACAGAAAAAGTGATGGTCTTGGATGGAATGGCAGAGGACACCCGCTGGTCCTCAACCAAAGGCCTGGTGGAACATCTCCTGCGGAACTGTAACAGGTCCCGCCGGGCCCGGATCTCCAGAGGGAGAGCGTTCCACCTGGCCCTGGTTGAGGCCAGACGGACGTCCTTCAGGCCGGGGACCGCCAAGAGTTGCTTGTCTGCAGAGCGCAACACCCTTCAGGGGACATAATCAGCTCTTAGTACTTTGTTGCATAATGAAGTGTAATTTTTTTCTTTGAGCATCTTTTTTTCTTAAAAACTTCATTTCATATACTAATTAGAACAGTACCCAATACCAACATTTATCTGAACCCTTCCTCAAGCTATGGAAAAGAGATTAGACTCGGAGAATATATAGACATGTTTTGAGAAAGAAAAAAAATGCCCATATGCCATTAAAAAATTGTTCTATGTTTTATATTGTGCAAGATAAATTTGAAAAGGCCTCCATTAACAGCTTGGTTCAGTACTGCCTGTTTTCTTTTTAATTCTTTCTCTTTTATTTTTCCCTTTTCCTTATTTAATCCTTTTTTGTTGTATTATAGGCTCCTTTCTTTATTCTTATATGTAATATTGCACGTTATGTATGTGGTTTAGATGGGTTTTTTGTTCTGTTTGAAAAAAACGATAAAAATTATTTTTTAATAAAAAAGAACTTCTCCAGATTGGAACATAAACAGAGTTTCTGAGCATATACAGATCAACATGAGTCCTAGGACATGTAGTTTTTAGGGCTGCCAGTTCTGGGTTGGGAAATTCCTGGAGAATTGGGGGTGTAGCCTGGGGAGGGCAGAGTTGCGGAGGGGAGGGACCTCAGCAGCGTATAATGTCATAGAGTCCAACTAGGGTTGCCAGGCCCCCTCGACCTCCTGGCAGGGGATTGGGGCCTGGCACTTCCCTGTTTTTGGGGGGGTGCGCGCATGTGGGGGAAGTGACCCATTTTGAGCCGCTGCACAGCGCGGGAGTGCTCCTGCATTGCACAGCTGCTCAAAACAGGCCCGATCCATGCCAAAACGGGCCCAAAACAAGCCCAATCTGGGCCAAAACGGGTGTGTTTTGGGCTCCTGCGGCGGGCAGGAGCACTCCCGCGCTCTGCAGTGGCTCCAATCCAGGCCAAAACGGGCCCGATCCAGGTGGCAGCAGTGCACAGGAGTGTGCATGGAAGGCGTGCTCCCCCCAGCTGGCCAGGTAAGCAGGGGTGGGGGTGGGGGATCCCCCCCCCAGTGGGGGTCTGGCATCCCTAAGTCCAACCTCCAAAGCAGCCAAGGCCTCCAGGGGAATTTGCAGCTGTGGTTTGGAGATCAGTTGTAATTCCAGGAGATCTTCAGGCCCCGCCTAGAAGGTGGCACCTGAGTGGCCAGCTTGGGCCTCAGGCATCCTAGCATCTACGAGTGCTACGGGCTCTTTGAGCCCGGAACACCCCTGGAAGCATCCTCAGCTGCATCCCAAGCACAGGAAGGTCTGGACCAGGACATCTGACTTCCCTACTGAGCTCTCTTGGAGCTCTCTGTATGGCCCAGAGTGCCTTATGCTGGGAGATGCTGTTCTTTCCCCAGTCTAGTTGCCAGGGAAGAATGGAAATCTTGTGGAGGCCACCTGGATGCTGCCAGATAACACAGGAATAAAGGGATGCAGTGGCAGGGCAGGGTTTGTGGGATGTGGGGGGGGGGCGCTTCTGGTTGAAAAGAGACAATTGGATCCCGTTCAGCTCGCCGTGATGTCATTAGGAGCAGGTGGAGTTTCTGAATTTTGGAACTGGACTCAGAATAGATCGATTTTTTCCCCTTTAAACAGCCCTGTTAATCCAAGCAGCACAATTCTAAACTGAGCTAAGAGGAATTTGTCCATCACCAGGAGAGAGTACAGAGCAAGTTCATTGCAAAGGTGGGAAGAAAGGTGCATGTTTCTTGAAACTTTGGGTGGTTTTGGATCAGTGGGCCAGCACTGGGAAACTTCCTGATATACCTCTCTTTGTACGCTTTGGGCCTCTCATTTGCATACGTACCGTATCAGCCTTCTTTTTAAATGCTTTACATCTGTAGTCAATTATTGGCTCCGCGTTTGTGGGAACCGTCCCAAAACATCTGAAAGGCACATGCAGAATCTAGAACTAGGCAGTCATGAGTTGGGCTTGCTAGGAGATCTGGGGACTTCAGGATGCTCACCTTGGAGGTAGGGTTTCCAGATTTTTTTGGCTTGCTCCTGGACTTTTATCACCCACTGGATCGACAGATAATTGCATGTTTTGCTCTTATGCTGTATGAAGCATCCCTCGCCGATTTTGGCAGACCAAGTGGCTTCAAAAGGCCCAGGAGTAGTGCAGGACATTTATTTCTGGTCGGTTTGGAACCATATCAAGTTGTTTTTTCAATGTGTAGCATTGTTTCCCTTCCCAAACACTCGTGCACGTGCGTGCGTGCATGCACATGCGCACGTGTGCACACGCGCACACACACATTCTTCTTTCAGACTTCCTTTTTTCTTGTTCCCTACCATGGTTTTTCATAGTTTATTCTGGAACTTTCTGTTCATGCTAGGATTGTCAGCCTCCAGGTAGGGGCTGGAGTTCTCTTGAAAGTACAACTCATCTCCAGACTACAGAGATCTGTTCCCCTGGAAAAAAGGGCTTCGTCAGAGGGTGGAATCTATGGCAATGTCAGACTTGTGGCTAGATAATGTTCTTACTCCAGACTACCTCCTGCAATTAGACAACAGTCCATTGTTTCCAAAAGGCTTTTACTGAAGAATTAGTTCATTATAGTCCACGAGCCTGAATACAAAATCCAGGATGGTACATATGCATTGTTACCAATGAAAGGCAAAGCATGAGGAACAAAGTAACAGATCACAGTAGGCCCAACCTCCCCCCACAGTTCTCAAAACAACCCCTTTGAAGCCAGAAGCGTGGAAACTTCCCAAGGCCGGTTCTTGGTGGAACGTCGGTAGCCAAAACAATCCTTTTCTGTGAGATAGCTGCCTGGGAACCTTGGCACCTGGAAGAGAGCACTTAAACACTGAAAGGATTAAAAATGGAGTCGGTTAAGCAAAGGCACACAAGAAAGCAGTCTGGTCCTGACATTCTGCCCCCCCTAAGATGCTCCCCCCCCCAGGTTTCTGTGGGTAGCGGGAGTGGAATGCCTTAACTAATCTAGGGGCATGAACATGTACAGAGTTCACCCATTCATCAAACCCAGAGTCAAAGTCCTTCCACCTAATGAGATAAAACAACTGATTTCTTTGTATTTTAGAGTCCAGTATTTGTTGAACTTCATAGTGGGTTTGGTCATCGATCAGAGTGGGGATTGGAGGTGCACGGGTGTGCCATTGATCAGCAGGAGGGGCTTTTTTCAACAAACTTACATGGAAGGTATCATGTACATGACGAAGATTCTTTGGCAGATTTAGAGCAACAGTCACTTTGTTGATTACTTTGCGAACAGGAAACGGTCCTAAAAATTTCAACGCTAGCTTGCGGCTGGTTTGGGTTGTTTTCAAATTCTTTGTGGAAAGGTAGACCAGATCCCCAGGCTGTAATTCCCATTCTGCCGCGCGGTGGCGGTCAGCGTATCTTTTGTAATCCTGTTTGGCTTTGATGAGATGTTTCTTAATTTGCGTCCACTGTTGGGCTGCTTCCCCCCACCATTCGGTGACGTCTTTGGAGGCTGTAGTAGGGGGAGGAAGCGCCTCAAACGGGAAGGGCTTGAAGTGGAGGCCATAGACGATTTTGAAGGGAGTTTCTCCCGTAGAAGCGTGCACGCTGTTATTATACGAGAATTCTGCCAAGGGGAGCAAATCAAACCAATTATCCTGTTGGAAATTAATGTAACAGCGCAGAAATTGTTCTAATATCTGATTTGTTTTTTCCGACTGTCCGTCTGTTTCTGGGTGATGGCTTGAACTTAGACCTTGTTCAATACCCAGTAGTTGTAAAAGCTCCCGCCAGAAGTTGGCAACGAACTGTCCGCCGCGATCCGAGATCACCTTGGATGGAAAAGAATGTATTTTTACAATGTTTTTTATAAAGATGTCCCCAACGATTAAAAAATTGCACTACTTGTACTAGAAAAAATCCCAATTTGGAAGGGTCCCCATCGAACGTAGCATCCAACTTGACCCAACCCATGCGGTCGGTTAAGGTGTTGCATTGTTCCCTACCATGGGTCCTGACAGGCATCACATCCCTGCTGAGGGCTTTTCCCTCCCCAAACTCCACCCTTCCCCAGGTTCTGCCCCAAATCTCCAGGAGTTTTGCATCACGAAGTTGGCAACCCTTGTTCACAGCTCACAGGCCACTTGTCATGGTGATATATCATATATGCCCTCCTTCCATCAACATGCTTACAACAAGGAGGTGCCTATTATATCTGGAGATATCCCCAGAAGAGTCTCCGAACTCATTTCCCCAAATCCCTGCATGAACTTCTCAGGGGCAGCCTGTTAATCTTCATGAGAGTTCAAGCACAGGATAGCCAAGAGACTTCACCAGATCATTGTAGTGTATTTCCTACTGAATTTATATGAAGCAGAGAACACCAGGAGATTCTCTCTCACTCTCCATAAAATGCAAGTTTTACACTTGTGTGCTGAATTTCCTCTTGGCTGATACGTATTAAAGACATTGTGTGTGTTTTCTTTCCCAAAGAAAAGGGAGAAATTATTGAAGTAAGGCATCAGAGAGGGGGGAGAGGTAGACCAGCTTATTTTATTGGCCAGCCAAAAAGCTTTTTACCCCTTGCACAATACAAAAAGTGACAAATCATGAAAAAATCTCATGCTAAATGCAATGGAGAATCAAAGAAGGGGTGGCATTTATTCCTACACCAATGAATCTCTGAATGAACAATGCCCCCTTCAGAAGGTGATAGCAAAGAATGACCGGATGATGGTTTGTTTATTTGTTTGCAGTTTTAAAACCACGGAGTTCTTACAGCCCTCCTGAAGAATAAAGAGATGATCTTTTGTCCCTCCAGTAGGAGCTTATCCCATAAGCATGGGGCAGCCAGAGAGAGGGCACGGGAATGGGATGGGGGACCAGCCCTTAAGAGAGGACATCTGCAAAAAGAATTGATCTGTGGAGTGCAGCTCGAATGCAGGGTGAAGCTGCTGCTGAGCAAGCCATTCATCCACCACTCGTTGCTCTGCACACCACCAGGGACTGCTTTTGTTCCCACTGGTGGTGGGGTTGCTTGGCTGCTGAGGGGCTAGTAGTGTACCGGCCTGCTGGCCACGGCTTGCCAGTGAGCAAGGAAGTGTGGCTGCCTTCTCCTGATGGGAGGTGGCAGCAGGAAGCCAAGGAAAATAGGAACCAATGCAGCCACAGAAGCGAATGATTGTAATGAAAGCATATGTAAGGAAAGCAAACAAAGTCTTTCAAACAAAAAATGAATGGCAAACATTTGGACGTCTCTACAGATGAGCCAGTACCAGGGCTTTTTTTCAGCAGGAACGCGGTGGAACGGACTTCCGGCACCTCTTTAAAATGGTCACATGGCCGGTGGCCCTGCCCCCCAGTGGCGCGGAGCGCAATCTAAACTCCCCTCTGTCTAGAGATCAGGGGGCGGGGCCACTGGCCATGTGACCATTTTCGCCAAGCGCGATTTAAACTTTAAAAAACTGCCCCCTTGTTCCAGATGACCCAAAGTGACGTCATTATGTGGCCCTGAGTTCCACCACTTTTCACAGAAAAAAAGCCCTGGCCAGTACAATGAGTGACATAGTGGTTAGAAGTTTGGATTACATCGGGGGAGAGATGGGATCCAGTCCCTGCGCGGCCATGAAGCTCACTAACAGTGCAATCTTAAGCAGTTACTCCAGTCAAAGCCCATTGAAATCAACGGGCTTAGACTGGAGTAACTCTGCTTAGGATTGTGACGTAAGTGATTTTGGGGCCGTCCTTCTCTCTCATCCCATAACATGAGAGGAGAAAGCCTTGACTGCCAATGGGGCTTCTTGGAGAAAGGACAAGATAAAAAATACATTAAATAAATAGTACCATCAGTTTGGCAACTGCCTGCCTGAGCTGCCTGGAAATTTCTTTCTGAGTTTTTGGTCCCGTGCAGCAAATTTGGTCATTCTGAAAACACAAAATATAATACAATCAGAAAGGAGGCAACATTTTCCTCCGGCTCTTCAGCAACTTGAGTCCAAGTTAACAATTCTTCAAGCAGTTTGTTCTTTGTAAAATCAGAGAAGAGGCATGGCAATCGATACGAGACACCCATCTTCCATTTCAGCCACCTGGCATGTTGCTCTGTTGACTCCTTCCCACATCACCCTTCTGAAAACAGTAAGAATATGCTTCATAGGGCCATAAGTGCCCCAGAACCCCCTCTTTCCTTTGAGAAAGACTGGCAGAGGGTTACAGAGTCCATGAAATTGCATACTGGCTGAAGAGACCACCTCTCATAATAATTAGGCTACAAATCCAAATAAGAAAAATAGAAAAGAGTCCAGTAGCACCTTTAAGACTAACCAACTTTACTGTAGCATAAGCTTTCAAGAATCACAGTTCTCTTCGTCAGATGCATGGAGGGTAAGAAGAAATGGGTTAGATATACAGGTGGAGAGGGGAGGGGGGAGTAGATGCAATCAGTAGCTTCTGATAATGGAATCAGTTACTTCTGATAATGAGATACCCATTCATAGTCTCTATTCAATCCAAGCCTGATGGAGTCAAATTTACATATGAATTCCAATTTAGCAGCTTCCCATTGGATTCTGTTTTTGAGAGGTTTCTGTTGAGCTACGGTGACCTTTAAGTCCTTGATGGAATGTCCTGGTAGATTGAAGTGTTCTCCCACTGGTTTCTGGATGTTGCCATTTTTAATGTCAGATTTGTGGTCATTTATTCTTTTGTGCAGAGGTTGGCTGGTTTGTCCAATGTACAGAGAAGATGGGCATTGTTGTCACATGATGGCATATATCACGTTGGAGGATGAGCAGCTGTAAGAGCCAGAGATGGTGTAGTTGATGCCATTGGGTCCTGTAATCGTATTTCCTGGGTCGATATGAGGGCAGAGTTGGCATCTGGGTCTGTTGCAGGGTCTGGTACCTGTGCTGGTGACTCTGCTAGCTGATTCATGGTTGTGAGTGAGAAGTCGTTTAAGGTTGGGGGGCTGTCTGTAGGCAAGGAGAGGTCTTCTCCATATCCAAATAGGAACACTCTTGCATCCTAATAACGCTCCTGTTCTCATAGAATCCTAGGGTTGGAAGGGACCTTAGGATCATCTAGTCCAACCCCCTGCACAATGCAGGAGATTCACAACTACCTCCCCCCCATCCGCACACACACACAGTGACCCCTGCTCCATGCCCAGAAGATGGCAATAAAATTCCATAAAACTGGAGCCACAACAAAGAAGGCCCAGGATCTTCCTAAGGAGATACAAAACTCACAGGTGGAAGGCACCAGTAAAACCTAAAAGAGTCTGTTAGGAGCTCAAAACACTCGAGTCACACAATGGGGGAAGACTTCACGCCATGCTTGTGGATTTCCAAGAGGCATCTGGGTTGGAAAGAGGGCGCTGGTTGAGACAGACTCTCCTTGCTGTGATCCAGGGAGGCCATTCTCATGTTCTTACTGTGTTACCATCTTGGAAATTGATTCTCAAGGCAATACTTTTCAGAACAGATTGTAAACAGATTGCAAAGTCTGGAGCGGCAGATGACACCGGTTGTTCACAAGGCAGATTGTTCTGTTCTCGTTTGTACACTGATCTTCGATACATCCTCTACTACATGGGGTTGACAGAGCAGGCCCCAGAAGCGCCATGGGAGGTGTGCAAGCAGGATCCTTAGTGGCACTGCGCAACGTCACTGACTTTGCCAACTGCATGCCATAGAAACCAAGACAGACATGGCAGTGCCGCATGCTGTATGACCAGCTGTGGCCTTTGACCTTCTGAGGCCCGAGATTGTGTCTTGCCATGGGGTTGAGAAATTCTTGGATTGCTTCACTCCAGACTGCAAGTGGGAAAAACAAATGGACGGGCCACCCAGTGCATCCTGCATGACCCCACGTTGCTGACATGCCACTGGTGTCTCAGTCTTATAAGAGAAAATGGGACCAAACATTTGCAGGGGAATGGAATGAGCAAAGAGTTCACCCTAAAGAAATCATGGGCTTGCCCACCAGATCATCTTATTTGGCAGGCATGCAGGGCCGGCTCCAGCGTCGCCGGCACCTGAGACAGCTTAATGCTGCCTTTGTGCACATGTGTGCGCGCGCACCGGACTGTGTGATGACATCACTGCGTGTGATGTCATCACGCAGGGACTGGCATGCATACGGGGGGCCTTCCAGCCCTCCCGTTCAGCTGCTCTGTGGGCCAGGCGCAGCCGGCCACCCTGGCTGCCGGCTGCGCCTGGCCCGCACAGCAACTGAACAGGAGGCTTCCCGCTCAGCTGCCCCATGCTGCCGCCGCCAGCACGCGCTCCTGACTGGCGGCAGTGGTGGCAGTTCTGTGGCGCATGCCTGTGCCCCCGGGCTGGTGCCCCTCTTGCGTCTTAGCCCCCTGAGGCGGCGGCCTCACCGGCTTCAATGGGCGGGCCGGCCCTGCAGGCATGATCCAGTGGACATTTACTCAGATACAAGTCTAAGTCTTTCAGATAGGGGGTTATACCCAAATATTCATGCATAGGATTTCAGCCCAATTTAGACGTGAAGTATTTGCATTTTATACTGGAAGTTAGAAAAATGCAGTGTAGAAAATAGTCTTAAACATTTATGTCCTTCCTGCCTTCAAAATAACAGGAGACAGAAGAAGGCTTCTATAATATGCTCTACCTATTATATAAAAGCCTATAAAATATACTGAGAAACGCCATTACCCTAAAACATCCTTTAAACATTGTGCGTAGTTGTTTTTTCTTTATTACTCGCTGTCTATTATATCTGCATTGGGTATTTTCAGTCTTTCCGGATCACGAACATCCAACCTGAAAACAGCTCATTGCAGAGGACAGGGATTTTATTTTTTAAAAAAAATCCAGAAAAAGTGAGTGAAATCTTGGAAAGTATTTTCTCCTCCCCGTCAGCTGCTAGGCATTTCTGCTCACAAAACTCCCCCCTCCCCGCCCTTCTCCACATGGCTGCTCGTTTCTCTCTTCCCTCGCCTCTCCTGCTCCCTTATTTTTCTTCTGCTGATCTCGAAGCTGCATTGCATAAGGCACAGAAGCCAGGGCCACCCCTGCAAAGGCGGCGTTTGTGGAGCAGCCGAGCGTGCTTCAGCAAACAAGCGAGCCTCAGTCCGTGTGGAGCCACTCCAGGCCCGTCTCACTGGCAAACAGCACAGAGGAAAAACATCCCCGTTGATGGACAGCATGGGGGGGGGGTGCAGAATCTCTGATGATGCTCGAAGATGCCAAGTCCAATCTGCAGGACTTGCATAAATGTGCCCCTGAAGTGGAGAGAAACAATCATTATTTCATGAAAAGAGCCGAGCGGCTTCCACGCAGCTGAATGCCCCCCCCTCCCCAATCATCTATTCTCCACTGAGTTTGAACAACAGACTCCACTTTCGTACATCGAGTAAACCTGAATAAAATATACATGAGGATGACTGCTGGGCATGGTTTAGGGATAGGGCTATTCTCCTGGAGGAAGCCCCTTCACACATATCCCAAGCAACAGCAGGTAGACAAGCCAAGCAGAGGATGTTGCACAGGGAGACAGGGAGGGCTCCTTAAGACAGCAGCGGCATGCTTCTCTCTTTAGCCCCACCAGGTCTTGATCCACTGCTTGTCATCGTTCTCTGAGAAGCCCCTGGCCCTGGCTGCCACAGCTTCAAAATCATTCTTCCATTCATGCATTTATGGATTGGTCTAAACAGCTCACCCACAGGTCACAGGGCAGGCAAGAGCACTTTTGGAAAGCAACCCATGCCCCCGGATAAAACAGCCGCTACATATTTTTAAACCCCTGTCAAACTATAAACAACCGCATATTAATGTCAGCCGGCCAGGTGGAACAACAAGACATCTGCACCGTATTTCGGGAGTCTGGCAAGTCTCCAGAGGTGAGGAATGGCACAGTGGCAGGGCAGCCCCGAGAACAGCTAGACATACAGTCATGACACACAGAGGGAACAATTTATCAAAGGTACCCTCTGCAAATGGAAGAGTTTGTCCTAGTACAAAGAGGAGGAATCGGCTTTGGCATCCGCTGGAAAGCAGTTGTTGCGTTGCGAATTAACCTCGCCCTGGCTGTATCAACCTCCCTACCTGCACCCCAAGGAGAAAATCCCCATGAAGCTGCCTTATATTGTATCAGGTCATTAGTCCATCAAGAGATTATCTACTCAGTATTGTCTACTCAGACTGGCAGCCGCTCTCCAGGGTCAGGCTGGTGAAGGTCTTTCATATCACCTACAATGATCCTGGGAGCCATTTTGGTGTAGTGGTTAAGAGCGGCAGGACTCTAATCTGGAGAGCCAGGTTTGATTCCCCACTCCTCCGCTTGAAGCCAGCTGGGTGACCTTGGGTCAGTTACAGCTTCTTGGAGCTCTCTCAGCCCCACCCACCTCACAGGGTGATTGTCGTTGTGGGGATAATGATAACACACTCTGTAAACCGTTGTGGGGATAATAATAACACACTTTGTACACCGCTCTGAGTGGATGTTAAGTTGTCCTGAAGGGTGGTATTTGTTTGTTTGTTTATTTACTTATTTTATTTTTGTCATTTATAGTCCGCCTTTCTCACTGAGACTCAAGGCGGATTACATAGCATGAGATTAGTACAATCAGTATCAAGGACATTTCCATACAGTGTCAAGGACATTTCCATAAACAATGTCATAGGATTTTACAAAGATATAGCATTAGCAAGGATCAAACAGAACACAATCAATTCTAGGACTGACATTAGATATTATGAAGCACAGGTAATATATAGGAGTACATATTCAAAGCAACAAATAATATGCAAGGCAACATAGTGGTGAAGTCTGTGCTCCCTAAGCATCTGAGACCCCCTCCCTATGATACTTCCCTCCAATCGGAGTAAAAAGACTTTCTGAATAATTCGATTTTGCATTGTTTGCGGAAAGCCAGGAGAGTGTGGGCTTTCCTGGCCTCCTCAGGCAGGCCGTTCCACAGGGTAGGGGCCACTACAGAGAAAGCCCATGTGTATTCTCTGTGTTTCTAATGTCATTATTATTGCTGTTATTATCCTTTCAACTGGAATTACTGGAGACTCGACCTGGGACCTTTGGCCTGCCAAGCAGAGGCTGCTTTACACTGCAGAAGCTCTGCTACGGAGCCACTGAGCCACAGCCCATCAAACCAAAGCCCGTTTTTATCAGGAAATAGGGACTTGTTGTCTCCAAGCAATGCAGAAATGAGACATGGGGAGTAGAATTACTACTGACTCATCACATGGAGACTGTTTTTAGGCTGTAGGATGCCTGGAACGTGTAGAGCAGTCGAAGATATACAGGGCCTAAAAGTGCGGGGCGCCCTCTATAAATTCAAAGTGGTATCTTGAATTATGTCTAAAAGCCAATGGAAGGACCATCCATCAAATCCAAAACGTTAATGCTAGTTTCCAGTAGGTAGCCGTATTGGTCTGCACCGGAGCAGGCTTTGAGTCCATTAGCAGAGACCAAGAAGATATTCAGGGTAGAAGCTTTTGAGAGTCAAGGCTCCCTTCTTAAGAGTATCTGAAGAAGGGAGCTGTGATGCTCGAAAGCTTACACCTTTAAAATCTTCTTGGTCTCTAAGGTGCCACCGGACTCAAACCCTGCTGTTGCTAAGGCTGCTGACTTTGGCTTCCTGCTAAACAGGTGGTAGAGCCCAAAGCTTCCCTTGGCACAGAATGGGGGTTCTGAGGATGCCCTGCTGGCGTCATGTCAGATCCAAAGACTGTCTGACCGCCAAGGGGCTGACCGTGGCTATCTGGGCCTCCAGTTAAGCGACTCGTTTTTATTGCACACCAAAGAGTCCTATTATGTAATCTTTGAAACGGCATTATGCATTCTAGGGAGAAGTTCTTTCTCTCCCACCCCCAACAATTAGATCCCCCTCATAACTCCTTCTTTTTATATTCAGTGACAAGTTTAAACGTCTTGTCAACACAGCAGGAACAACATCAGCAGCAGCCCAAGTGAGCAGCGTCTGGTTTGAGAGTCAGAATGTAAGGAAGGGTAACAAGCCCTGACCGGCAGGCAATTAGGATAAAGAGGGAAGATGGTTAGTATTCGTTGCCAGAAAGCGGCAGGCGGAGAAGGCCATGCAGCTGATAGAAAGGAGATGCCAACGTGTGCCAGATGTAGGGCCCTTCGGCTCCGCCCTCCCAAGCCCTCTGTACGCCAAGTGGGGCAGGGATCTGACTGGCAGACGGGAATGCAGCTTCCTTGCTGCCAGGAAATTTGGCAGCCTGGTTTGAAGAATAAGAACAAGAGCCAGTTTGGTGTAGTGGTTAAGAGCAGCAGGACTCTAATCTGGAGAGCCAGGTTTGATTCCCCGCT